>NC_088380.1:120481250-120790000 GCF_037993035.2 Macaca fascicularis
TTCTACACCTTATACCTCTGCTCAAAAGGCAGAGTTAATTGCTGTAATTACTGCCTAACAGGATTTGCCCAAACCTTTAAATATTGTCTCTCATTCTACTTAACGTGGGAAAGAGGATATGCTTGTGTTTCACCAGGAGATCACCAAACAAAAACCACAGGAAAAAGACGTCCATGTTAGAGACCGCCCTCAGATGTGGTGAGATCTGTGCCAACTCCTCAGAAGCTGGCACACCAAATCACAATGGGTCTGATTCAGTCCTCCCTGATGGCAATGGATATCCGTCTATCTAATCCCACTTCTCCTGATTACCTTTCTTTTTCTCCTTACAAACCTAAAAATCTCACCATTTCTATTAGCCTCAAAATAACATCCCTCTATTCTTCTCTTCCTCCTTCAGCACTCAATCTCACTTATATAGGATTTATTTAGTGATTCTCCTCCTTATACTTTCTGTCTCACCAGTTTCCTCTCACACTGATTTACCTTCTACACAAAATTATTCCTATTAGGCTTATGTGCCTTTTCCTCCACTTATTCGACCTCTCACCTGGATAGATGTTCCTATAGAAATCTACACTAACAATAGTGTGTGGATGCCTAGAGCTACAGATGACCGTTGCCCTGCTCAACCAGGAGAAGAAGGTACTGCATTTAATGTTACCATAGGTTGTAAATACCCCCCTCTGTGCCTCGGAGATGCACCTGGTTGTATCCATCTAGAAACTCAAGTCTGGACTGCTTATCTTCCGGAAAGATCAGCTACAGAGGAACCGGGATATTTGGTCTCTGGCCTCTCCCTTTCTCCTTTAAAATAAATGAAAAGGGGAGTAATGGGAGATACCCCATACTTTCAATATAAACCTGCAGGAAAACCATGCCCTAAACATTTTGAGGGCCCATCTAAAACTTTAATTTGGGAAGATTGTGTTAACTCACAAGCAATAATATTAAAAAATGACTCATATGGTTTAGTAATAGACTGGGCACCAAAGGGCTATTTAAAAAACAATTGCTCCTCTGGTGGAAAGGAATGCCTGGAGGCTACTTATTTTATTTCTTATTGGGAGAATGAGAATCATCATTCTACTCTGCATAGGAGGTTCAGCTCATACTTTCTCTTAAAATGGGAAAATAAAGGAATTACCCCCTCGAGGCCTTGTATGATACTCCCCATTCTGAGCCCAGAACACCCAGAACTTTGGAAATTGGCTATTGCCATGTCTGGACTGGGAGTATGGAAAGGGGAAACTATTCTGTCTGTTGTCCCCACTACCATCCGTCTCTCTCAGTATCAACATGGATCCAGACATTCTGCTTTACTTACCTCCAACCTGACTGTTCCCATACAGAGTTGTGTTAAGTCTCCTTACATGTGGTTAGTGGGAAATATCAAAATTTGGACGACAACCAAACTGTCCAATGCATTGTCATTTATACATTTGTATTAACTCCCATTTTGACTCCAGGAAAAGTGTAATGTTGGTTTGAGCTCGAGAAGGAATCTGGATTCTGATAACTTTGCCCAGACCTTGGGAATCCTCCCCCTCAATACATTTAATTAATAAAGCGTTACAGTGAATTCTAAAAAGATCTAAGAGATTTGTTTTCACTTTAATTGCTGTGATCATGGGCCTAATTATAGTCACTGCAATGGCCACCACTGCCGGAATGGCATTTGGCGTTATACCAGTCTTTTCAAACGGCTCATTTTGTTAATGATTGGCAAGCCAATTCCACCCAAATGTGGAATTCTCAACAAGGCATTGACCAAAAATTGGCTAATCAAGTTAATAATTTAAGACAGTCTGTTATTTGGCTTAGAGATCAGGTAGTGAGTCTTGAACATTGCATGCAAACGTAGCACGACTAGAATACCTCTGATTTCTGTTATCACCCTGCATTCCTATAATGAGACTTACCATTCATGGGAAATGGTCAAAGAACACCTTCTGGGTAGGGAAGATAATTTATCATTGGACGTAACTAAATTAAAGAAACAAATTTTTGAAACCTCTCAAGCTCACTTATCCATTGTGCCTGGAGCTGAGGTGTTAGATCAGGTGGCAGAAAATCTTTATGGACTAAACTCCACGACTTGGATTAAGTCTATTGGAGGCTCCACTGTATTAATTTTCGAATTATGTTTCTCTGTTTAATCGGCTTGTCTTTAGTGTACCGGACCAGTCAAAGAATCCTGCGTCAAAATCAAGAGAACAAACAAGCCTTCATTGCCATGGCACTTTATATAAAAAGAAAGGGAGAGATGTTGCAGGAAGTCAGGGGCCCTGAACGGAGCGGCCAGCTGAAGCCATGGCAGAAGGACACAAATTGTGAAGATTTCATGGACATTTATCACTGTCCCAATCAATACTCTCATGATTTCCTATGCCTGTCATACTTTAATCTCTTAATCCTGTCATCTTTGTAAGATGAGGATGAATGTCACCTCAGGACCCTCTGATGATTGTGTTAACTGCACAAATTGTTTGTAGAGCATGTGTATTTGAACAATATCAAATCTGGGCACCTTGAGAACAGGATAACAGCGATTTTCAAGGAACAAGGGAGATAACCTTAAAAGTCTGGCTGCCTGTGGGCCCGGCAGGACAGAGCCATATTTCTCTTATTTCCGAAAACAGGTAAGAGAAGTATCGCTGAATTCTTTTCCCAGTAAGAAATATTAATAATTAATAGCCCTGGGAAAAGACTGCATTCCCAGGAGAAGCCTCTGAAATGGCTGCCCTGGGAGTATCTGCCTTTATGCTGATGTAGATAGGGATAAAACACACCCTAGTCTCCTGCAGCTCCCCCAGGCTTGCTAGGATTAGGAAATTCCAGCCTGGCAAATTCTAGTCAGACCAGTTCTCTGCTCTTGAACCCTGTTAAAATGTTTATCAATGACAATGTGTACACAGTGGGACATGGAAGTTCATTAGTGATTCTAGTCTCACCCTAACCTTGTGATCTTGCCCTGACCTCCTGCCTTGTGATATTTTGTTGCCCTTAAAGCATGCGATCTCTGTGACCCACACCCTATTCATACACTCCCTCCCCTTTTGCAAATCACTAATAAAAACTTGCTGGTTTTGCGGCTTGGGGGGCATCACGGAACCTGCTGACATGTGAGGTCTCCCCCGGACACCCAGCTTTAAAATTTCTCTCTTTTGTACTCTTTCCCTTTATTTCTCAGACTGGCCAACACTTAGAGAAATAGAAAAGAACCTACATGAAATATTGGGGGCTGGTTTCCCCTGATAAAGAAGAAACAGACCAACAAAAGAGAATATAGAATTCAGATTCAGAATACAGTTCCCAGGCCTGAAATCTTCTAGCCTGAGTCTCCCCCTCTCTGGTTCTTCCTCCAGGAGCTGCTATTTTTTTCTGCACATCCCTGCTGTTCTCTTGTGGTTTCCTAGGCTACACATCCTTCCACAGTATCTTTATGTCTGTTTCTAACCTCCTCTGCCTTCTCTGCCTATGAGTTTGGTAATATCCATTAGGATTTTGCTTCCTTACAATAGGCCTTAGAAAAATGTCTGCCATTCATGTTAGCCTGGAGCTGCAACTCTCTAACCTTAATGCTTATATAATCTAAGGATCTGTGAGAGCTAGGGTAGAGGACACCTCAGAATTGTTCCATCCTAGAGGCAAAGAAAGTGGGAGCATTTATCTACCAACCCAATCCATGATTTGATGAGGTATGATTCCCTCCTCTCCTCACTACATTTTTTGATCTGCCCCTTCTGTAGTCTGAGGCAAACTGCCTCTGCCAGAGAAAGCCCTTGGCAGAGAGTCAGAGATACTTGCTGTAAAATTCTGTTGGCTAATATGGAAAGCTTTGGCACCATAACATCTGCTATGGTACATTACTGCCATGGTTTTTTTGTTTTTGTTTTTGTTTTTGTATATGTACTCTGGAGAGCCTGCTAGAATCCTAGGGGTGAAGAAGCTGATTGGAAAAACTAACTATAGCTATATTTGGGTGGTGGTGGTCTATTCCTATTCCTCAGAACTCTCCAGAAATGAGTGGAGTTTGGGCTAATTGCCTCTAAGCTTCAACAATTCACGTTAAAAGTAGAATCTAGTTTTTCCTCATGGAAATGCCTTATAATTGAGGAGTGATCTCTTCCTTATTCTGAGGCTGAGGTGTCTATAATACTTAGCCATTGAGAAAACTCTTGCTTGTCTCCCCCTTTTAGAGATAAATTTCCTACCCAGTTGCTAATATCTTTGTCCCACATGGAGAAAAGAAAAAGCACACCATTCTGACTTCTGAGAGAACCACTAGCCTCTTAGTTGCTCCCTTTGATCAGGATGAGTCCCTGAGTTTCCTCTTGGGAACCGGTACCCAAGACAACAGCCCCATTTTGCAAGCAAACAACTTGGTGATAAAGCCCCAGCAGTTGTATCCAGTTGAAGGCAGGGCAAATAGGTGGAAAAAACATTAGAGCCAGAAGAGCAGGATTGAAGACTCCACTTGGTCTCTTATATGTCTGATATCAGACATATAATCCCTCCCTGAGCATCAGTTTCCCCTTGTATTTAAAATTCAGGTTAACCTAATTCACAGGGCTATTTTGAGAATTAAATGGAATAAAAATAAATAATGTGTGTGAAAATATCCTGTAAACTGTCAATGCCAATACCATAGAAAATGTTATTGGTACAATCATAAGAAAAAAATCTCTTATAGGAACTAGATTTTACTTGTTCAGGGAGTTTATCAGTCATTGGTTTTGACTCTTTATAGGGGAATTGTGAGACATGCTAAATTGAATTTGGATTCAATGTATTATATGAGATCTTAGGGACAGTAGTAGTACAATTTATATTATAAATGTACATTGGATTTTCAGGATTTTAAGAAAACAATTCCTTGTCTCTTTAATTGCAGCCTCCTCTACTCACTGTAAAATCATCATACAATTTTACATATACTATTTTTTAAAGTATTATGCTATTAGACAAAAAATATATTTAAGTGACAGGAAATCCTTATCAAGCCATCAAGAGTTGGAAAGTGATGCTTCAGAAAGCCCTTCTCATGCAGGTTAAGTAAGAAATGCATTTCCAACCTGCCAAAGAGATGGAAACAGGCTGCACAAGGAACTCAGTTCATTCTGTGAATGGGTGGACATAGCCGGGTCAGCAAACACAAAGGAGTAGGAGCAACCAGGACTTAAAAAGAAAGGACTGCTTACTCTGGGAGCAGCAGTGGTATAGGCTGATGTTAAAGATCTTCCTATAACTATGACCAAGAGATTCAGAAAAAAACATTTAGGCAAATGCTGGTAGGGAAGAAGAAAGCTCATTGACTCTTTGAATATATATTTGAGTATAATATGAATCAGGGAGGAATACAGGTGTTAGGCAAGGCATTTGTGGAGGAGGTGGGCCTTGCGGTATGTCTTCAAGATGATGGGAATTGAAATGGCCAGGGAGAGAAATGAGGGATTTAGAGGCAAGGGGGACAATGCACTAAAACTAGATTCCTGAGTGAGCATAGTGTGAAGACAAGGGGGATGGCCTTGGCAGAAGTTCAGGATGTTTGTTGAGGGTGATGGGAGATTAGATTGGTGTTGCTGGTTGCTTTCCTGGAAAGTAGACCCTGAGACAGAGATATGCATGCAAGACATTTACAGGTGAGTGCTCTTACAATCAACATCTGTAGGGAAATGAAGGCAGGAGGACTGGACAGAGAGAGAATCTGGGCTGTAGTGTAGCTGCAGCCAGTCACCTCAGGAAGCTCTGAATTTAGGATGGCCCTGAAGAATTGCTGCACATCAATTTTTCATTGTGTGGCTTGCCCTGGCCAAGAGAGCATGGCTATTAACAAGGTGTCTCTCTTCAGTTAAAGGCAAGTGCCTGGAGTGGGTACTCAGATGCCAGGTGTCAGCCTTCCATAGTCTCAACAGTATGAGAATAAACCCCTTAAAGGGTTGCTGGGAATCAGGTGGTGTACCACAGTGCTTATTCCATTGGATAATTAGTATAACTTCAGATGATAAGGAGTCTGGGTGCAAGGCTATGTATGACTAAGGTGAGGAGAGTGAGGTATTTGCCTCAGGCACAAAACTTAAGGGAAACTCCAAAACAACTGAGTAATAAAGATAACTAACATTTTAATGCAATATTTTAAAAAAACAAAGTCAATGCAAAAACACTCACGATGAACAAGATTTTAAATAAAGACTGGATCAGTAGTACTAACTTTTCCTTTGCCTCAGGCTCCGATATGGCTTGGCAGAACAACACCTGAAGGTTGTAACATTTATTCTGCAGGAAACAGGAAACCATTGGAAGTTTTCCTCTTTCCATTTTCCTATAATAGCTATACTATTATAACATTAAATTTGTTTTAATTGCCAAAAAGTTTTTTACTCAAAATCTTACAGATAGGACTCTTGTTTGCAAGAGACAGGAAAACTAGTTAAAACAGCTTGGCCAATAACTACAGGTAATGTACTGACCTACACAGAAATCAGGAGCAGTTTGATTCAGTAGCTTAAGCTATACTGTTAGTGATCAGTTTCTCTCCATCATAAAGGTATTCATTCTTCTACTGGCTTTCTTCATTATAAAAGATATGGACAGCATTCCTGAGTCTCTCATTCTCAATCAACCAAGTCCAGAGGAAAAGAAATTGCATTTCTTTCTTCAAAACCTCAGCAAAATTATCTGATTGGACTATAAATTCAACCATGAGTCTATCCCTGTGACCAGGTGAATGGGATATGATGATTGACTTATTCCAACAACGCATACTTCCCTACCTGTGAGAGAGGTCATTCTATACAACTGGGGTATTTCTACCAAAACAAAAAATAAATAAATAAATAAAAGATGGAGTTTTTGCTAGGGAGCTTACTGCACATGAACATACATTTCTCTCTTTCTGTTCAATCCATGTCCATACAAATACATGTGTAACTGAAGTGTTGCAATCATTTATTTAATAATACCATATAGCACCTTTATTTTTAAAAACATTTAAGTAGTATAAGAATACTATTAAAAGCAAGTAAGAGGGTATATAAAGTACCCATTCCACTCACTCCTACTTCTCCTGTTCTCCAGGAGAAAATGTTTTACTCCTCAGAGATACCCATTGTTATATGTTTTTAAATTTATTTATAAGTTGCTTTTTTAAAAAAAATACACATCGTGCATATATTTGTTATTTATGTGTTTTCAAAAAAAGGTCATATAATATATGTATCACATTTTTCTTCAACATTCTTTAAAATTACACTTATTGTATAGTTACTTTTACTTTTTAGTGACCAAAACTTGTATTTTTCACTTAGCAATATTCTTGAGTATTGGTCAATAGTAGTACCTACATGAGTTTTTTTGTTTTTTTTTGTTTTTTTAAAGTTACTGCCTGGTATGCCATGGTATGGTTGATGTTTTAAGAATATTTGGGCTGGGTGCGGTGGCTCAAGCCTGTAATCTCAGAACTTTGGGAGGCCGAGATGGGCGGATCACGAGGTCAGGAGATGGAGACCATCCTGGCTAACACGGTGAAACCCCGTCTCTACTAAAAAAAAAAAATAAAAATAAAAAAATAAAATAAAATAAAATAAAAAAACTAGCTGGGCGAGGTGGCGGGCGCCTATAGTCCCAACTACTCGGGAGGCTGAGGCAGGAGAATGGCGTAAACCCGGGAGGCGGAGCTTGCAGTGAGCTGAGATCCGGCCACTGTACTCCAGCCTGGGCGACAGAGCAAGACTCTGTCTCAAAAAAAAAAAAAAGAATATTTGATTTAAGAAAACTTATTTGATAGATATTTAGTTTGTTTTCAGTTCTTTATTACTACAAACCATGATTCAATGAACATCATAGTATGTGTTTTCCTACACCCAGGAGAATAATACCAAGCAAAGACAAATCTAGAAATTAAAATTTTTTTAAATAAATGGATTTGGTTCAAAAAAGAATCTTAATTCTACTTTTTTCCTATAGATTATTAAATGCATCAATATTGATTGTTACAGTATATGCTTTTCCTAATAATTTGAAATGGTAACCTTCTCATAAGTTATTTTTTCATATAAAATTGTGGCTGTTTCTAGATTGTCAAGATCATTAATCTATTTGTTTAACCTAGGATTAGTATTACAATAGTTTACTCTGACTACCTTTTAATATAGTTTATATCTGGTATAAAACAGATATATTTGAGTATAAAATATGCAATCTGTTATTATGTTTTCAGAATAGTTTCACAACTCTAGCTCATTTAGCATTCCTTACAAATTTTACAATCAGCTTGTCAAACTTCATGTAAAATCCTTCTGAAATGGCATTGATTTTAAGACTAATTTGGAGAAAATTATCATTTATTCAAGTCTTACGTATCTCAAAAATGCCTTATTCTTTTCTCTATAAAGACTTTGCATATTGTTTATGATGCTTAATTCTAATTACATTATGGTTGTTTTTATTTTAAACAGGATAGCTTTCTTATACATTTTCTAACTGATTTTGCTAATGTAATGGACATTAATTTTCATAAGTGACCTTGTAACCACCTACTCTGCTAAACTCTTTTCTAGTATAACCCATCATGTGGTTCCTCATTGCGTCTTCTTTAAGAGTTGATATTCTCCAATCTTCCTGGATGTTTCTCTGTCCCTATGGAGACATAGACCTTCTCCAAAATAATCTCTCATAGTCACTCATCCCACCTGATGGCAAACACTGTTTGCCTAGTCCAACTGGGAATGAGGGAGAAATGTGGGGTGGCTTCTCACCAGGATAATCCTGCTGCAGCATGCCAACTAAGCATTGTCAGTTGCCCTTGATCAATTGTCTTTCAATTTTCCCCCCACATTTCTTGTCCATCAAGGGTTCTACTTATTTGAATACAGAATAATGTACATGGTATAATCTATGGTACATGGTCAATGTATAATCTAGAACATTTATAGGGAGAGGAAATTTATATATAGAAATATAAATATAGAGGAGTGAGACTGTAGCAAATGTTGAAATAGAAGACCATTTTCCCCAAGTGAAGTTCCTTACCATTTATTAGATCCTCCATCTTTTCATAAAGTATATTTTTCTTTTCATAAAGTATATTTTCAAGTCTTACTGGCATTTTGATTGAAATTTTTATATATGTAGATTAATTTAGGTGGAACTTATATATTTTAATATTGTATTCCTAGCTATGGACATGATATATCTCACCATTTATTCATGTATTCTTTTATTTTCTTTAGTAAATTTTTACATCTGTCTTCATAAATTTCTCATACATTTCTTTCCTGGCTTAATCCTAGGTACTTTATTATTTATGTTTCAATGTGAAGGAGTTTTTAAAGAAAGACAACATTTTCTAATTGATTATTGCCATGATGTAGAAAGGCCATTATTTTTTTCCCATTCTTTTTTCTTTCTGTGGTTCAGTTTGGATCATTTTATTAAATTATTTTCAAATTTGCTGATCCTTCTTATGTTAGATACATCTATTGTTAAACCTATCTATTGAATCCTTAATTTCAGTATTATATCTTTTAGTTCTAGGATGTCCATCTTATTCAGCTAACTCCAGTATCTGGATTATCTATGAGTTTGCATTTATTGGCTATTTTTTCTCTTCATATTTGTCCTATGGATTCTGTGTCTTGGCATGCCTAGTAATTTGTTATTGAATGCAGGACTTTGTTTCTTTAAGAAAAAATGGTAGAGACACCACATAATGCCATTTTCCATCAGAGAGAATGTTCACCTTTTCCTCTGCCTGGAAAAGAGAGTATGGAGATGATTCCCTTGATTCAACTAGGGACTAAATCTGGGTCAAGCCTGAGCTGCAGTTTAGGGAAACCCAGTCTACCTGTCTTTCCCCTTTCCAAGGCTGTGGCTCTTCTTGGCTTTCATTGGAGAATGTGGCAGTTATTTGTATTAGGAATGAGAGATTGATGGGATCTGTATTCTACTTTTTAAAGGTTTTAGGTTTATCTCTTTTTCCTTCCTTCCATGAAACTGCAAATTTCGACAAATATTCTGTTATTTGAGGTCTCTAAAGTCTCCAGTTTTGTCACTCGGGCCCCATATAAGTCTGCTATGGGCTGAACCTGGATTCTCACCCTTTATGTTAACCCAGATTAGCACGTTCTCCATACCAAAAAAACAGTTTCAGCTCATTAATACCAATTACTTACTCCCTCCAGGGATTTTTAACTCTCTAGGGGTCTTGTACTTATCAGGTATTTTTCTAAAGCACCAAGAGAATGCAGAAAATTCCATTTTGCCTTTCAGAAATTTCCTTTTTTTTTTTTTTTAGTCCTCCTGATCAACACAGCTTTGGAATTCTGACATTGAGAGAGAAATCATCTATGTGTTTGAAGTCTCTTAAGTTTACAATTTCATCTTTACTTCCCTGCATGAGGACCAAAAGCTCTGTTGGTTTCTCTGTCCCACATCAGTGGCCCTATGCTTGGGACAAGCCCAGATTCTCACCTCTAGCCACGTTCAGAATAGGTCGCTACCCCCATTTGATCTTCAGTTCATCTCTGAAAGGTTTTCTTCCCACTAGAATTTTAGTTTCCATAGTTCCAATTGCTTTTAAAAGTCTAGATTTTCTAACTACTTATTGTATCTTACTCAGAAGTAGAAATGTCAGGCCATTTATTTTTGTAAGTGGACCATGATTATAGCACAGTGGTTTCATTACTGTGCCATTATATTCTCTCACATTGCCAAGGTTTCCCAGGATTGCTGAAATCTCAGGTTTTATAGGGAAACCAGACCTGTACAAGTAAACTTGTGCTGGGAAGCTGGTCAGTGTCACTGAGTGTATTTCCGTGGTTGGGCCTTGGCCCATTAGAATTCACTTTTGGCAGTAGATAAACTACTGGTCCTTTTATATAGTCATATTTTAATTTGTGAGCTTTCAGAACTAATTCATTTAGTGATCGCCAACTGTAGGTATTCAAGTTTTAAGTGTGGTTGGATGGTATACTTTCTGAGCCCTTGTGCACTTGAATTGTTTTTTCTGTTGCCTTTGTATATGAATGACCACATTGTTTGGTATCAAACTCCTGAATAACAAGCTCTTTTTCTCCACTGAAGGACTCTAGAGATAATGTTTCAAAGTTTTCAGGTGTTTCTTATTTTAGACACCACACTTTAGTTTTTTCTTCCCAGGTGGGTAGTCTATTCTTTTCTTCCTAGACATTTTCCAAATGTTCTAACAGTTTATATCTTTTGGGTTCAGATTTTTTTTTTCATTTTTGGCTTTTTGGGTTTGGAGGAATATCTTACTTTTTAAATTAAAAATGTCGAGTTTGGCTGGATGTGGTGGCTCACTGCCTACAATCCTAGAGCTTTGGGTGGCTGAAGAGGAGGATTGTTTAAGGCCAGGAGTTTGAGACCAACTTGGGCAACAAAGTGAGACCTTGTCTCTACAAAAAAAAATGTTTTTAAATAACTGGGTATGGTGGTGCATGCTGCTTGTAGTGAGCCATGATCATGCTATTGCACTTTAGACTTGGTGATAGAGCAAGACCCTCTCTCTCTCTTAAAAAAATGCATGTTTACCACAGAAGTTTTTTAGCATAAATAAAGTAATATAAAAAATTATGACCCCAAATTCCAACACCCTGAAGTAACAGGTGTTAATATCTGCTAATCACCATTTCAGACAGACTTAAAAATATATACAAATATGTAGATTAACAAATAAATAAAAATATGTAAACATTTCATAAGAGTAACATCATAATAAATGTTTTTATTATTATTATTATTATTATTTTGCTATGGAGTCTTGCTGTGTCCCCAGGCTGGAGTGCATTGGCATGATCTCGGCTCACTGCAACCTCCACCTCCTGGGTTCAAGCAATTCCCTTGCCTTAGCCTTCCAAGTAGCTGGGACTACAGGCACATGCCATCATGCCCGGCTAATGTTTTGTATACTTTTTTTGTATTTTAGTAGAGACAGGGTTTCACCATATTGGCCAGCATGGTCTTGATCTCCTGACCTCATGATCCACCCACCTCAGCCTCCCAAAGTGCTGGGATTACAGGTGTGAGCCACCACACTCGGCCAGTTTTTGTTTTTTTGAGATGGAGTTTCATTCTTGTTGCCTAGGCTGGAGTGCAATGGTGCTATCTCAGCTCACTGCAATCTCCACCTCCTGGGCTCAAGCAATTCTGCTGCCTTGGCCTCCCAAGTAGCTAGGATTACAGGTGCCCACCACCACGCTGGCTAATTTTTGTATTTTAGATAGAATCAGGGTTTTACCATGTTGGCCAAGCTGGTCTCGAACTCCTAACCTCATGTGATCCGCCCACTTTGGCCTCCCAAATTGCTGGGATTACAGGTGTAAGCCATCTCGCCTCGCCTGATTAAAATGTTTTAATAAAAAGTCTTCAATTTTATTTTACTTGAACAGAAGAAAACTAAAGGAAAATCAAATAAATTATTAAACTTCACAGAGAAGTTCGCTTATTCACTGCAAGAGATATTTAGTTTTAACACATTGCTCTAATGTTAAGAAAAGAACATAATAAACACATTTATATTTTGGAAATTATTTACTGACTACCAGCTATGAGCAATGAATTGATGAGCACACTTACTTTTTCTGCACTTTCTTACATTTTTTATCCTGCTATTTCAACATTTGTTGTTATTTAATTTTATTTATTTAGCATTTGTAACATTTACAGGGCTTAAAAAAATTTATTTATTTATTGAGACAGGGTCTCACTCCATTGTCCAGACTAGAGTACAGTGGTGCGATCATAGCTCACTACAGCCTCTACCTCCTGTGCTCAAGCTATCGTCCCAGCTCAGCCTCCCAAGGAGCTGGGAGTACAGGCATGCACCACCACGCCTGGTTAATTTCTTTTATTTTTTGTAGAGACAGGGTCTTACTATATTGGCCAGACTGGTCTCAAACTTCTAGCTTCAAGTGATCTGCCCACCTCACCCTCCTAAAGTGCTGGGATTACAGGTGTGAGCCACCCTGCCTGGCCTATGTTTAGTTTTTTTCCCACCATAACTCTCTCGGTCTTGGTTATCTGTTTAAATGGATTCAACACTTTCTACTAGGCCATTTGCCACTACTTCTTTCTTGTTCTGTGTTTTATTTCTGTTCTTTTCCTATTTGGTTGGATTTCATTATGGGGTATTTTCTCAAAAAAAGTTCTGGTGGGCGTTATAGTCTTCAGATGTTTTCAAATTTGAGTGTGCCTGCCTGCTGCCTCTTTATTTGAGCTACAACTTGTCTGAGTATTATATCATTGGCTTTCACTTGTTCCCTCTTAGTGATGTAGACCTGTTTCCAATATTCTGACACTAATTATTGCTGGACACGGCGGGGAAATGAAGGCTGCCGTGATTTCTTATCCTTGTGGACAATTTGCTTTCTATGTCTGGATAACTGGATACATTTTTATCATTAAGAAATCTTGTAATTGATTATTTTAATTAAAAAGATACACCATTTTTATCTGCAGGTCCAGTTCTTCTGCCATTTCTGGGAAATTTACCTGAGTATTTCAGAATATTCTTGGCATCGCTTTTGAGGTACTTAAAATTTCAAAGACCTTCAGGACTAAGAAACTCAATCAAAACCGCTCAACTACATGGAAACTGAACAACCTGCTCCTGAATGACTACTGGGTACATAACGAAATGAAGGCAGAAATAAAGATGTTCTTTGAAACCAATGAGAACAAAGATACAACATACCAGAATCTCTGGGACACATTTAAAGCAGTGTGTAGAGGGAAATTTATAGCACTAAATGCCCACAAGAGAAAGCAGGAAAGATCTAAAATTGACACTCTAACATCGCAATTAAAAGAACTAGAGAAGCAAGAGCAAACACATTCGAAAGCTAGCAGAAGGCAAGAAATAACTAAGATCAGAGCAGAACTGAAGGAGATAGAGACACAAAAAACCCTCCAAAAAATCAATGAATCCAGGAGTTGGTTTTTTGAAAAGATCAACAAAATTGACAGACCACTAGCAAGACTAATAAAGAAGAAAAGAGAGAAGAATCAAATCGATGCAATTAAAAATGATAAAGGGGATATCACCACCGACCCCACAGAAATACAAACTACCATCAGAGAATACTATAAACACCTCTATGCAAATAAACTGGAAAATCTAGAAGAAATGGATAATTTCCTGGACACTTACACTCTTCCAAGACTAAACCAGGAAGAAGTTGAATCCCTGAATAGACCAATAGTAGGCTCTGAAATTGAGGCAATAATTAATAGCCTACCAACCAAAAAAAGTCCAGGACCAGATGGATTCACAGCTGAATTCTACCAGAGGTACAAGGAGGAGTTGGTACCATTCCTTCTGAAACTATTCCAATCAATAGAAAAAGAGGGAATCCTCCCTAACTCATTTTATGAGGCCAACATCATCCTGATACCAAAGCCTGGCAGAGACACAACTAAAAAAGAGAATTTTAGACCAATATCCCTGATGAACATCGATGCAAAAATCCTCAATAAAATACTGGCAAACCGGATTCAGCAACACATCAAAAAGCTTATCCACCATGATCAAGTGGGCTTCATCCCTGGGATGCAAGGCTGGTTCAACATTCGCAAATCAATGAACATAATCCAGCATATAAACAGAACCAAAGACAAGAACCACATGATTATCTCAATAGATGCAGAAAAGGCTTTTGACAAAATTCAACAGCCCTTCATGCTAAAAACGCTCAATAAATTCGGTATTGATGGAACGTACCTCAAAATAATAAGAGCTATTTATGACAAACCCACAGCCAATATCATACTGAATGGGCAAAAACTGGAAAAATTCCCTTTGAAAACTGGCACAAGACAGGGATGCCCTCTCTCACCACTCCTATTCAACATAGTGTTGGAAGTTCTGGCTAGGGCAATCAGGCAAGAGAAAGAAATCAAGGGTATTCAGTTAGGAAAAGAAGAAGTCAAATTGTCCCTGTTTGCAGATGACATGATTGTATATTTAGAAAACCCCATTGTCTCAGCCCAAAATCTCCTTAAGCTGATAAGAAACTTCAGCAAAGTCTCAGGATACAAAATTAATGTGCAAAAATCACAAGCATTCTTATACACCAGTAACAGACAAACAGAGAGCCAAATCAGGAATGAACTTCCATTCACAATTGCTTCAAAGAGAATAAAATACCTAGGAATCCAACTTCCAAGGGATGTAAAGGACCTCTTCAAGGAGAACTACAAACCACTGCTCAGTTAAATAAAAGAGGACACAAACAAATGGAAGAACATACCATGCTCATGGATAGGAAGAATCAATATCGTGAAAATGGCCATACTGCCCAAGGTAATTTATAGATTCAATGCCATCCCCATCAAGCTACCAATGAGTTTCTTCACAGAATTGGAAAAAACTGCTTTAAAGTTCATATGGAACCAAAAAAGAGCCCGCATCTCCAAGACAATCCTAAGTCAAAAGAACAAAGCTGGAGGCATCACGCTACCTGACTTCAAACTATACTACAAGGCTACAGTAACCAAAACAGCCTGGTACTGGTACCAAAACAGAGATATAGACCAATGGAACAGAACAGAGTCCTCAGAAATAATACCACACATCTACAGCCATCTGATCTTTGACAAACCTGAGAGAAACAAGAAATGGGGAAAGGATTCCCTATTTAATAAATGGTGCTGGGAAAATTGGCTAGCCATAAGTAGAAAGCTGAAACTGGATCCTTCCCTTACTCCTTATACGAAAATTAATTCAAGATGGATTAGAGACTTAAATGTTAGACCTAATACCATAAAAATCCTAGAGGAAAACCTAGGAAGTACCATTCAGGACATAGGCATGGGCAAAGACTTCATGTCTAAAACACCAAAAGCAACGGCAGCAAAAGCCAAAATTGACAAGTGGGATCTCATTAAACTAAAGAGCTTCTGCACATCAAAAGAAACTACCATCAGAGTGAACAGGCAACCTACAGAATGGGAGAACATTTTTGCAATCTACTCATCTGACAAAGGGCTAATATCCAGAACCTACAAAGAACTCAAACAAATTTACAAGAAAAAAACAAACAACCACATCAAAAAGTGGGCAAAGGATATGAACAGACATTTCTCAAAAGAAGACATTCATACAGCCAACAGACACATGAAAAAATGCTCATCATCACTGGCCATCAGAGAAATGCAAATCAAAACCACAATGAGATACCATCTCACACCAGTTAGAATGGCGATCATTAAAAAGTCAGGAAACAACAGGTGCTGGAGAGGATGTGGAGAAATAGGAACACTTTTACACTGTTGGTGGGATTGTAAACTAGTTCAACCATTATGGAAAACAGTATGGCGATTCCTCAAGGATCTAGAACTAGAAGTACCATATGACCCAGCCATCCCATTACTGGGTATATACCCAAAGGATTATAAATTATGCTGCTATAAAGACACATGCACACGTATGTTTATTGCAGCACTATTCACAATAGCAAAGACTTGGAATCAACCCAAATGTCCATCAGTGACAGATTGGATTAAGAAAATGTGGCACATATACACCATGGAATACTATGCAGCCATCAAAAAGGATGAGTTTGAGTCCTTTGTAGGGACTTGGATGCAGCTGGAATCCATCATTCTTAGCAAACTATCGCAAGAACAGAAAACCAAACACCGCATGTTCTCACTCATAGGTGGGAACTGAACAATGAGATCACTTGGACTCAGGAAGGGGAACATCACACACCGGGGCCTATCATGGGGAGGGGGGAGGGGGGAGGGATTGCATTGGGAGTTATACCTGATGTAAATGACAAGTTGATGGGTGCAGCACAGCAACATGGCACAAGTATACATATGTAACAAACCTGCACGTTATGCACATGTACCCTACAACTTAAAGTATAATAATAATAAATAAATTAAAAAAAAATTCATTTGTTTGTATTTTTTTAAAGCACTGAGCTCCTTCTTTATCTCAATTTAGCATCTTTGCAACTCATCCTATTGTATTTTCTCCTTGCCTCTTTGCTGCTTATGATTTTTCTTTACATGAACGGTAGCTTCTTGAGTCCTTTCAGAACACGTGTTTTCTAAAATAGCTGTCTATTTCTTGTAATAAGCAATTTCACTTATCCACGATTACTCTGAATCTTTAGGAAAATACTCCTTTACCCTTATTTCTGCACATATTTTCATATATTCAAAGCTTTTTTGTCTTTTATTCAAACAAGGCAGGAAACATCTAGACTACATCTTTGTCAAAAGACAAGGTATGTGGAATTTCCCTGGCTTTCCTCATTGTCAGCTTGAGTACTCATCAAATCCCGTTGTCAAATCTATGGTTTAGAGGAGATATTGATGTGGACAGCACCCAGCCAAATTCCTAATGTTGAGCAGGCATTTGTTTAATGCATCTTGGCTATATGGAGGTAGGAGTTTCCCTTGCTCCCAATTCTTGGCTGTCTGACACTCAGAACAGATGCAATATATGAAATGCTATAATTATAGGGACAAACCACTGCCAGGGCCTGTTCTGCCAGGGAATTTCCATGCCCAAGTAGAGTCCTCACTGTAGGGTCTACTCATCTCAGCTTATACTGCCATTGTCAGTGCATGACAACTATCCCCCTCCTCTCTTCATTCTTCCTCTGATTATTTTTTGCCTCTCAATGGATACAGAAAGATAGCAAGGAGGGGCAGATAGTGATCTGCCAACTTGAGTAATACAACTGAGGACTGAGAGACTGTTTTTATAAATTGTTTTCTGTGCTCGAGTCTCTGTGCTAGGAGTCAGCTGGCAGAGTAGAAGCACATCTTTTTTTTTTTTTTTTTTAGTTTATTTATTATTATTATACTTTAAGTTGTAGGGTACATGTGCATAACGTGCAGGTTTGTTACATATGTATACTTGTGCCATGTTGCTGTGCTGCACCCATCAACTCGTCATTTACATCAGGTATAACTCCCAGTGCAATCCCTCCCCCCTCCCAGAAGCACATCTTTTTATCTTCTCTAAGACAGCTGGCAACTCAAAATGGCTTTGTGAGTCTGGTTCTGACAGTTATTTTTTTTTGTCAGAGTCTTGCTCTGTTGTCCAGGCTGGAGTGAAGTGGCTCAATCTTGGCTCACTACAACCTCCTCCTCCCAGATTCAAGTGATTCTCTTGCCTCAGCCTCCTGAGTAGCTGAGATTACAGGCATGTACCACCATGCCTGGCTAATTTTTGCATTTTTAGCAGAGATGGGGTTTCACCATGTTGGTCAGGCTGGTCTCAAACTGCTGACCTCGTGATCCACCCACCTTAGCCTCCCAAAGTGCTGGGATTACAGGCATGAGCCACTGCACCTGGTCTTTCTTTTCTTTTTGTAAAAATAAATGTTATTGTGTATATTAGAGGTTTACAACATGATGTGATGGGATATATATATAGATAGATAGTAAAATGGTTACTATAGTGAAGCAAATTAACATATCTATCATCTCACATAGTTACTTTTTTGTAACAAAAGCAGTTAAAATGTACTTATTCAAGAAAATTCCCAAATACCATACAATTTTATTAATTATGGTCCTCATGTTGTACATTAAGTATCTAGACTTGTTCATCTTACATTTCTGCTACTTTGTGTCTACCAAGTTTTATAGTTAATGGCAATTCCTCCTGGCTTCTGCAGTTGTTTTTAGTAACAGAATTTTCACCTTTTGCGCTCTTCATTGAGAGACATTGTGAGTGTATATTAGTGTGGTCACAACAATGCTATGTTCAACGGGAGCCACACTGTACTGGCCCTTGAAAATAATTATCATGTAAGAATGTGGACATAAATCTTCAGTCATCCTTTCTGCATCTGATGAAATCTAAGAAACTTCCTACCCATCAACACACACCTTTCTTTGATGAGTTTGCTGTCTTTATCTGAAATGGAAATTCCACAGGTGGTATGTAATTTAAGTTTGCTTCATATGTGAGTATAGAGGCCTTATTTACTATGTGCATGAACATTTCGAGTAGTTTAAGTTTAATAATATATTACTGCTGATTGGCTGAATAAATCAGTAAAGAGAGGTTTGTGTACTAGCTGTGAAATGTCTTGCTTAGTTATTTGTCATAATAAGACTGAACTCCAGGTCTAGCCTCTCTTTTGTGTGACTGGTAGAAGATTCTATTAATTAACTGTGGGGCTTCTGTGACCTTTCAGCAACCTACTGCTAACATACTTAAAATATATTGAGACTAGAAATACCAGCATGACCCGTTTGACAACACAGGTAAACAAATTAATTCTTTTTATTGGATTTTCCTTCCAGTAAACATAGCTAAATGTCACCAATATTTTTTCCTTCAGTAGCTAATTTATTGTTTTATTTTTCTGATACTAAAAATGCAAATTTTTACTCTCTTTTTCCACATCTATCTATGTCTGTGCCCATTCTTTCCTCTTGCCCAACATATAAACATAACTACTCCTTTCAATCCTTCAAATCTTACCTTCTCAATAAGGTTTAACAAACTCATTAAAAATTGCAACCCAACCCTCATCTTGACCTTCTCAATCCCCCTTACAATGCTCTATTCTTGTTTTATGGAAATTGTCACCTTCTAATAAAATGTGATTTATATATTTATTATATTCCTTTTTATTGCATGTTCTCCCCCACTCCCCAAACTTGCTAAAATATAAATATCATAAGGGCAGGTTTCCTTTACTGTCTTCTTCATGGATTTATCCTAAGCATCTAGAATAGTTCCTGGCATACAATAGATGCTAAGTAAATGTTTGTTGATGGATGGAAGGAAGGAAGAAAGGAAAGAAGGAAGGAAAGAAGGAAGGAAGGAAGGAAGGAAGGAAAGAAGGAAGGAAGGAAGAAAGGAAGGAAGAAAGGAAGGAAGGAAGGAAAGAAGGAAGGAAGGAACAAAGGAAGCATTTGTCCCTTTTCCTTTTTGAGCTCTTTTCTCAGCCTATGCTTTAGAGAGCTTTGCCTCCTCTGGAATTTTGTTTATCAGTTATTTCCCTCCTCCTACCTCTAAAATTTTAGCCATTGTGTTTTTCTCTTCTTTGGACCTCAAAAACAAACTTGAGTCTGTCTCATTACAAAAAATGTGTATATGGAGCCTGCCTCCATTTTTAATGCTCTCTCTCACCTTCCTGACCCCACAGTCTTCTAGAAAGAATGCATCTGTTTTAAACTTTCTCCCCATTTCAGTGATTTGCTGTCTAGTTTTCCTCTTGACCACAGAACTGAAATGGCTAGTACAAACTATCAATGGTCTCCTCTTTGTCCTCATCCTGTTTTATCTGTTTGTGCCTTTTGGGGTCACAGCTAACCTTACATCCTGAAAGTTTATTCCCATTGGTTCCTGATTTTGTTTTGGTTTCCTTCCTGACTCACTGAGCACACTCGCTCTATCTCTGTTGTTGCAACTTCCTTTACTTTCCCCCTAACTTCTTGTGTTCTCCAGAACTTAGGCCTGGACTTCGCTACCTTCTCACTTTATACACTCTCTAGTCAGTTTCATCCACCGCCAGTATTAGTTACCATTGATTTCATCAGTCACCACATTCCCCCTCCTGCCCCACATCACACCTGTTTTGCCAATTTACTATTATTTTCAACTTAGTGCTCAAAAGTACTTCAATAAAACATACATGAAATGGATATCATTAATTGTTTAAATCCCTCTACTCCACAAACCTCATCCTTCCACTTCTACTACCCCAGCTGATGACAATTCCATCTACATACTTTTCTAAACCAGCGACATCGACATCCTTAGTGACTCTTTCCTTGCAACTAAACTAGTTATCAATTCTTGTCACTTCTAACATAAATTTATCTACACAATTAGTTCCTTTATCTCCACTTCAGTCTCCCCATAGCTGGGTTTCCTATCATCTCTCAGCTATCTTATTGCAATATTCCTGTAACTGATCTTAGTTTTAGTTTCTTATTGTCAATTCCCAATTCAATAGACTCCTCACCCAATCCAACTAAAACCTTCAAAACAACTTTATTCCAGCAAATGCTTATGAAGCACCAACTGTAGTCCTATCAGAAAAAAATAGTGATCCCTCCCCTTAGAGGATTATGTGTTAGGAAGAGACCCAGGTATAAATGGACAGAATGCAATCCAGTAAGTGAATAAATACAATGCTAGAGATATAACCAGAGTCAAATGAAGTTGGTTGCCTGAGTCACATATATCTGTCAGAACGGAGACCTAAGTTCTCTGGATTTCTAGTATGGTGCTTCCTCCATTGTGGCTTTCTTATCAACGTTTCTTGCATGCCAGCTACTCTGTAGAAGACATTACCCCTACGTTTTGGTGATGGTAGATGGTATTTATTGAAACTCTTGCTTATTTTGACCCAGTGTTCGTGTATAATGAAGTTCAAACTAGGGTGGTGGCAAGAAGTGGTCAGATTTTGGATATATTTTGAGGTTAGAGCTAACAGGCTTTTGCTGATTAATTGTATATTGAAGTGTGAGACAAAGAGTGAATTTAAAAATGATGTCAAGATGTTGAACCTGAGTATCAGGAGAAACAGAGTTGTTGCTGATGGAGATGGGGAAGATCACAGGAGGAGCAAGTTTGGCAGCAAGGTTGAGATATAGTTGGAATCAAGAATTCAGTTTATGATATGTAAAGTTTGAGACATCCATTTTTCATCCAAGTTGGAGATGCTAAGTAGAAGATATTGAATTTGTTATAACAGACTGAAGTTTAGGGAAGAAATCAGAGCTAGAGATATCAATGCATGACTCTTAATTATATTGATGATATTTTAAACTTCAGGATTAAAATGAGATCCTCTAGGAAGGAAATGTAGAAGGAGGACAATTCTTAGGAATGACTCTCAAGGATTGCAATCATTAGAGATCAAGAAGCTAAGGAGAATCCAGTAAAGAAGACAGAGAAGGGACACCTATTGAGGACAATGGGACCTAAGAGAGTATGGTATCCCAGAGGACAAGAAAATAAGATATTTTAAGGAAGAGTCAGTGATCAGATGTGACAAATGCTATTGTTAGTTCAAGTAGGAAGAGGTCAATGAATGTACCACAAATTGAGCAACTGGAAAGTCATTAGTGACCTAAATGAGCAGTTTCAGTAGTGGATAGGAGAGGAAAAGCATAATCTGTGTAGGTTCAAGGGAGACTGAAAGGGAAGACTATTAACAACGCTTTTGAAATTTCTGGTAGAAAGAGTATCCAAGAACTGGAGCAGTAGCTGGAGGAATTACAGAGTTTGGAGTGAAAAAGGAATGAGGCAGGCAAGAAAGGGGCCAGCCTTAGGAGCCATGTTCTTGAGCTGGAAGTGGAGATGGGATCCAGTACACAAGGCAAGGGGTTGGCCTTATATAGGAGCCCAGAACCTTGGAAGAACTGGTGAATGAAAGGCCTATAAAGTTGTAAAGGCAGGCCTTGACATGAAGGACTTTGAATAATATTTTAAAAGTTTTAAGTTTATTTGAGCATGAGAATAATATGACTGGTGAAAGACATGGTTCTGACTGTGAACTGCCCTCAGGCTAAAAACTTTAAAAATGAGTAACTCACACTGTGCTATTCCCTTCTTCCAAGTGACTCTCTTGCAGATTCTGTCTTTTTTATTTATTCTACTGTACGTAGGTCATTTTGGCTTGCTTTGTATTGTTTTTGCATTTTGTCCAGCACTTATGGTTGTTATCTACAGAAAGATCAGGTACAATATGTGCTACCTGGCCATGTTAGAAGTAAAAGTTGAGTGTGTTTTATATTCTTGGCAAAACATGCCAGTTGCATAAACTATTCCATCTCAACACAGTTTCCAGATCTTTTGGCATCCACTGTGGCCTTCCTCCAGATGCCAGTTGTGGGTGGCCCTCCCAAGTTGGGTGCTTTAATTAGACCATATTATCATAGTGGTATATTACACTTTCCAACCAGATAGTTTATCAGAAATGTTATAGTGCTCTCTTACAAGTAGACTAGAAATTGGAAGAAAGGATCTAAGTACTGACAATAAAATTTTTTTTCTGTCATCTTATCTCTAAGGTTGGCCTTGGCTGTGATGCTTGATTACATTACTTTCAAGTTTCCACAGCACTTGATGTGTCCTTTGATAACTAGGTCACTTTGTGCTCACATATTACGTGATCAGTGATTCTCTATTAAATATAACATTCCTTAAATTCTGTTTCCTGGTTTCTCTCCATAATGACTAATAGGAATAAACCATATATAGACGTAAATAATCAAATATCATTCCCTAAAAATCAATTTATATTTTCTCAGCTTGCTAAATCATTGTTAAATTAACCAAGCCATGGCATAGAAAATGAAAGCTGGATAATACCAAGGCACTGATTCATTCATGACAAAGCTATTTGAATTCCTCTTTAAATGGGGACAGTGGTTTTTGATGTTAGATATTCAAATGGTGGCTTGAAAATCATCTTGGTCAGTAGAAAATCTTCCAAGCCCCTACATATTTAGCATAGCTTGAATGTAAAGCATCAAGTCTGTATGGGGTATAGAGTAGGTTTTCTAGAATGTAATGAGTAAAGAATTGATTGACTATTAACTGAGAACTCAAGGGAAAGATAAAAATGTTAGGCTTCTTATTAGATAGGACGTTGTTAGACAATATTGGGAGCTTGAGAGCATTATCTTAATCTATTAGGAAGTCAGTAGCATGCTTGAAACACCAATCAGATCTCAGATTCACAGTTCAGGACAAATAGAATCATTACTAATGTTATCAGCTGAGCTTGCTGTGATTCATAATAGGGAACAGAATGGGAAGTGGGTCGTTCTATGGATATTAACCCATTAAGTTAGTAACTCATTCCAAAACACATATGTGGCATACTAAAATAAGTAAGATATGATCTATGACATTAAACAATTGAGATTTGGTAGGAATTGACAAAATATTACCCACAGGGTACCATCAGCTGTCATAAGTAGCTCCTTAGCAGGATCCACAGGCTATAGCGAGCTATAAGAGAAGGGGTCAATGTGTCTGGAGTGGCCGCCAGATAGATAGAAGTTCAGGGAGGGAGAGAATCAAAAAGTCCTGTGGCAGTTGAGATGAGCAGCTGTTTATCAGGCATAAATGGTGAGTAGGGCATTACAGGCATAAGGAGCTGGTAGAGCAGAGCCAGGATGGCATGTTATAGATTGGCTTCTTTGAGGGCATATCAATAGTTTGTGATGGACAGAATACCAGGGCCAAGAGAGGTGAGACAGGAGGCCACAGTAAGGATTATAGCAGGTGGAGTTATTTAAAGAGTGGAGGACACAATCGGATTCAGGCTTTCAAACATCACTCTGACAGCTGAGTGAAGAGTATTTGAAGGGAAATAGACCAGAGATAATGAGTTCAGCTAAGAATCTTTTTCCGTGGCCTAGGGTTGCCAATGTCAGTTTAGGATCCACAGAATAAAATTATCCAAGGGGAGGTTAGAAATTATGTAATTTATCATTTTCTTCTTTTGTAATGGGTTTATTTCTAAACTTCCTAAAGAAATAATCATCTATATCATATATAAAGATGCTAGAGAAAAATACGTGACAAAATTTCTTTGACCTTTCAGGGAACTATGTGAGGAGTAGTGATGAGATCTTGCTTATTTTCTGGATATAGCACATAACGATAAGCTTGAAATGGAGTGGGTTTATAAAAAGTAAACCTTCATTGTGCGAGCCTGATGTAATGGCAAAATAACCCTCACTACAAAGAATTTTTTCCTCTGAGCCAATCTGGATTTTTTTTCAGTATGACACCATTTCTATGTATTTCTGCTTTTAGGACAGATAGTAGACTATTGTTTCTGTCTCTCTTTAATTACCCTTGGCAAACCTATAGTTCAGCACCAGATAAACTGTCGGGAGAATTAATACCCTTTCTTTACATTTTTGGTCAAAAGCTTTCTGTTTTCTATCCTGTTAAACACTGCTTTTCACATTGTCAGCTCCTTTAGGGTAGGGACTAAATTTTACTCTAATTAAGATATAAACAATTCTTACCTTATCTAGTACATAAAAGTTTCACAACGTGCTTGCATTTAAAATTATTTATTTAATCATAGCAACCATGCTAAGTAAAAAGTATATTCTTTTAAAAAAAATTTGCACATGAGAAAATAATACTTGCCCAAGGTCACCCAGTAAGTAACCATCAAGGTCAAGGCTTGAATCAAGTCTTTTAATTTTTAATATGTTTTGGAGCTAAGATTTATTGAGTATTTACTGTGTGTGCCAGATGTTGCGCAAAACCTTTTACATGGACAAATCTCACGGTCGGGGGCTGCTACTGGTATTAAAAGATGAAGGAAAGAAAGGTTAAGCACCTAGGCACACTGTCAATTTGGTGTTCTTTTCATTACATCTAGGCACCACCTCTTTGAATATACCACAGAATTTATTCAATGCCTTATACATACCTAGCCCTGAATAAATATTTTAGGCTGAATTAATGTATCTGAATATCTTAACATTTTCATATCCTTCCTTATTAACACATTCTAGAATTTGATGGGGAACTGGTTAGGGTCTTGCTGAGCTAATCATACCGTCCTGTGGAATCAGGACACCATAGGACAGGTGCTGTAATGGTTGAGAGCAGGCCTGACTGCCACTTCCAATCATATTTGAACTTGGCCTGCTTGTTTAACTTATCTGAGCTGCAGTTTCACAGTTTGTAAGAAATGCAATGTGGCCCTTGTGTGCTTTAACGTCATCTCATCTTACTTTTTCCTCATGCATGGGCCTGCACCCTCACCAGGCATCTTTTCTGCCCTCCAAAGAGTAAAACTTATTGCTGTTTCTAAGTCTTTGCTCTTGTTGAAATGCTCTTTATCCAGCTTTCCACAGTGCTGGCTCCTGCTTATCTTTAAGCTTTCAGCTCAAGTGTCCTCTTCCTAGAGGGGTCTCTGTCCTCTCTAAAGTCTGCCACCCTCCATCCCCACAGTCAATCTCTGTCTCAGAACTCTGTCTGATTTCCTTCTTGACCCCTATTATTATCAGAAATTATCTTGTTTTATTATTTACTTGTTTATTGTTTATTTGATGCCAACAGAATATAAGCTCCAAAATTCTGTCTGTTCTCCACATGTTCATTTTTCCAGAGGTAGGTTTTACAATTTTCATTTGAATCTTGAGGTGGTCTGTGTGTTCCAAAGGTAACACAAAAATTTCTTATTTGAGTCCTGATAAATTATTCCTTTTATTCAAATAAATTCCTGAAGACTCAAGTAAGATGAGATGAGGTTAAAGCACACAGGGGCCACATTACATTTCTTAAAATTGTGAAACTGCAGCTCAGATAAGTTAAACAAACAGGACAAGTTCAAACATGATTGGAAGTGGCAGTCAGGCCTGCTCTCAACCATTACAGCACCTGTCCTCAGGTGTCCTGATTCCACAGGACAGTATGATTAGCTCAGCAAGACCCTAACCAGTTCCCCATCAAATTCTAGAGTGTGTTAATAAGGAAGAATATGAAAATGTTAAGATATTCAGATACATTAATTCAGCCTAAAATATTTATTTAGATATCTTAAAAAATGAAACCATAAAGATTTTAGAATTGCACCACTGAATATGGTAGTAACTAGCCGCAAGAAGCTATTTACATATAAATTAATTAAAATTAAATAAAATTGGAAATTCATTTCCTCAGTTTTACCAACTGTATTTCCAATGCTCAATAACCCCTTAGGACTAGTGGCTACCAATTGGATAGTGCAGATCTAGAATATTTCCATTACTGCAGAAAGTTCTATTGATCAGTGCTATTTTACGAGATAGCCTGGATATTTCTTTATAACCATATAAAGGAAACCTTCAAAAACAGATTACAAAACCAAGAAAGGAAAAACTTTGATAAATTTAGTTGTATAAAAACTAGAAACTTCAGATAGCCAATGGTATCTTCAACAAAGTAAAACAAAATATCGAAGAGGGAAATGATTTGCAATATTTATGACATAAAAAGCTAAGTTTCTTAGGCTTATTGAAATTCATATAATTCAATAAGAAAAGCAACTTGAAAATGTTAAGGTAAACAAAGCCAAATGTTCAAAAGAATATGAAAATAAGTATTATCTCACTCTTAATTAAAAATATATAAGCCCAAAAATAATGTCATGCCAGTTTTAGTGTATTAGCAAAAATGAGTAGATTTGGTACTAGTAAAGGTATGAGAAGTTGCCCTATTTATTAAATATAATAGTGTATTTTGCTGAATAAAATTAAAACAAAATGGTTAAAAAGCAAGGAATTAGAGTATACTAACATTGTTTGCCACCCTTTTACAAAATGAGCCCAATCGGTATCATGTTATGTACATACTTCTATATCTTGTTTTATACTTCATATTAGATTTTTGAAAAATTTTCATATCAGTCCACAAATATCTAGTTCATTTTTTAATGTCACTGTGGTATATCATCATGTGCATGTGCATTAACTTATTTAACTCTTGGCGGTCGATATTTATCTTCTTTTGAGTCCCCTGCGGTAGATCGTGATTGGGCTCCATCAGTCATGGTGGTTCCGCTCCTGCATATCTTCCCACGCACTAGCCCAACACTTGGGTTAGGAGTAGGTATATGACACTGACAATAAGACATGAGAGAAAGTTAGGAGGTGGGCTCCTGGTAAATATTTGCCTCCTTGATTAAAAGAGATAATGACAAAAAGTGGCCTCTCTACCACTGAATGTGTTAACACTATTTTTATTGATAAATAATATTTTACATATTTATGGGGTACATGGGATATTTTGTTACTTACATAGAATGTGTAATCACCAAGTCTGGGTATTTGGGGTGTTCATCACTTTGGGCATTTGTCATTTTGTGTTGGGAAAAATTCAAATCCTCTCTTTAGTTACTTGTGAATAGTGTTGCAATAAATGCACTAGTGCAGTCATCTCTTGGATATACTAATTTATTTTCTTTAGGATAGATACCCTGTAGTGGGATTGCTGGATCATATGTTAATTCTGTTTTTATAATTTTGAGAAATCTTCATATTATTTTCCATAGTGATTGTATTTGCATTCCCACCAACCATGTGTAAGAGTTCCCTTTTCTCCATATCCTTACCAGCATCTGTTATTTTTTGTCTGTTTGATAATAGCCATTCTAACTGGAGTAAGAAGATACATCATTGTGGTTTTGATTTGCATTTACTCGATGATGAGTGATGTTGAGTATTTTTTCATTTACCTGCTGCCCATTTGCATTTCTTCTTTTGAGAACTGTCTATCCATGTCCTTTGCCCACCTTTTATTGGGATTAATTGTGGGTTTTTGTTGTTGTTGTTGTTTTATTTTGTTTTATTGTTGAGTTGTTTGAATTCCTTGTATATTCTGGATATTAGTTCCTTGTCAGATGAATGGTTTGCAGATATTTTCTCTTATTTAACAGGTTGTCTCTTCACTCTTTTGTTTCCTTTGCTGTGCAGAAGCCTTTTAGTTTAATATATTACCATTTGTCGATTTTTGTTTTAGTTGTCTATACTTTTGAGGTATTAGCCATAAAATCTTTGCCTAGACCAATGTTGTGAAGTGTTTTCTCTGTTTGCTTTTAGTAGTTTTATAGTTTCGAGTTTTACATTTAAATCTTTAATCCATCTTGAGTTCACTTTTCTATATGGTGTGAGATGAGGGTCTAGTTTCATTCTTATGCGTATTGCTATCTAATTTTCCCAGCACCATTTATTGAAGAGGGTGTCCTTTCTCTAGTGGATGTTCTAGGCACTTCTGTAGAAAATAAGTTGGTTGTAAATATGTTGATTTATTTTTGGGTTCTGTATTCTGTTCCATTCGTCTATATGCCTATTTTCATACCAATACCATGCTGTTTTGGTTATATAGCCCAGTAACATATTTTAAAGTCAGGCACTTTCATGCCTCCAACTTTGTGTTTTTGGTCAAGATTGCAGTAGTTATTCTGACTCTTTTTTGGTTCTATATGAACTTTAGTATTGTTTTTCTACTTGTGTGAAAAATGACATTGGCATTTTAATAGAGATTTCATTGAATCTGTATATTGCTTTGGGGAGTATGGTTATTTTAACAATATTAATTCATGAATGTAAGATGTCTTCCCATTTGTTTGTGTACTCCTCAATTTCTTTCATCAATGATAAAACTAATTTTGATAGTCATTTAGAGACCATGATAAAAACTAGCTTAAGGACCAAGCTTATGTGCCAATGATGACAGAGTACAAAGATAGAAAAGTCCAGCATCCTTGGTGATATTTTTGAACACTTAATTAATTAGTCTTTGACCTATGATATTTTCTGATTCCTTGTTATAGGAGATAGTTATCTCTATTTCTCAAGACAATAGAATTGGAATCTTCTGCTACTGGTAGCCAAGAGCATACTAATTTTCACAGCTGTTATATATGTAACATTTTAAAAACTTTTTATTTTTTAATAATTATAGACTCCAGGAAGTTGAAAAAATAGCACAGAGAGTCCTGTGTGCTCTTCACCCAACAATGATGATCTTGTATAACTATAGTACAATATTGAAATCACAAAATTGACTTTGGTGCAATATTGATAACTAGACTACAGATCTCATTCAGTTTTCATGATTTTTTTATACATTCCTCTGTGCGTGTGTGCATGTGTGTGTGTGTGTGTGTGTGTAATTCTATACAACTTTACCTCATGTACAGATTTGTGTGGCCACTACCATAATCAAGATACAGAACTGCTCCTTCACCACAAGGAACTCTTCGTGTTATTTTTTTATACCCCACCCATCCACCCTGACAACAACTAATATATTCTTAGCCTCTGTAATTTTGTCATTTTGAGAATATTATATGAATGGAATTATATAGTATACAACTTTTTGAGACTGCTTGTTTTCATTAAGCATGATGCACTTGAATACCATTCAGTTTGCTGCACATATAGTTTCTTTTTATTGCTGAGCAGTATTCCATTATAGGGATGTACCAGAATTTTTTAACCATTTACCTAAGAACATTTGGATTATTTCTAATTTTCGCTATTATGAATAAAACTGCTATGAACCTTCATGTTACAGGTGTGTGTCTGTGTGTGTGTAAGTGTGTGTAAGTTTTCACTTCTCTGGGGTAAATGTCCAAGGTTGTTATTGCTGGGTCATAGAGTAAGTACATCTTTCATTTTATAAGAAATGGTCAAACAATTTTCCAGAGTGGCTGTACCATTTTACATTCTAACCAGCAATGTATAAGAATTCCAGTGGCTCACACCCGTAATCCCACCATGTTGGGAGGCTGAGGTGGGTAGATCATTTGAGGTCAGGAGTTCAAGACCAGCCTGGCTGACATGGTGAAATCCCATCTCTACCAAAAATGAAAAAATTAGCTGGGCATGGTGGCGGATGCCTGTAATCCCAGCTACTCAGGAGGCTGAGGCAGGAGAATCGCTTGAGCCTGGGAGGCAGAGGTTTTGGTGAGCTGAGATAATGACACTGTACTCCAGTCTGGGCGACAGAATGTGACTCTGTCTCAAAAATAATAATAATAATCATAATAATTAGTCCAGTTTCTCTGCATTGTCACCAGCATTTTGAATTACACTAAAATTTTTAAGCCATTCTGAGTGTGTAGTCATAGCTCAATAAAGCATTTTTAATTTTTTCAAAAAATAATAATTTTTTATGTTTTAAAAAATTATTAACAATGGTTATATTGGGGAAAGAGTTTGGACACAAGAGGAAGAGTAGACATTTTATTTGGTAGCTTTCTATTTTGTTTGGATATCCTTATATGTATTTATTAGTTGCATTTATTGTGTCTACAGGACATATATATGGGCCTTTGTTTTTTGTTTTATTTTCGTATTTGTTTTTAAGTCCATAATAAATGTTTAACAATTCTGTTATTATTTAAAATTAGAAGTAAATGTCTATATAGCTTTTTCTGTGTTGATAACAGAACTAATGTCGAGAAAAAGCCGCAGACATCTAACAACGTTGGCTGTCCTGGTTTTACATTTTACTGTTTTGATACTGATTTACCTAAACTGAATATAACGTTTCCCTTGTGTCTACAAATTTGCCAGATTACATCCTGTTCTACACATGACTACATTTATTGTCTTCTGAAACCACACAAACAAAATATATTTTCCTGCTAAATGCCATGCTTAATAGCATTTTGGAATTTAATTGCTTGTCTTTTATACAAGTGAAAGAGAATGCAAGCCTTGCCTTCCTTGAAGTGTGTTTATTCCCGCTACAATACTATTTTTACTCTCAGTTTGATCTTTTAAGAGGAATGTTTGTACTTCATTGGTTTTTTGAGTAAGGTCACACAGAGTAAATGTGTAAACCCTGGTTATCTGCTGTCTGAATAATGAATCTCAGAAAGGCCTGCAAACCCTCTGCATTTATCAAGGACAGAAAAATTGCCTAATCAAGCAACATGCAAGGAGCAGAAATAGAATGAGGTAAGCCCCAACTGTAAGTGTCAGGGAAAGTGCTTTCCGCTGGGCATAGTCATTCCAGCCACCCTCAAAGGCATCACCTTTTGCCCTAAATGGATTGACTGTGTGGTAAACTATTCTGATTGTTCACACATGTGGATGACCTTCAGGAAAAGAACAGCAGGGACACCCCTGTGGTAAACCATGTTGGATTTATTGATCATTGTAACAAGGAAGAACAGACACCATGGGGAACTATGAGATGTCTTAGTGACAGAATGTTAGTGAGAACCTGTTACAAGATTGATCTTTATTTGGGTGACTTGGGGAAGGGTTTAAGAAAGGTTAGCTTTTCTCTAAACTGGCTGTCAGAAAACAGGGGCATTTCTAAAACTGGGTATCTCAATAGATCTTATCTATAAAGACGAGAGACTAGAACAAGGCTAAAGTTCTAACTGGTAAAGAAGTAACCATCATTCATTTTAGCCAAAAGAGAGTGCTTGGTATTTTGTGAGTGGCACAGTGACTTTGCTTTTATCTTGGCTTAGAAAAAATTATGTAGTTGCTCCATATTGTCTCATTTTACCCATGATATCAGAGTAACCTTGTTTGAGGTTGGTACTCTGTGAGACTGTTAATGTTTGAGAAAAGAATAACATGATCCAGCTGTGGGTGCCGCCCACACCAGTTTCTGAATGTCAGCAGCTGCTCCTTTTTGGCTTTCTCCTGTGAATGGAAAAAGTTGAAGCCACCATATCATAGATTGCTCTATGGACCACCACTTGGCATTTACTCATGTAGCTTTTAAATGTATTTCACTTATTTGCCATAGCTCTTTAACCTGGTTTTCAAGTATGTTGTCATTATTCCAAGGTTAAATGCTAACATAAAAACGCACAACTTTTCCATCATCCTAAAAGTCAAGCCCGTCTGATCCAGCTTTCTGCCTCCAGGCTAAGCTGCCCATAATGATCGTAAAAAATTGATGTCTTTTCTGCTTTTAATGATCTAGCTGAAAGGAAGAAAATTCTACTGTTGCCCTCAGAAGTCCACAGCCTTCACTCTGACTCTTTGAAAATGTTTTCCCACTCGGTCCTCCATGGAGATGCTCTCTGTCCTGTATAATTGAACTAATTTCCTGGAGCAGGCTTTAGAACCAACGGCCCCAAACTAGAAGGCTTTAGGCTGAATCTGGCCAGCTGACCTGTTTTATTTTGTATGCATGGTGTTTTAAAAACAGGAAAAATTTCATATAAAATTCATATTTTCTCTTCCTTGAAGAATCAGAATATTTGGCCATACTGAGCAACCATTTGGTTGGAGTTGAGTAATGACTATTCCTTTAGGTCATCTAAAGATTGCTATAGTTCCCTCCACAGCCTACTGCAACACCACCCTATGCTACTCATTTGTGTTTTTGCCTGGGGTTTTATAGCATCTGAGTTTTCAACGCTGGCATAGACTTCTTTTCTCTGCTACTTGTATGCATTTCTCAAACTGGGCTTTGGATTATAGGAGGGTCAACAGTGTATATTCAATGTCACTCCATAAACATAGTAGATAATCCCAGAGTGCTAACTGTGCATGGAGGTTTACAAAACATATTATTTTTACAATAAATCTTACAGAAATATATTATGGAGTGTAATGGAAAATAGATTAAAAATAAATCTAGAAATAAAAATAAAACTTCTCACTTCAGGCTATGCCACGGTGAAGCCCATGGAGTAGTGACTGAAGTCTTTGCCATTGGAGTTACTTCAGTGGAAAAGTTATTGAACAATGGTACTAATATAATAACCCAAGTTAATCTTTTCCCATTTTTGCAGACTTTCAAGGTGTCAGAATTTTTGAAATGGAAATAAATTTAAATATTAACTAATCTGTTCATTTCATTTTTATTGAGAATATGAAAGACTGATCAATGAATAAAGTCAGTCTGGGCAGTGACAGAATCCAGATTTCCAGATTGCTAGTCTTGTCCTATTCAATGCGCATGTTGCTTAACATAGTGGCAAAAGACTTACATACATATTATTGTGTATTATTATCTTTTTGGTTTGATCATTCTATTTGTTAATTTTAGAATTATGGAGAACTTCTCAAAGAAATTCAAGTCTTCTTTGATGTAGTGTGATAGTTTATATTGATGTATTACATAATTTGTCTCAAATAAGACTCAAACGGAAGTTGCTGGTTACACTAAGAACAATTTATTTGATTTTATATGTTGGCACATTTGGATAGTTTTGGCCATGAAAATGCAACTATCCGAAGCACTATAGTTGCAGTAGAGAAAGAGAAAATATTACAATTTGAAATGAATCTTATTTACCAAATGTGACTTGCCAATATTTTCCCTATCCTAGACAGTATAATAAATATAATGTATTTATAGATCAAACCTCATGCTTCTGGTCTAATAGAGTCAACATTTGTTTTTCCTATTCGTCAATAGCTTGTTGAAACCTATTTTTGTTCTGTGATTGGTGAGTAGATAAGAATACTTTCAGTTTTCATACCTACAGCTGAATGATAATTGGTAAAATTTTGAACAAAATGATATTACAACAGAAAGAATTGGATCAATTATTAGAATGTATGGAAGCTGGTGATTGACTTGTAGAAGGCAGTTAACTGATCTCTGAGGACCAACAATGTGTCATACTTGAAGAATTTATTTATTGGCAAATCTCCAAAAATGAATTACTTCTTTTCCAAATTCCTTTAGTTATTTATATCAACCACTATGATGGATCCTAATTACTTTAGTTTGTTTTGAGAGAAAATGATTAATAACTACTGTCAAAAACACATCATGCATAAAGAAGAATTCATAACATGCAACCTTGAAGCATACATTCTTTATGAATATCTCTATAGTATGCAGTATGATTATAGACATAATTTTGCTTAAGGAATATTCAGTGCTTGCTTTTTTATAAAGGCACTCATATCATTTTGGGTGGACAGTAGCTCTACATACTTATTTAATCCAACAATACAAATTAAGTAGTTGAATATTAGTAATTTCATATGGCTTAACTTCTTCAACTCTCCAATTGCCTTACCTGTCTTATATTTGTAGCACCTTAGGGAATCTCATATTCATCACATCCACAGACAAACTCATGATCTTCTCCAGACCTGGGGTTCCTGCCTTAGGAGATGTTACCACTGTCCATTCATCTTGGTAAGCTGAAAACCTATACCCCATCTTTTAGACCTCCTTTTCCCCTAACCTATCAATACCAAAACATCACTGTGAACTTTTGATTGTTTTTCTCCATATTATCTTGATTACATGTACTTATCTCCACCTTCAGTGCCAGAATTCTTAGTCATCTTTCACTGGAACTATTGAGAGCACCCCTACTGATCTCCTTGTACCAAACATGTCCCCTTTTGAAGGTGTTTGCCAGATTGCAGCCCTAGTAATATTTTCAAGCCGCAAATCTGATCATGTTTCATCATGCTCCATAAACCCTGCTTAGAAACCTTCAATGACTCTCCAGTGTTTCTGCAGTGAACCAAGTTCTTTACCTGGCTTATGTGGCTGAGGCCAAGAATGGTAGCTATCCAATTAAAATCCATAGTTTCCTTCTCCATTATTGAAAGAATCTGTGGAAAGAGCACTTTTCAAGAGGCTTAATTAGGCTGGCTGTGGTGTCTCATGCCTGTAATCCCAGTTAACTCAGGAGGTTGAGGTGGAGGAGTTGCTTTGAGCCCAGGAGTTCAAGACTGCTGTAGGCTATTATTACACCACTATGCTCCAGCCTGGGCAACAGAGTGATACCCTATTTCTATTTTTTTTTTTTTAAGAGGCTTAATTGACTGTAAGGCACATAATTTTTCTCTTGCTCTTTTCTTTTTTCTGTTGTCTGGAATGAGTATGTGATGTTAGAGCTACAGTAGCATTGTTGTGACTATGAGGAGGCCTTCAGAATAGAAGCCATACAATAAGATGTTAGAGAAAATAAGTAGACGAAGTCTGGATCCCTTGTGACTGAAGTCTCCACAGAGTACCTCTCTTCAGACTTCTTTATGTCAGGAAACACATTGTTAACCTGTTTATCTTTAAGCTTCCATTATTTGGTTTCTCTATTTTTCTATGAAGCGGAACTTACTCCTAATTGTTAAAATGACCCCATGAAATATGATCCCTATCTATTCTCTATGCCTCTAGCATTGCTTTCTATACCCTGCTATCGTAGCTTACTTTCATTTTCCCAGATCAGAGCGCACTGTATTTCTTGCTACTGCCAATCCTTTGTGTGGGCTGCTCTATTTGTTTGGTATACTCTATGCATATAACTTCACTCCCCTCCTTTACCATGTAGATCTCTTTTAATTTTTCAGAGGTCTTCAGCTTTAATATCCTGGGAAAGTCTTTACCTTTTCACTAGCATATTCCAACTCCTTGGAATAGCTCTCCTGGAACTGTGTTCCTTTTCTTTCCAAGGTTTGCCTCAACTTCTCTTAAGTATTTGGAGATATTCTTTATATACAGTAAAAATCACCCTTTTTATGTGGATAATTGGGTGAGTTGTGTCAAATGCGTAACTACCACTGAATTCAAGATACATATTTGCATCACCACAAAAAGTGACTCATGCTCCTTTACAGTCCTTCTCCTCATCCTTCAGACCCTGACAACCATCAATTTCTTTTTTTAAATTTCCATATTGGTTTATTATAAAATTGGAATTCTTTTTGGTTTCTTTTTTCCCAGGCTTACAAATGTGTAATTGACAGATTTTTAATATATATATATAAAATTATATGTATATAAAATTGTACACCACATATTATATAGTGTACAATGTGATGTTTTGATACATATGTATACATGTTGAAATGATTAAATTAAAGCTAATTAACATATCAGTTATATTACCAGTTTTTTCTGGTGAGAACATTTAAGAACTTTTAGCAATTTTCAAGTACAGAATACATTCTTTTTAACTACAGTTACCATGCTGTACAATAGATCTCCATAACTTATTCATCTTGTCTTACTGAAACTTTGTACCTTTTATCCAACATCTCTCCATTCTCCTCCAGCCTCCGCTACCCCCTGCCCCTGGTGACTTCCATTTTATTCTCTGCTTCTGTGAGTTCTACTTTTTTAGATTACATATATAAGGGAGACCATGCAGTATCTGTCTTATTTCACTCAGCATAATGTCCTCTAGATTCATCCATGTTGTCACAAATCATAAGATTTCCTTCTTTGTGAAGACTGAGTGGTATTCCATTGTGTATATACACCACATGTTCTTTATCCTTTCATCCACCAGGGGCCACTAAGCTGATTCCATATCTTGGCTATTGTGGATAATGAATATAGGAGTGGAGATATCTCTTCAACATATTTATTTCATTTCTTTTGAATCTATGCCCAGAAGTAGGATTGTGGAATGATATGGCAGTTCTGTTTTAAACTTTTGTTTTTGAGAAAAAAAATTTTGTTGAAGATTAATTGACCATAAAATGATAGATTTATTTCTAGAATTTCAATCCTATTCCATTCGTTGATGAGTCTGTTTTTACACCGGTACCATTCTATTTTGATTGCTATTGCTTTGTATTATATTTTGAAATCAGATACTACGGTGTCTCCAGCTTTGCTCTTTTTGCTTAAGATCACTTTGGCTATTCAGGGTCTTTGGTGGTTCCACATGAGTTTGTTTTTCTAACTTCTGTGAAAAATTGATAACCACTCATTGCCAATGGATTTTATTTCTATTCCTATGGTTTTGCTTTTTCCAGAATGTCATACAAGCAAACTATATAATATATAGCTTTTATTGGTCAGCTTCTTTCTGTTGGCAAAATGGTTTTGAAATTTATTCATGTTATGCATGTATCAGTAGCTCCTTCCTTTTTGCTTTGTAATATTCCACCATATGAATATACCAGACATTTGGGTTGTTTCCAGGTTCTGCTTTGTTTTATAACAAAGCTGCTATAAACATTCACGTACACATTTTTGTGTGGACATAGGTTTTCATTTCTGTTGAATAAATGACTAGAAAAAGAATTGCTGAATCATATGGTAAAGGTATATATAACTTCATGTGAATCTGCCAAACTGCTTTCAAAATGGGCTATACTAATATACCATTTTGCATTTCCATCAACAATGTATGTATGAGAGTTCCAATTCTTCTGCTCCCTCTCCAGTAATTTGTATCATCAGTCTTTAAATTTAGCCATTTTAGCAAAGTGGTGGCAGCGTTATGGTTTTAATTTGTATTTTCCTAATGAGTAATGATGTTGAGTATCTTTTCATGAGCTTATTGGCATTTATATACCTTGTTTGGTAAAGTGTGTGTTCAAATTTTCTGCTTATTTATAAGGGGTTGTTTTCTTATTATTGAATTGTAAGAGTTTCTGGTTTTTAACATATTCTGGCTATGTATTTTAAAATCACTGTTTTACAGAGTGATTGTATTATTCCACATCTGTGACAGCAGTATATGAGAGTGCTAATTCCACTACCTCGTCATCAACATTTTGTATAGTCAGTCTTCTCAGTTTTAGACATTCTAATAGGAATATGTGTGTGTATTTCATTAATTTTTTTAGAGTAGCTTTTGCAGAAAACTATTACAGAAAAATTGATAAAATGGTACAGATATTTTCCACATGCCCAGTTTCTCCTATTATTAACATCTTGCATTAGGTATGGTACATTTCTTACAATTAATGAGTCAATATTAATATATAACCATTAACTAAAGTCCATACTTTGTTTAGATTTACTTAGTTTTTCCCACATATTCTTTCTCTGTTCTAGGATCCCATCTAGAATACCACATTAAATTCAGTTGTCATGAATCCTTAGGTTCCTCTTGACTGTGAGATTCCTTTGTGTTTTAAATTTGTATTTCCCTAATGATTAGCGACATTGAACATCTTTTCATGTGCTTATTTGTCATCGTGTGTCTTCTTTAGTAAAGTGGTTGTTCAAATCTTGGGCCATTTATTACTGAAATTTTTTTATTATTGATTTTGAGGGGGCGACTGTTTCATATATATGAAATAATATGTCCGATAAGAGGCTTGTGTCCACATATATAAATACATACATATACATATATATATCTCTCTCTCTGAAACTTCTGGATACAAGCCTCTTATCAGACATATTCTTTGAAAAGCTTTTAAATCTTTTCTCTAAGCCAGTAGCTTATCTTTTCATTTTCTTTTTTAATTCCTTAATTTATTTTTTTATTGTACTTTAAATTCTTGGATATATGTGCAGAATATAAAGGTTTGTTTCACAGGTATACACGTGCCATGGTGGTTTGCTGCACCTATCAACCCATCATCTAGGTTTTAAGCCCTGCATGCATTAGGTATTTGTCCTTATGTTCTCCCTCTCCTTCCTCCCAACCCCCCCAACAGGCCCCGGTATGTGCTGTTTGCCTCTCTGTGTCCATGTGTTCTCATTGTTTGACTACCACTTATGAGTGAGAACATGCGGTGTTTGATTTTCTGTTCCTGTGTTAGTTTGCTGAGAATGATGGCTTCCAGCTTCATCTATGTCCCTGCAAAGGACATGAACTCATTTTTTATGGCTGCATAGCATTCCATGGTGTATATGTGCCACATTTTGTTTATCCAGTCTATCACTGATGGGCATTTGGGTTGGTTCGAAGTCTTTGCTATTGCAAATAGTGCTGCAATAAACATACATGTGCATGTGTCTTTATAGTAGAATGATTTATAATCCTTTGGGTATATATCCAGTAGTAGAATTGCTGGGTCAAATGGTATTTCTGGTTCTAGATCCTTGAGGTTCTAGATCCTTGAAGAATCCACACTGTCTCCCACAATGGTTGAACTCCTACTAACAATGTAAGAGCATTTCTATTTCTCCGCATTCTTGCCAGCATCTGTTGTTTCCAGACTTTTTGATGATAGCCATTCTAACTGGCATGAGATGGTATCTTATTGTGTTTTTATTATTATTATTATTATTATTATTATACTTTAAGTTCTAGGGTACATGTTCACAATGTTCAGGTTTGTTACAATGTGCCATGTTGGTGTGCTGCACCCATTAACTCGTCATTTACATTAGGTATATCTCCTAATGCTATCCCTCCCCACTCCCCACTCCCCACTCCCCACTCTCCACAATAGGCCCTGGTGTGTGATGTTCCCCTTTCTGTATCCAAGTGATGTCATTATTCGATTCCCACCTATGAGTGAGAACATGTGGTGTTTGGTTTTCTGTTCTTGCGATAGTTTGCTGAGAATGACGGTTTTCAGCTGCATCCATGTCCCTACAAAGGACACGAACCCATCCTTTTTTATGGCTGCATAGTATTCCATGGTGTATATGTGCCACATTTTCTTTTTTTTTTTTTTTTTGAGATGGAGTCTTGCTCTGTTGTCCAGGCTGGAGTGCAGTGTTGTGATCTCCGCTCGCTGCAAGCTCCGCCGCCTCCCGGGTTCATGCCATTCTCCTGCCTCAGCCTCCCTAGAAGCTGGGACTACAGGCGCTGCCACCATGCCTGGCTAATTTTTTTGTATTTTTAGTAGAGATGGGGTTTCACCGTGTTCGCCAGGATGGTCTCCATCTCCTGACCTCGTGATCCGCCTACCTAGGCCTCCCAAAGTGCTGGGATTACAGGCGTGAGCCACCGTGCCCAGCCATGTGCCACATTTTCTTAATCCAGTCTGTCACTGATGGACATTTGGGTTGATTCCAAGTCTTTGCTATTGTGAATAGTGCTGCAATAAACATACGTGTGCATGTGTCTTTATAGCAGCATGATTTGCCTTTATTTAACTACCAGTGATGATGAGCTTTTTTTCATATGTTTGTTGGCGGTGTAAATGTCTTCTTTTGAGAAGTGTCTGTTCATATCCTTTACCCACTTTTTGATGGGGTTGTTTGATTTTTTCTTGTAAATTTGTTTAAGTTCCTTATAGATTCTGGATATTAGACCTTTGTCAGATGGGTGGCTTGCAAAAATTTCCTCCCATTCTGCAGGTTGCCTGTTCACTCTGATGATAGTTTCTTTTCCTGTGCAGAAGCTCTGTAGTTTGATTAGAACACATTTGTCAATTTTGGTTTTTGTTGCCATTGTTTTTTGTGTTTTAGTCATGAAATCTTTGCCCATGCCTATGTCCTGAATCATATTGACTAGGTTTTCTTCTAGGGTTTTTATGGTTTTAGGTCTTATATTTAAGTCTTTAATCCATCTTGAGTTAATTTTTGTATAAGGTGTAAGGAAGGGGTGCAGTTTCAGTTTTCTGTATATGGCTCACCAGTTTTCCCAGCACAGTTTCTTTTAAAGAGCAAAAGTTTGTAATATTGATGAGATTCAATTTATCAATCTTTTCTTCCTATGGTTCATGCATTTTTGTGCCTTTCAAAAAAATCCTTGCGTAACTCAAGGTAAAAACAATTTTCTCTTATGAGTTTTCTAGAAGCTTCATCATTTTAGTTTTTATATTTAAGTCTTTGGAATTTTATTAACCATAATCTATATAACAGTTTGAATTTTATATTTAATTCTATAAATGTTTTTCAAACCACTTTTACACCCACACGAGTGGAAGTTGTATATATTAAATTCCTGGTGCCTCAATACTCTTTCTCTTGGATTCTTCTGTTGTAATGGATTACCCATGATATTGAAAGTTTTTCCTATGCCAGTATTAGCATTCAGTTTCTTTTTGAAATATACAAATATTATGTGTCAATCACAGGTCTCTGATTGTAAGCAATAGAAAACAACTCTGCTTCTTTAAGTAATTTATTGGGAGAATATGAGGGAGCTGAAGAAAGAGTTTTCAAATAGAAGGAAACAATTAGTTCCAAAGTGTCTTGGAAGTATGAACTGCTCCATTGTCTTACCCAGTCAATTCCGTTGCAATAAATGACCTGAAATCATCTTGCTGTCAAGGTTGGAGGGGGTGGAGGAGGATACTTCTTGTCACTTGCCTCCAGGATTCAAATTGGAGGTTAGAAGAAAGCTAAAAAATAAAAACTGTCTACTGACGTGGCTTGGTCATGTGCCCACTCTTTGGCTAGGAAGGGTACCCAAATCAACAGCCTCATCAGACTGTATTCAATGAAGTAAAGATCATTCCCTAAAAGAAGTTTTGGACACTAATACCTAAAGGTGGGATGGGTACTGGGAAGCCCCAGATTACAAAGTTCTTGATATACAACATGTTGCCTTGAAACTCTCCTTTTGGCTCATGTGTGTGCATGCTTGCATGTGTGTTTGTGTTTTCACTTCGATTTTGTATGTGAAAAGCAAAATGATTTGTAAATAGGTATGTCTGTCTAAATGATCAGTCTGGTCCATATTTGTCACGAAAAACCAACTGGCAGTTCAATTTTAAGACAGACAACACACACTAGGAAAAGAAATAACTGGGAACCGGGAAAACTATTCCAGTTCCGTCTCTGTTATTAGCTAGCTGTGGGATCTTGACAAGTCTTTTAATCTGTTGGAATCTCAGTTTCTTTAAGTATAGAACAAGTTATTCAGCTACATTATATCTAAGTCCCTTTTTGCTCTAAAATTCTGTAATTCTAAGGATGCCATCTGTATAAATGTTATCTGTTCTTTTGTTAAGAACAGTACTCGTAATAAGATAACTGAATACACAGAGAAATACATAAACACGTTGCCAGAAAAAATGCAGGTAACTCAACTACATTTTAAATTTCAGATACACAAGAAATACATTTCAGACATTCTAAAAATATTAGTTGTGTACATGTGAAATTCAAATTTAACTGGCTGCTCTGTATTTTTACTTGCTCAATCTGGCTACCCTAAGACAGTCCATCAGATATACCTTACACGCAGCACACAGGGAAGGAATTCATAAGCAGGAAAAATTACACATAGGTTCTTGAATTAGCATTTTTACATGTTTCTTTGTTAATAGAACCCATAGCAGCTTTAGTATATCAATTGAATTAACTAAATGAAATAAAATTCTATCTCTTGATTAAAAGACTGTCTTAATTTCGTCCCTTTTAAGAATGAATTTTAATTCAAGGAACAATTTCTCATTGAACTACATGAATGAATTTCCTAATTGTGCCACCATATACAAGCTCATATTAGGTCTTCACCTGGTACATATAAATATTTTTCTAAGGAGGTTAACGGCTTGCTAGTTGAATGAGTATTTTTTGCCTTGTTGAGAATTGAGGTTTACTTTATCAGTAAAACCCACTGGCTTTCTTAATCTCCTTTGTTTTGTTCTCCTGTAACTATTAATCACACTGAACTGCTTATTCTTCATCATCTTGGCTTTGATGTATACTTCATGTAATAAGTCCCAACCTTCAGCACTGAGTAATTACTTGGGGACTCCTACTTATGAAAGTTCAATAACTATACAACAGCGATACTGTTGATATATGAGCTCTTTTTCTTTCATGCTTTCTCCACTACATGTACCAAAATGACAGAATGTCTTTATTTTGTCTCTGTAATTTGCAATTGCTTATGTTCACTTTGACACTTAATGCATGGGAGCTAAATCTGAGCAAGGACTTCTCATTTGTAAGTCATAATATAGGTGTTTGAAGGCATGCATGCTTTTAAAGGCGAAATTTGATTTATTGACAAGAGGAAATTCTCTTTTGTTAAGGCTCTGATATGGTAAGTACATATAGTAATCTCTCTTAGCAATCTATGACTTTGCTGTAAGAAAATATACCCGTTCAAATCCAAAGCAGTAAAATGAAAATACTGATTGACTGGCTGCTTAGAAAAAAGAAGAGAAACAAAAGACAATCACTTGAGTGCATTAGAACTCAACCCAAGTGTAAATGAATTTTGTGATGGTGATATGGAGATGATATGAATCTTATAAAATAGACCTTCCTAGTGGTTTGGTAAGCAAATTGAAAATTCCACAGTTCCTTCACTAAATATATTTTTGAAAATGATAGCCTGGAGAAAATGTTGGGAGTTCCCTATTCATATATTTCCTGCACATTTAGTCAAATAGATTTTTTATTTATCTAAACTTCTCAGTCTATGAAGAGCTTTTTTTTTTTTTAACATATTCTCCAGTCTTAATTTTTTTTCTCATGTATATAATGTAGTAATTAAGTCTGTTTTTAAAATGTTAACATTGAACTTTAATAAGCATTCTGTTTCTACTCCTATAAATTTAGTTTATATCTTATTTTTATTATGTGGATTTATCTGGACACTTATTTCATGCAGGACTAAAAAGAAGGGAACAAGAACCTTATTTTTCATCTTATTAAGGGTATATTGTTTCATGCCCTCCAAAATGATCTCACACTCTGGGTTTCCCTCATAAGATTTCCATGACTTAATAGAATTTTTTCATGAAGTTTCCTGTCTCTCGCTGTACTCCTCATCTATCAAAACTTACCTGATACCACGAGTCCAAGTCACTCAAAGTCTCACTAAGTAGCTAGTTAAAAGTTTATTCTTGACTTTTTCAATTTCTTTTATCTCCACAGACATCTCCTTTCTTCACCTGACCTCGTCTCTTGCTTGGACCACTGAAGCCGAAGCAGGCTTCTAGCAGTCTCTCTCTTGCCACCATCCTTCCTTTCCATCCATTCTCCGCAAAGCAATTCAAGCGATCATCCCAAGGCCTACAAGGCCCTGTATGAGCAACTTTTGCCTGCCTCTTCAACTACAAAGTTATAACTCCTGAAATATTAAAAAAAATTTTACAGCGAGTATGTGTTAACCATTTATGTAACTCATTAATGAGGAAACCCATGATAACAAAGTTGATTTAAAGAAATATGTAAGACACAAATACTTTTAAGATGAATAGAAAACTAAAAGCAAAAAAAGCAGGAATAAGAATGAAAAGTTAGTTAATCAAATGAAAATGTTGATTATATACTACAGAGAAATTTAAAATGTAGCCTTTGGGATTATCTGCTCTGCTATCCAAAAACCAGTTTATCCATTTTCTACCGATTAATATCTAACTTTACAAAGATGTAAAAGGCCTGCGCTTTAATTGATGGATAATAGTAAGTGAGTAACAGTCCCCAAGAATCAGATGATTTTTATTATCTGGTTTTTATTATCAGATGATTCTTGGGCAGCTAGCTAGATCATGTCCTAGATGACTGAGAACATCACAGTCTTCTTTATGCCTTATATTCTTAATTATCAAAACTCTACTCATAGCACTCTACCCTTTGGTCACCAGGGTTCTCACTACATTGCTCTCTTTTCCTTTTCTTTAGGCTTTTATACTTATTACTCCCTGTGCCTGAAATGTTTAACTAATTTCTCAGATCAAACCTCTCAGGTAGTCCTTCTTTCAATAGCTTCTTGCAAGAGGGAGAGGGATAGCTCAATCCCTCTCCCTTACCCACAGCTCATTCATCCTGTAGATCATCATCCTTTTCCTTTATTCTTCAGCAGTGTTCAAAATCTGCATGTATGTATATGTATGTATTTATTTATTTTCTTACTAACATGTAAGCTATATGAGGCCAAAGCATCATCTCTCTGTTCATTAACATATTTCCCTTGCCAAGAACAATGACTACTCATGGTAAGTGCTTGATAATTACATGTTGAATGAATGAATGAATGTCTAAACATTGTCATAGCATACTTTTTAAGAGTTTGAGATTTTATTCAAATTGTATCTGAATAAGGGCTGCCAATATATTTGTTCAAAGAAGTCATACCAGCATTAGATTTACTGGAAATGGAGGAGTTTTGATGCCTGACACATTATACCTCAAATGTCAGGGCTTCCCTTTGGGTCAGCGTGGCCTAAGCCTGAAATCCTTCCTGAAAATATATTTCCAAAGATCTGATCTTACAATCAAAATCCCCTGTCCTTGACTATTTATGAGATCCCATGTGGTACGGTCACTTATCACAATGGCTTGCAGCCCTCGTTAAAGATGTGGGTTTCTTCCTTCCACCACCCTCAGGAAAGATCCCTAGGCAGGGTGCACCTACAGCTTAGGAATTTTCTTCTGAAATAACATCTAGGGATTCTGACACTGGCAGTCTATGGACCACATGTTGGGAAACACTGGTCTAGAAAACCTGAATTTCAAGTTGTCTGCCTGGATATTTGTATGACATTTCAAGATCTGCAAAACAGAAATATGGGAAAACCTTTTTTTGGGAGACTGGTTCCTAAGCTCAAGGTGCTATAGTGATCTGTCACACATTCTGATCAGGATCAATAAAAAATACATAATTACTTAGATTAGGATGAAAATTTGCATAGTCTGCAAAACTTAGCTAAGAGCTGCACTAGCAGTGAAAGGGTTTTAAAGTTCGAGGCTGCTGAAGGGACTTTGTCAATGTCCTGCTGATTTTTTTTTAATGAATTTGAGTATCTAATTTGAAGATGTCAAGGCACTTCTATAATAAATTTTGGTAAAGCATGATAAAACCCGAGGAGTCTGTTATAAAGTTTTCTCTGTTTGCTGTTCATAATCTTGCCTCACACAAGTTCAGATGGATAGATAACATTTGAATAACTCACAAGCCTGAATGAGAATCTAGTTGGTCCTTATGACATTGTTGCTAAGAAAGAACACACGGGAAAATACATCACATACTCATATCCCTGCTGCCACATAGACTGTGGGGTGTTTGACATAGTGTAAGAGATGGAAATAGATAATTGCATGATCTCACTCAAGGATATTTTCTTTTCAATTAGCAGCACCTAACACAAAATAAGAGGATGCAAAAGAAAAAAAAAAGTTAGTTTTACCTCTCACAACTATTGGACTAAACTAACCTGGAGTTAATTCTAACCCTAAAGCTAAAAGAAGGCTTGGGGTGCTCAGAAGGAGGTGAAGAGTCCTAAAGTAAAGTCTATGTCTTTTCCCAAAATTCTGTCCATTGTGTAACCATTTATCTTCTTTACCTTATTAATTGCAGTCCAGTTTTGTTCAGTCTGGGATATCATCCAACTAAATGCTGTACTAACTTTCCTAGCCTCCTATGCAGTTATGGGGTGCCATGTAGCCCAGTTCTAGAAATAAAAACATAAGTAGAAATCAGTTATTTATGAAACTTTTACTGATACTGTCCTCACTCACTTACTACTCTCCTACCTAAGAGGTTTTGGTCAATCAAAGACCCAACTTGCACTGTCTGATTCTCAGTCCTTTTTTTTTTTTTTTTTTTAATTTATTTATTATTATTATACTTTAAGTTCTAGGGTACATGTGCATAACGTGCAGGTTTGTTACATATGTATACTTCTGCCATGTTGCTGTGCTGCACCCATCAACTCGTCATTTACATCAGGTATAACTCCCAATGCAATCCCTCCCCCCTCCCCCCTCCCTGTGATAGGCCCCGGTGTGTGATGTTCCCCTTCCTGAGTCCAAGTGATCTCATTGTTCAGTTCCCACCTATGAGTGAGAACATGCGATGTTTGGTTTTCTGTTCTTGTGATAGTTTGCTAAGAATGATGGTTTCCAGCTGCATCCATGTCCCTACAAAGGACACAAACTCATCCTTTTTGATGGCTGCATAGTATTCCATGGTGTATATGTGCCACATTTTCTTAATCCAATCTGTCACTGATGGACATTTGGGTTGATTCCAAGTCTTTGCTATTGTGAATAGTGCTGCAATAAACATACGTGTGCATGTGTCTTTATAGCAGCATAATTTATAATCCTTTGGGTATATACCCAGTAATGGGATGGCTGGGTCATATGGTACATCTAGTTCTAGATCCTTGAGGAATCGCCATACTGTTTTCCATAATGGTTGAACTAGTTTACAATCCCACCAACAGTGTAAAAGTGTTCCTATTTCTCCACATCCTCTCCAGCACCTGTTGTTTCCTGACTTTTTAATGATCGCCATTCTAACTGGTGTGAGATGGTATCTCATTGTGGTTTTGATTTGCATTTCTCTGATGGCCAGTGATGATGAACATTTTTTCATGTGTCTGTTGGCTGTATGAATGTCTTCTTTTGAGAAATATCTGTTCATATCCTTTGCCCACTTTTTGATGGGGTTGTTTGTTTTTTTCTTGTAAATTTGTTTGAGTTCTTTGTAGGTTCTGGATATTAGCCCTTTGTCAGATGAGTAGATTGCAAAAATTTTTTCCCATTCTGTAGGTTGCCTGTTCACTCTGATGGTAGTTTCTTTTGCTGTGCAGAAGCTCTTTAGTTTAATTAGATCCCATTTGTCAATTTTGGCTTTTGCTGCTGTTGCTTTTGGTGTTTTAGACATGAAGTCTTTGCCCATGCCTATGTCCTGAATGGTACTTCCTAGGTTTTCCTCTAGGATTTTTATGGTATTAGGTCTAACATTTAAGTCTCTAATCCATCTTGAATTAATTTTCGTATAAGGAGTAAGGAAAGGATCCAGTTTCAGCTTTCTACTTATGGCTAGCCAATTTTCCCAGCACCATTTATTAAATAGGGAATCCTTTCCCCATTTCTTGTTTCTCTCAGGTTTGTCAAAGATCAGATGGCTGTAGATGTGTGGTATTATTTCTGAGGACTCTGTTCTGTTCCATTGGTCTATATCTCTGTTTTGGTACCAGTACCATGCTGTTTTGGTTACTGTAGCCTTGTAGTATAGTTTGAAGTCAGGTAGCGTGATGCCTCCAGCTTTGTTCTTTTGACTTAGGATTGTCTTGGAGATGCAGGCTCTTTTTTGGTTCCATATGAACTTTAAAGCAGTTTTTTCCAATTCTGTGAAGAAACTCATTGGTAGCTTGATGGGGATGGCATTGAATCTATAAATTACCTTGGGCAGTATGGCCATTTTCACGATATTGATTCTTCCTATCCATGAGCATGGTATGTTCTTCCATTTGTTTGTGTCCTCTTTTATTTCACTGAGCAGTGGTTTGTAGTTCTCCTTGAAGAGGTCCTTTACATCCCTTTTAAGTTGGATTCCTAGGTATTTTATTCTCTTTGAAGCAATTGTGAATGGAAGTTCATTCCTGATCTGGCTCTCCGTTTGTCTATTACTGGTGTGTATGAATGCTTGTGATTTTTGCACATTAATTTTGTATCCTGAGACTTTGCTGAAGTTGCTTATCAGCTTAAGGAGATTTTGGGCTGAGACAATGGGGTTTTCTAAATATACAATCATGTCATCTGCAAACAGGGACAATTTGACTTCTTCTTTTCCTAACTGAATACCCTTGATTTCTTTCTCTTGCCTAATTGCCCTAGCCAGAACTTCCAACACTATGTTGAATAGGAGTGGTGAGAGAGGGCATCTCTGTCTTGTGCCAGTTTTCAAAGGGAATTTTTCCAGTTTTTGCCCATTCAGTATGATATTGGCTGTGGGTTTGTCATAAATAGCTCTTATTATTTTGAGGTACGTTCCATCAATACCGAATTTATTGAGCGTTTTTAGCATGAAGGGCTGTTGAATTTTGTCAAAAGCCTTTTCTGCATCTATTGAGATAATCATGTGGTTCTTGTCTTTGGTTCTGTTTATATGCTGGATTATGTTTATTGATTTGCGAATGTTGAACCCGCCTTGCATCCCAGGGATGAAGCCCACTTGATCATGGTGGATAAGCTTTTTGATGTGTTGCTGAATCCGGTTTGCCAGTATTTTATTGAGGATTTTTGCATCGATGTTCATCAGGGATATTGGTCTAAAATTCTCTTTTTTTGTTGTGTCTCTGCCAGGCTTTGGTATCAGGATGATGTTGGCCTCATAAAATGAGTTAGGGAGGATTCCCTCTTTTTCTATTGATTGGAATAGTTTCAGAAGGAATGGTACCAACTCCTCCTTGTACCTCTGGTAGAATTCAGTTGTGAATCCATCTGGTCCTGGACTTTTTTTGGTTGGTAGGCTCCTAATGATTGTCTCAATTTCAGAGCCTGCTATTGGTCTATTCAGGGATTCAACTTCTTCCTCGTTTAGTCTTGGAAGAGTGTAAGTGTCCAGGAAATTATCCATTTCTTCTAGATTTTCCAGTTTATTTGCGTAGAGGTGTTTATAGTATTCTCTGATGGTAGTTTGTATTTCTGTGGGGTCGGTGGTGATATCCCCTTTATCATTTTTAATTGCGTCGATTTGATTCTTCTCTCTTTTCTTCTTTATTAGTCTTGCTAGTGGTCTGTCAATTTTGTTGATCTTTTCAAAAAACCAACTCCTGGATTCATTGATTTTTTGGAGGGTTTTTTGTGTCTCTATCTCCTTCAGTTCTGCTCTGATCTTAGTTATTTCTTGCCTTCTGCTAGCTTTCGAATGTGTTTGCTCTTGCTTCTCTAGTTCTTTTAATTGCGATGTTAGAGTGTCAATTTTAGATCTTTCCTGCTTTCTCTTGTGGGCATTTAGTGCTATAAATTTCCCTCTACACACTGCTTTAAATGTGTCCCAGAGATTCTGGTATGTTGTATCTTTGTTCTCATTGGTTTCAAAGAACATCTTTATTTCTGCCTTCATTTCGTTATGTACCCAGTAGTCATTCAGGAGCAGGTTGTTCAGTATCCATGTAGTTGAGCGGTTTTGATTGAGTTTCTTAGTCCTGAGTTCTAGTTTGATTGCACTGTGGTCTGAGAGACAGTTTGTTATAATTTCTGTTCTTGTACATTTGCTGAGGAGTGATTTACTTCCAATTACGTGGTCAATTTTGGAGTAAGTACGATGTGGTGCTGAGAAGAATGTATATTCTGTTGATTTGGGGTGGAGAGTTCTATAGATGTCTATTAGGTCTGCTTGCTGCAGAGATGAGTTCAATTCCTGGATATCCTTGTTAACTTTCTGTCTCGTTGATCTGTCTAATGTTGACAGTGGAGTGTTGAAGTCTCCCATTATTATTGTATGGGAGTCTAAGTCTCTTTGTAAGTCTCTAAGGACTTGCTTTATGAATCTGGGTGCTCCTGTATTGGGTGCATATATATTTAGGATAGTTAGCTCTTCCTGTTGAATTGATCCCTTTACCATTATGTAATGGCCTTCTTTGTCTCTTTTGATCTTTGATGGTTTAAAGTCTGTTTTATCAGAGACTAGGATTGCAACCCCCGCTTTTTTTTGTTCTCCATTTGCTTGGTAAATCTTCCTCCATCCCTTTATTTTGAGCCTATGTATGTCTCTGCGTGTGAGATGGGTCTCCTGAATACAGCAGACTGATAGGTCTTGACTCTTTATCCAGTTTGCCAGTCTGTGTCTTTTAATTGGAGCATTTAGTCCATTTACATTTAAGGTTAAGATTGTTATGTGTGAACTTGATCCTGTCATTATGATATTAACTGGTTATTTTGCTCGTTAGTTGATGCAGTTTCTTCCTAGCCTCAATGGTCTTTACATTTTGTCATGTTTTTGCAATGGCTGGTACCGGTTGTTCCTTTCCATGTTGAGTGCTTCCTTCAGGGTCTCTTGTAAGGCAGGCCTAGTGGTGACAAAATCTCTAAGCATTTGCTTATCTGTAAAGGATTTTATTTCTCCTTCACTTATGAAACTTAGTTTGGCTGGATATGAAATTCTGGGTTGAAAATTCTTTTCTTTAAGAATGTTGAATATTGGCCCCCACTCTCTTCTGGCTTGTAGAGTTTCTGCCGAGAGATCTGCTCTTAGTCTGATGGGCTTCCCTTTGTGGGTAACCCGACCTTTCTCTCTGGCTGCCCTTAAGATTTTTTCCTTCATTTCAACTTTGGTGAATCTGGCAATTATGTGTCTTGGAGTTGCTCTTCTCAAGGAGTATCTTTGTTTCGTTCTCTGTATTTCCTGGATTTGAATGTTGGCCTGCCCTACTAGGTTGGGGAAGTTCTCCTGGATGATATCCTGAAGAGTGTTTTCCATCTTGGTTCCATTTTCCCCCTCACTTTCAGGCACCCCAATCAGACGTAGATTTGGTCTTTTTACATAATCCCATACTTCTTGCAGGCTTTGTTCATTTCTTTTTCTTCTTTTTTCTTTTGGTTTCTCTTCTCGCTTCATTTCATTCATTTGATCCTCAATTGCTGATACTCTTTCTTCCAGTTGATCGAGTCGGTTACTGAAACTTGTGCATTTGTCACGTATTTCTCGTGTCATGGTTTTCATCTCTTTCATTTCGTTTATTACCTTCTCTGCATTAATTACTCTAGCCATCAATTATTCCACTTTTTTTTCAAGATTTTTAGTTTCTTTATGCTGGGTACATAATTCCTCCTTTAGCTCTGAGAAATTTGATGGACTGAAGCCTTCTTCTCTCATCTCATCAAAGTCATTCTCCGTCCAGCTTTGATCCGTTGCTGGTGATGAGCTGCGCTCCTTTGCCGGGGGAGATGCACTCTTATTTTTTGAATTTCCAGCTTTTCTGCCCTGCCTTTTCCCCATCTTTGTGGTTTTATCTGCCTCTGGTCTTTGATGATGGTGATGTACTGATGGGGTTTTGGTGTAGGTGTCCTTCCTGTTTGATAGTTTTCCTTCTAACAGTCAGGACCCTCAGCTGTAGGTCTGTTGGAGATTGCTTGAGGTCCACTCCAGACCCTGTTTGCCTGGGTATCAGCAGCAGAGGCTGCAGAAGATAGAATATTGCTGAACAGCGAGTGTACCTGTCTGATTCTTGCTTTGGAAGCTTCCTCTCAGGAGTGTACTCCACCCTGTGAGGTGTGGGGTGTCAGACTGCCCCTAGTGGGGTATGTCTCCCAGTTAGGCTACTCAGGGGTCAGGGACCCACTTGAGCAGGGAGTCTGTCCCTTCTCAGATCTCAACCTCCGTGTTGGGAGATCCACTGCTCTCTTCAAAGCTGTCAGACAGAGTCGTTTGCGTCTGCAGAGGCTTCTGCTGTGTTTGTTATTGTTTACTGTGCCCTGTCCCCAGAGGTGGAGTCTACAGAGACAGGCAGGTTTCCTTGAGCTGCTGTGAGCTCCACCCAGTTCGAGCTTCCCAGCAGCTTTGTTTACCTACTTAAGCCTCAGCAATGGCGGGCGCCCCTCCCCCAGCCTCGCTGCTGCCTTGCTGGTAGATCACAGACTGCTGTGCTAGCAATGAGGGAGGCTCCGTGGGCATGGGACCCTCCCGGCCAGGTGTAGGATATGATCTCCTGGTGTGCCTGTTTGCTTAAAGCGCAGCATTGGGGTGGGAGTTACCCGATTTTCCAGGTGTTGTGTGTCTCAGTTCCCCTGGCTAGGAAAAGGGATTCCCTTCCCCCTTACGCTTCCCAGGTGAGGCGATGCCTCGCCCTGCTTCAGCTCTCGCTGGTCGGGCTGCAGCAGCTGACCAGCACCGATTGTCCGGCACTCCCCAGTGAGATGAACCCAGTACCTCAGTTGAAAATGCAGAAATCACCGGTCTTCTGTGTTGCTCGCGCTGGGAGTTGGAGACTGGAGCTGTTCCTATTCGGCCATCTTGCTCCGCCCTCCTTTCGTATTAATACTGATTCTCAGTTCTTCTAAAAACTGCTGTTGGAGTAGCTGCTCTGGTTAGCTGATTAGTTGATTCAGAAAAACAATCATTCTAGTTTCACTGAATTGGCTAGATGTTTCACCAAATGCATAAATCTGGTAGATATTTTGGTGCTTAGGGACAAACTTCAAATATAAAGAAAGTTGTATAGCATAGTTGAAATGGGGCTAGACTAAGGTTTAGGATACCTAGATTATTGTCCTAGTTTTGATACTGACTAGATCTATAATTTTTTACTGTCAATTCATGTCTCTGGGCCAGAGTGTTCTCATCTGTGCAATAACGTCAAATGATCACAAATTGTTTTCATATACATTAATTTATTTGATATACATAAAAATCCCAGAAAGAACTATGACATACAAAATTATTATTCTCCACGTTATAGATAAAGAAGAGTAGGGGTTCTGCTTCTAATTATAACTGAGTAGTTCCTACTAAACCAACTCTTCTACGAATAGAAAGTATACACTCTAAGCAAAATATTTTTTTTTAAAAAAACAGCTATCCAAGGCACAAGGCCATATCTCAAAACAGGCTGATCCTGGAAGAAGTTGAACACTTGGATGATAGAAGCAGCATAAGAGGAGTTTCCCACCTTTTATGGCTCTCAGCCTGAGGTGAGACTTCAGACTAAATCAGGGGCAACAGCTAAGACTCAAATAGAAGCCTGTCATCTTACTGGCTTAAAGACAGAGTACAGACTCGAATGCAACCATGGAAGCTGAAAAGTGAAGGAGAAAATCCTGGAAAAAGAAAGTTAGGGAGAGCTCCAAATTCTGTGTCTGCCCAAATATCTGGTGAATTCCAAAGTTATGCATGCATGAGACAGACTAGAAGCACTGCAGCATAGGCTAAAAAAGCTGAACTGAGTTTTCAGTTGTTGACCATTGCAAGGGAGACAGAGTTTGAAGACAGAGATTTACCTAATTAACTGCCTGGTTAAAAAAGTAATGAAACAAAAATTGATAATCTTCAGAGTAATATAACAGAATTTGGAGTCTTTTCATTGGATCGTTTGCAATGTCCAAGACATAATCCTAAATTACTTGACACACGAAAAAACAGAAAGTGTTATCCACAGGAGACAAAGTTTTTACAAATAAGGAAAGTAACATAAAGTAATATAATTTAGCTAAGGTTTGATAACTAGTGAAAACCAGTGCCAAACCTTGAAATCTGGTCTTCTAATTCTAAATCCCACTTTCTTTTCACTTCTTTAAATCTGTTCCATCTCTAAGATTTTATGTCAGTGCAATATATTTCTTCCAATTCAATAAAAATATCTTGCTCTGATTAAAGCTGGTCAAAAAAGTAGTAATCATTAATGCTGTTACTGTAAAAGCATATTTCAAAATATTCATTTTATGTCTTTTCCCCAAATTCTGTCCATTGTGTAACCATTTATCTTCTTTATCTTACTAATTGCAGTCCAGTTTTGTTCAGTCTGGCATATCATCCAACTAAATGCTGTACTAACTTTCCTAGCCTCCTATGCAGTTATGGGGTGCCATGTAGCCCAGTTCTAGAAATAAAGACATAAGTAGAAATCGATTATTTATGAACCTTTTACTGACACTGTCCTCACTCACTCACTACATTGAAAATAGACATTATATCTGGTCCACAAAAGGAACAGTCTTTTAACCATGATGTAAAACACCTGGGTAGAGCTGGAATATAAAAGATTCTTAGTCTCTGATATCAAATCTAAGCATGTGAATCAATGACAGCAGATGCCTTCCTCTAGACTGTTTGTTATGTTAGGTAAACAAAACCTTATTTGCTTCATTGACTGTAATGAAGAATTCTGTTACTTGCAGCCAGATATATTCCAAATTGACAACTTCATAAGACAGATAAAGCATGTATGGTCTCCTGCTTGAATCCTTGAAAGTCACAGTTCCTTTGTACTGTTTAAATCTAAGTATTATCTGCTTTAAGATGAGCTGTAGCATTTAATGGGCAAAACCAGAAACATTATATTAAATGTTCATATATTTTATCAGACCTAGGTTTATTTCAGCAATGTTAAAATGTGTGTGTGTGTGGGGGGGGCTTGGCGGGTGGGGGGGAGTATTGCTTAAAATGACAATGAGCTACCACCACACACTTATTAGAATGTCTAAAAATTTTTTAAAACTTGGTAATACCAATTGCTAGCAATAATGAAGACAGCAGAAACTGTGATTCATTCCTGGTGGGAATGCAAAATCGTACCACCCCTTTAGAATACAGTTTTATAGTTTTTTATGATACTAACGATATAGTCTTTCTATATGATCTTGCAGTTGCACTCTTAGGTATACATCCAACTGATTTGAAAGCTATGTCCACCCAAAAACCTGCATGTGAATGTTTATAGCAGCTTTTTTCCTAATCACCAAAAAGTGGAAGCAGCCAAGATGACCTTCAATGGTAAATAAACTTTGATACATCCATACAATAGGATACTATTCAGTGATAAAAAGGAATGAGCTCTTAGGCCACATAAAAACATAAATGAATATTAAATGCATGTGGCTAAGCACAAGAAGCCAATCTGAAAAGGCTGCATACGGTGTGACCCCATTTACAGAACCTTTTATCACAAAGTCTTTTTTTTTTTTTTGAGGCAGAGTTTCACTATTGTTGCCCAGGCTGGAGTGCAATGGCGTGGTCATGGCTCACTGCGACCTCCGCCTCCCGGCTACAAGCGATTCTCCTGCCTGAGCCTCCTGAGTAGTTGGGATTACAGGTGCCTGCCACCACACACAGCTAATATTTTTTGTATTTTTAGTAAAGATGGTGTTTCACCATGTTGGCCAGTCTGGTCTTGAACTCCTGACCTCACGTGATCTGCCTGCCTCAGCCTCCCAAAGTGCTGAGATTACAGGCATGAGCCACCGTGCCTGGCCCACAAAGTCAATTTTAATTTACACAAATTTAAAAAATAAATTAGGAGGTTGATAGATCCAGGGTAGAATGCTGAATGTGACAAAAGAACATAACTTTATTACAAATATGTGAAACTACCTGACTAAGGAAGGTAGTGGAGAAAAGTGCTGACCAAAGTAATTGGAAATGAGTGGAGACTGTAAGACTAAAAGCAAAATAGATTGCATGTAATGACTGTATTCTACTTGATAAAGTTTTTCTCCATGGTGGTACAGGTTAATAATTCTGAACTCTTATATTGTATATTGGAATTGAACAAATAAGTAAATGTATGGCAGAGAGAGAGAGAGAGAGAGCCAGACAAACAAAGAATAAGCTACAGTGATTCATGTAGCAATGGATTCCAGTTGGAGATATCAGCATGAACTCATGGTTTGCTTAATATAAATACATATGGATGCATATAGAAATTCTTATAGAAGTATGTATATATACAAGTTAGTGTGCACAAATATATTTTCTTTCTCTCAACTGATAGGGTCTGGTGGCGATGAGCAAATCCAGCACCCATTTTTAGTTTTTAATGCCATCTTCCTATGAATAGAAACAGGGCTCCATGGAGAAATGGCTAATTCTAGGTCTGAGGCAGGAAATATGTATGATGGGCCTGGAAAATATTGTGGTGGCAAGTCCTCAAAAAATAAAATAAATTGATGGGGACATATCAAAGGGACCTCGGAGCAACTGAAGGAGCTCCCAGTGACCAAAGCGGAATAATTTAAGAAACAAAATTAATGGCTTCAAGTCAGATTATAACCCAAATGTGAAATATCTATGAGTTCATATTGATACGAGTAAATGATTGAATTAATAAACGGAGGACAATAGATGTATCTTCTATGTAGCTATTCCCCTCTCCGGGAGGTAAAGCAAATGTCCCACACATTAAGTAAGGGTTGCACAGAGTGACTTTCATCTAAAATTGTACAGTATGCAAAGGGGGAAAAAGAAATAACTCTATAGTGGAGAAATCTGGCAGTCACTACTCAGCAGAGTCATCGAGGTTAATATCATCAGTGAGAAGTCATATTGATAGCACGCACCTTGATCAGAATGATGATCAGAGGTGATCGGAATGGCGCATCACCTCTGTGCTCTTTTTCCCAAGAACCCATAGCTCCATTATAATCATGAGATAAACATCAGACAAACCCAAGTTGAGAGACATTCTGCATAATTCCTAGCCAGTACTACTCAAAATTGTCAAGATGATCAAAAAACTCTGATAAAAAAAGAAAATCTGAGAAACTGTCACAATCTAGAGGAGGCTAAGGAGACTTGTCAACTAAATGTAATATTGTATTCTGGATAGGATCCTGAAACAGAAAAAAAAATTAGGTAAAAACTAAGGAAACCAAATAAAGTATGGACTTTAATTTAAAAGATCTATATGTTGGCTTAGTAGTTGTGACAAATGTCCTATACCAGTGTAAGACGTGGACAATACTAGAAACTAGGTGTGGGGTAAAGAGGAACAGTCTGTACAATCTTTAGAACTCTTTTGTAAATCTAAAAATATTCTAAAAAATGTTTATTTAAAAGTGCATGGGTGTGAAGAGGGGAAACATTTCTTAAAGTCTAGGTAATACAGTGTTTAGGGTTTTGTTGGGTCCTGTTGGTTTGCTAAAGAGAAGCAGTTGGTTAGAACTTGTTAAATGATCATCAGTCAGCACTTTAACACATTATATCTTCTCAGGAAACGGTTTTTGTATTTTCTTCCAACTTGTCACGTCGATAATCCCAAGAGTAGGATTAATTTGCCTTGTGTTCAGGTAGACAGAATTAGAAACATGATCAATGTGGTGGTTACTGAAACAAAACTTGACCTTTTCTCACAATCACAGATTTTCTCTTGACTTGTGAGGAGATATTTCCCCAAGAAATAAAAGAGCTTTTATACTTCATAAAATAAAAAGTGGAAATAGGCCAGGCACTGTGGCTCACTCCTATAATTGCAGCACTTTGGGAGGCCGAGGCGAGTAATCATGAAGTTAGGAGTTCAAGACCAGCCTGCCTAAGATAGTGAAAACCTGTCTCTACTAAAAATACAAAAATTAGCCAGGCGTGGTGGCAGGCCCCTGTAATCCCAGCTACTCGGGAAGCTGAAGTGGGAGAATCGCTTGAACCTGGGGGGCAGATGTTGCAATGAGCTGAGATCATGCCACTGCACTCCAGCCTGGGTGACAAAGATTCCATCTCAAAAAAAAAAAAAAAAAAGTGGAAATAAAACTTTTAAATCATTTTAATAAAAAAATAAGCTATTGAATGCAATTCAGCATATCAAAATGTTTGGAATTCAAGTAATCTTTGTGACAAAATGGATAAAAGCAAAAATAAGAACTGAAAAGCATGCCAAAGACTGGGGAGATATAAATACTATGGCACCAAGCAGGGAATCTGCTTAATATGACAACAAATGCTCCAAAAGCCTGTATTTCTTCTACTTCTTTCCTCTTCCTTACAATTTCTTCCTTTCTCACCTGATGGTTTCCATTAGGAAGTAGTCTATTTTTAAGTCTAATACCTTAGCATCTAGTAGCCGTTTGCAAACTACGAAGATAAGGGGGTAGGACACAAAAATGAGCTGTTTTACTTTGTGTTCATACTTTTGGTAGGAGTACTACTATAGAAACCGAGAGTTATCACAGAAAGTCTCAACTATCCCATATCTATTTGCTATCAAGACAGTGTTGTATACATATACATGCACATGCATGCACTTATACATGCACATGCCATACTACAACCACACACACACACACACACCACACTGCTCATGTGTGTCAACGGGCTAGCTGCAAGTACTCAGCATGCTGAGGGCACAAAAGCGAATGGACAGTTGCATTTCATCCAGAGAGTCAGCTAAGTGTGTATATAGGATACATTTATCAGATTTCTGTGCCAATTGATTGCTGAGACTTTGAGAGAATAGAGCCCATGAAGTTACGTTTCAGTGTAAGGAAGTGTGATTGTTGTAAGCAGGTTTATGGACCATAAGGAATTGTCCAAGAGGGAAATTCGGGATATGAAGTTAGCATGAAAATCCCTGAATATTCAGGCGGCAGCAGTACAAGCCTTTATAACAGACGTCAACAAGTGAAAACCGGACACTTAGAATTAAATGCCACAAAGGCAAACATTCCATTTTCCATTGTTTTTTAAGAAAAACTTCAGGGTAGTCTTGTAGACAGAGTAACTGATTTCGAGACAAGAATAGGATATTTTACCTTCCTTTGTCTCATATGTGGCACAGAGAAAATGTCATTGCACCAGTAGTCAAGGACCTGCTTCAAGTTTCAGTTCTGCCTCTATTTTACCTTGTCACCTTGGAGAAAGCGTCTTAATATTCTGACCTGTGAGTTTTCATTTTTTAAATAAAGACATTAGACTAGATGCTCTGTAAGTCCCTTCCAAATCTACTTTTCTGAGGCTAGGAGGTTGATATAACCATGTGATCAGATTTTTTTAGATAGTTTCCCCAGAAAATTGGCACATGAAGAAAATGGCTTTAGATATTCAGAATTCCGAATCTACAAGTAAATAGATACATTTTAACATTTTGTCATTTCCATGCCCATTTTCCTCTATTTTCTTGTAAATGCAAATATTATTTTACTTTATTTTCGACCAAACTGTTTCTCTTTTTCTCCAGTTAGTACATAGCTTCCTCTTTCCTTCATACTTTGCTCCTAGCCCCAGAAATTGGAGTTGACACCAGTTAAGATATTTGCAGGTTTTAGTCCAGACTCCAAGGCTTGAGGGCCTCCAAGCAGTGGGGTACATTCCTGTTTCTAGTGGCTTGGACTTACTCTGCTTCCTATTTGTTGCACATATATTATCCTCAGAAGAGTTTTGGAAGATCCCTTATTGGTCTCTAGACTAATTTGACCCCTTGGAAATATTCAAGATCATGCATTCTAACTTCTTGGAAGTATTTTTACGGCTAAATTGTGCTTTTGACTCTGTGACACTTTGAGTTTAGAATCTAAGACTGTTTAAGCGAATCAAATATGCATGGGACATGTTTTCCAGTTTCACACGTCTGTGCAGATCCATGACCATGTCAGCAGTCATGTCCTTCCTGACTGCGTTGGGGGCTTCTGAGGACACTGAGCAGCCTGGCAAGCTGTTGGTCTCTCTGCCTGTTGTCTGTCAGCCTTGTCACTGGAGCATGGATAAGCATTGACAGATATATTCTTTGTCACAAGAAACAGCTATTCAAAAGAAGAGGGAGAGCATTTCTACACATCAGCCATTTTAGAGATTTTTCGATGACAGTTTGTTGAGTAGGATGCGGGTGATGTATTATATGAAGCTCATAACCACCAAGTTTTCAACTGACAAATTAACTAGAGGATTTTCTCAGTCATTAAGTGCTTGACAGGTTGAGAGTGCAAACTGCTTTAGACTGATTTTTGCTGACAGACTCGTTAAGCTGTGACATATCATGTCTCTAATGTCTTCATTCTTGTATAAAATGTTCATGTAAAATCCATACAAATGAAATGGCCTTATATGAAGAAATAGTAATAGTTCAGCAGTCAATTTAAAAACTACCTTTGCATATTACATATCGAATTATTTTAAAAACAAGGAAGGACAAGGAAATCTGCTAATTAAGCAAAATATATCCCTCATTTCCATAAGGGCAAACATGGAATTTTAAATGATAAAATCATGGAGAGACCAAAACCTGATGATTGAGCTCTATCATTTATACCCTACATCTAATGATTAATGATCAAAAACAAAACTAGACAAACTTTTGGTTTTCTTGTTGTTTTTAAATTCTCTACAGAAAATGCAACCCTAGTGCCTGTACCCGAGAAGTCCTTCTCTTACCCTTCATCCTACCCTTGGTATACCATGAGTCATGGAAGAGGCATCATTTTGAGAAATAGCATAATTAAGGTATACCCTTCTATTATAGGTATAATGGTTCCTAACACATTGTTTAACAAAGAACTCAATTTTGCAAAAGAAATAGTTGGAGTACCTCCTCCATTTTGGGGGATATCTTAGAGAAATCCATCCGTGTCAGTGAAGCTGATTCAGCTCCTCATCCCTGAGCTGTTTCTTGCCTTCACTAGCACACATCTTGACTCTCCACTATTTAACACAAATTTATTCTCTTTTGTCTACTGTCTATTTCTCTGGGCTTCAGGATTTCTTTGTCTAATACTCCTACTGTTTCCCTTCTTTTGCTGTGTTTCCTTTAAGACAAGATAAGGTTATAAACTCTTTCATGGCTAGAGACTTTCATTATTCTTTTGTACCCTCACTGCCTTAATTAGTAACAGACCATTACTGGGTTCCCACCACGTGGCTGTTGTAATGTTAGGCCCTTTATATTTATTATCTGTTAATTTTTTCAGTCATCAGAAAGAACAGGCTTAATTATCCCAATTTAAAGATTGAAAACCAAGATTCAGAGAGATTAAGAAACATTCTCAAAGTCGACCAACCAGTAAGTGGTAGGAGCTTGGATTACAGTGCAGATGGCTATGATTCCAATGATCTTTTAAGTTCAAGGATTTATGTATTAGCTTTCTATGTAGTCTGATAATATGTAACATTTTATACTGTCAAGCATTTACTATGCTCTAGTCGTGGTCTTAAGTATCTCATGTATATTATTCTACTTAATTCTCATAGCAATTGCCTGCAACAAAGTATTCATACTTTGTTGAAGAGGTTAAGTGACTTTCCCATGGTCACACAGGCAGAAAGTGGCAATGCTTCAGAGCATTGCTCTGCAATCACGTGCCACAAGATGCTAAGTCTTGGGCCAGTATTTCCAGAGTAAATTTCATGCACAAAACTAGACATGCCAGTGTACAACACTGACTGCTGTCATCAATAAGGAATAAGAGACAAATGACAACTGCAAATTCATAAATTATGTGGTTTTAAAGAAAATGTGTTCTTTCTATTTTAGTTTGTTTTAAAAATGGCCCTAGCTCTATCCAAAATATGTTTATCAGGTGACTGGCTAGGTCTGGTTCACTAAGGGGTGAAAAAACAAGGGGCTTTGTAATAGCCAAGTGCACTTGAATACCAAATGTGGGTTCTTCCAAGTTAGTCATTAGTCAATTGGTCTTTCCCTACCTAGTAATCTGGTCTAGTGTTTCCATCTATGTTTAAATAACACTAGTTGTCCTGATGCTTTCAGTAGATGCTGCTATCCTATGATTATAAGGAAGCATTTATACATTTTTAACTAAATTATACATTTATAAAATTTTGAGTAACAGGGTATAACTGTAGGCATTGCAGCAAGAACAAATGCTTTTGGAAGCTAAATCTCATTGATTTCATGTAAAAGTATAAGAGACAAGCATAAAGAAAATAACATTCGATTCTAAAACATTCCGAAATCAAATGTGTTGAGTATGTTATCTGTGGGTCTCTTTGGACAACAATTTATTTTACAAAATAGAATTAAAATCCAAATTGACACATGTATTTCTTCATGAAGAAAGTGCTTGGCACTACTCCACATTTTGCCCCAAATGTTATTTTTTTTTTAACTTGGCAGCTGAATAGTTTAAAATCTTTCTAGTCAAATTGGGCTGGTACTAAATTATTCATGGACTTAACCAAACACAGTTCATGTGTATGATACTTTATGTTAGTGGAGATCTGAATGGGGGGAAGCCTTCCAAAATGTTTAATCACAGAGTAATCACCCACACTAAAAGATACTGGAGTTTCATGTGGTGGTAATGTTTCACACAGAGCTGCACACGGCTGAGCTGCAAGTTGTCACCACCCACACAGCTCATTCCAACTCTGCCCAGTCCATTTATGGGTAAGCTCATAAATGGGCAAGCCTTTCTCATGGCTCTTGGGAAGTAGTCACACATCATTGATTCTCACTGCTGGAGATTCTCCTGGAATCCATCTAAACACATCTGGGTTCGAATCCTGACTCTAGTAACTAGTTAGCAATTCTCAGACCTTGGGCAAGTCATTTAGCCTCTTTAATCCATCTAGTATCTTCCCCTATTAAGGGAAGATAAGAATACTTACATGATTATCATAAAGATTAACTATTTGGCACAGTGCTGGACGAGTAGCACATGCTCACTAACATAGATAATATTACTTCCAACAGCAGAATTCTTATTTAACCCAAGGAGTTGCAATATTGTTCTATTATTAAATATCATTTGAGAAGAAGATTCCACACATTTCTAGGTAACTCATCTTCATTTTTAATTTATGTATACATTTGTTTTCTCCTGCCATATTAAAGATCTAATATGAATTATCATCACACCATGAGGAAACCTCAAAGGCTAATTCCTTATTATAAGTAAAATATTAAGGCATATTCCATAAAAAACTTCAGATAGTTTTTAAATGCCCACAAGCAATTCACATAAGAGTTGGACTAACAGTGTTCTCAGGATCTGGATGGTATGCCTGTGACATATAGAGCTGAAGAGGCATGTCACAAATAAACATAGTTGCCAAAGTACTAACTGTATGTCAGCCTGTGCACCCAATAAACTGGGCACAGAAATACTAGGCATGATTCTTGAGGCTGCTGAGCTGGCTGGGAAATGTGTAATAATGTTTAGATTGTAACAAATTTATTATGTTAGTGAATACTCATATCTAATCTTTCTTCTCCCCCTGCTTTTGGTAGCCCCTTCTATTTTCTCCCAGAGATTCCATCAGTCTCCTACTTTCAAGCTACTCAGGGCCTTGGAGAAATTTCCCTTTGACTGTTCCTGTCCCCATGTATTAGTCAGTTGTCATGCTGCTAATAAAGACATACCCGAGACTGGGTAATTTGTAAAGGAAAGACGTTTAATTGACTCACAGTTCTGAAAGGTTGGGGAGACCTTAGCAAACTTACAATCATGGCGGAAGGGGAAACAAACATGTCTTAAATGGTGGCAAACAAGAGGACTTGTATAGGGGAACTCCCCTTTGTGAAACCATCAGATCTTAGGAGACTTATTCACTATCACAAGAACAGCATGGGAAAGACCCACCCCCATGATTCCATTACCTCCCACCAGGTTCCTCCCTTAAAGGCGGGGTGGGGACACTTCCATGAAACTGGCTGACAAATGCCTATGGATCTAAAACATTAGATTTAATTCCCAGTGGTGAATTTCTGACTCTTCAGGAGACCAGGCAAACAGGCATTTGTACTCTGATCCTAAGGAGAATCTATTCCTCCTTATAGATCCCCATAGATATGGTGCCACAAAGACTACTTTTCCTTAGATACAAGTGAAGGCCAAAATAAAGCTGATTAAAACGGACAAAGTATTTAAGACCTCTTCCTGTTGAAAGCCAATCAATTATTAAAGTTATCTTTCTCTGACACAATTATGATGCTAAAGACTACCCATTTAGTAAAAATGCCTTAAAATTTGATTATTATGGTTGTTTCCAGCTACAGCTATATATCTCTCCATAGAGAAGATAGAGAAGACTAAAGAAGAGAAAAACTTGTCATTCTGGCACAGTAATTGGATTTGAAGGACTAGGACTCCTGTACTTGGAGCCAAGAATAGTCTTAGTGTGTGAACTTGTAATTTTTTTGTCTTAACCTTAGCTGGTATATTTGACTGAAGATCTTGTTTAAGTAATGGACTCAGAGTTCTCGCCCTGGGCAATAGAAACTTTCCAGTTGGCAGAGCTCTTTAAGGAGAGATCTTTACTTTCCAGATCCCCTTTAGTTATCACGTGTTTTTGCCCACAATGTTCATCAAAAAAGCAAAACAAACCCATAAAACACTTGCACTATTTTATAAAGCTGTAAAGCTGACAGATAGGAGAAGAGAAAGGCAAGGTTTAGAAATATTCTAATTCAGCAACCATCAAACTTTTATACTCATAAGCCCCCTAAAAGAATTTTTGAAAATACACATTTTTTAGACATGTGAATTTTTTTGTCATAAATTTTTGTCATAAGTTTAAATAAATACACAGTATAATTTCCTATATGTTGCAAATATTGACATTTAAAAATAAAATATCATTCTTTTTATTTATCTAGTAGAATTTAAATGCTACAGACATTTCATACCCAACAACATCCTTTAAAATATACACGAACAACTTTTTAACAACCGGACATTTTGCAATATCTGTATTTATCTTTGAAATTGGATTTCCATTCCATTTCCCACATAGAATTTTATTCTAATATAGTATGACTTTATATTTTAAAATATTTTATTGATCACCTTCTCATACATTTCTGTAATTATGCACATACGCAGTTAATTTTTCAATTTGTCATCATAAGGTTACAAGAATTAAAACTTTTGCTAGATGAATAATCATTACAATCATTAATATATTATCAAAATAGATAATATTGATTCTTACTAAGCAGAAAAAGTAAAATTTTGTTTTAAACATATATCTTGAAACAAATGGAGTATCCCATTTGTAGTTGTTGATTTATCCCTTGGTTTGGTGCCCTGGAGATTTGTACCCCTTATATAAGGTGCCATGTAAGATTCCTAACTAGTGTGGGTAGGCCTATTTCTTAAAAAGTGGAGAAAGAGCTGTTGTGAAAGGTGGTGGGGAAGAGGAGCGACGACGAATAAATTTTAGGAAAGAAAATACAACACATTAAATTTATTTTTGTAAAACTCTCCATGATAGTCTACTACTTGAAAGGTCTTTGAGAACACACAGGGACACTCGTATCTGCCAGTTTGAAGACCACTGCTCCTGTTCACAAAGACCTGCTCATTTTATAAAGGAGCTTGAAGCCCAGAGAAATGAGCCGAGAAATATGTTCAAGTTTCAAACAGTGAATGAGCAGCACGTCTGGGGCTCAAGTTCAAAGACCCTAAGCATGTATCTCAGCATCTTTCATTCTATTCCGTAAGAATAGCATGGTCATGCTGCCAGTGAGAGACCACTTACTTTTATCTTTGTGCTCATGCACAAGTCTAGAATCACATCTTCACATTACCCTGTCAGTATTACTTGGAAACAAGATGATCTGACCCCTAGTTCTCTGCCATGATGTTCCATTGATCATGTTATGGAATTTAATTTGTCTCTGTTTTAGACCTTTGATCCTTTAGTCTCCAAATACTCTGAAACTAATATTTTCCCTGCAAGAGCTGGTATTTCCTACCATTCTTACTTTTTTTTTTTTTTTTTTTTTTTTAAGGAAGGAGCATTTCCATACTAAAAAGCTCAACTATACTACTGCAGGCTACATGAAACTGTCAACTAGCCCAGACAATCTATCCTTCTGAAAAACTGCTAAATTGTAACCACGATTATAAAAATAAACCTTAAAACTGCACAACAGACTGAAACTCATTTGTGATTTTCCTGAAACTGATTTGTGACCTGATATAGTGTGAAAGTCGCTTCTTTCCATCATGCTAGTATACTTACATTAATGCAACTGAAAACATCAGCTTTTATAACAGTTATTACAAACATTAAGTTTGCAATGAATAAACTCAGTTGGACCTTTTCCATCAACTTTTATCAGGCCAGATCTCTATCACCTCTATTTATGTAGCTAATTAAAGAAAAAACCCAAAATTGCAAAGACCTTATTTCACATTTTTTCCTATTAAATTTTATATTATCTTCAAGTCACTGTGATACATATTCTATGATTTGGAACTATTTATTGCTCTTGTTAATGTTCAGATATTGTACATTATTTTACTAGTTAGACACTTTGGCGAATTTTCTGTTTTAAAAATTGGCTAAAATTAATGATCTTCACGTGCACTGACAGGATGTTGACACGGATGTTAGAGGTCTGAGAAACACAGCACTGATGCCTGCCTGCAATTACCATAGTATCTTTAGGATGCCAAGATTTTCCCTGTCTGAAATTTCAGAATAGCTTGTAACTTCAGCCAAACAGTTTCTTCCCATTTTCCTTAATATCACTTTAACTCCCTTTTAACATGGACTTAAAATTCCCAGAAATAATAGCTCCCTTCTTGGCTTTACCTTTCTTTTACTCCTTTTTGAGGAAATTGGAAGTGTAGTTGAATGCTGTTTAAACTTTTCCACCATTCTCTCTGGTGCAGAAGTTCTCAAAGTCCCTGACACTTTTATAGGAGGCCTGTGAGGCCAAACCCACTTTTATTAATACATTATCATTAATAATATTGAGATATTATTTACCTTTTCACCATGCTGACATTTGCTCTGATGGTACAAAGAACTGAAGTAGCACCTGTGGTTTCCTTCATGCCATTCACTCATAGACAACATGCCAGCTTCATTTGAGAAGGTTTTTGATAAAGCAATAAAAATTATAAATTATATTAAATTACAAGAAGAACACACTTTTTAATGACATTCTGTGTGACAACAATGAGAAAAACTCATGATATGGTTTGGCTATGTCCCCACCCAAATCTCATCTTGAATTATAGTTCCCATAATCCCCTTGTGTTGTGAGAGGGACCTAGTGGGAGGTTACTGAGTCAAGGGGCTCATTACCTCATGCTGTTCTCCTGATAATGAGTTGTCATAAGATCTGATGGTTTTTATAAGTATCTGGCATTTCCCCTACTGGCACTCATTGTCTCTCCTGCCATCCTGTGAAGACATGCCTTCCACCATGATTGTAAGTTTCCTGAGGCCTCCCCAGCCATGTGGAACTGTGAGTCAATTAAACCTCTTTTCTTTACAAATTACCCAGTCTCCAATATTTCTTCACAGCAATGTGAGAATGGTCTAATACAACTCATAAAACACTTGTGGTCCTTATTGAAGCAGGATGGTTGTCTGAAGAAAAAGCATTTGTATGATTGCAATGCAAGCTGAATGAGCTGCTTTTTCCAAGAAACAACATTTTTATTTTTAAAAACACTGATATACTAACTATGGCGATTAAGACTGTGGTATTTAACAGATATTTTCTTTCTTTTTTTTCTTTCTTTTTTTATTTTTTGGGACGGAGTCTCACCTTGTTACCCAGGCTGGAGTGCAGTGGCACACTCTCGGCTCACTGCAACTTCTGCCTCCCAGGTTCAAGCGATTCTCTTGTCTCAGCCTCCTGAGTAGCTGGGACTACAGGCACGCACCACCACGCCAGGCTAATTTTTTTTTTTTTTGTATTTTTTATTAGAGATGGGGTTTCACCACATTGGCCAGGCTGGTCTCAAACTCTTGACCTCGTGATCCACCCACCTCGGCCTCCCAAAGTGCTGGGATTATAGGCATGAGCCACCACACCTGGCCTTAACAGATATTTTCATGAAAATAATTGAAGTGAGCCTGTCATGGCAACACACACACACACACAAAATTGACAGCATTGATTGACAATTACAAAACAGGAAATGTCAAGTGAAATTTAAAATTTTGGAAAACTGTGGTGTCACTGTAAGTTTGACAGCTTCCCAGTTCGTAAAGACTTTTCTGATGGGATCAGAGGTGATGATAATTAATGTGATTTTTTTATAATGCTGAATGAAATGTGTCAATATTTAAAAGATCTGTGTAATTATTAAACTGTTATATTTTAAATGACCAAAGCATAATTTTACAAATTCATGGCTGGATTAAATATCCTTTCAAACTGTGAGATTCACTAAAGAATTTTAGTGTAACAAAGTACAAAATGCTCATTGATATGGGTTTAGATTCCAATTGTAACTATTCTTTGAGAAACTAGCACTTGTTGAATTCTAATGTAGTACCAGAGAAGAATATCCAGAGTTGTCTGAAAGGATAATTAAAAGACTACTTTCTTTTCCAACTACATATGTGTGAGAGGCCAAGTTTACTTTAGCTACTTCAGTAAATCTAGCGTATTAAGACTAACTGAACACAGAAGCAGACATAAGCATCCCGGTGCCTCCTATGAAGTTAAACATTATGTAGATTTATAAAATTGTAAAACAATGCCACTCTTTCTCCTAAGTTTTTGGTTTGGGAAAATATAGTTATTTTTTATAAATACATGTTACTATGTAATGGATTTTTTGTGAGTTTTTACTGAGTTAATGTTTTAAAAAGTCTAGTTTTAATGTTTAATATAGAAAACATGAATAAATAGAAGTCACTTACACAAAAACTCTCTGGAGTCCTCCAGTAATTTTTAAGAATGTGAAGAGATTTTGAGACCAAAATGTTTCACCATTTTAGCACACTGGTGCTCAGCCATGATTCTAATGTGAGCCCATCTGCATATTAGAATCAGCTGAGACCTTTAAACGAGTCTCGAGCATGGTGCCTACCATCAGAAATTCTGCTTCACTGGTCTCGATTGTAGCCAGGATAAAAGGGTTTTAAAACTTGTTCTGATGAAGCTACTGAGTAGCCAGGATTGAGAGACACTTAAAATCACCTTTGCAAAAATTATAACAGTGAAAGAGACCTGATCTAACAAATTCCATCTTGCCTTTAATCTCCAAACTTCCATTGGTCATTCCCGTAAGTGGGCCAAGCTGACTAGGGGATAAATTTATTTTATAGTCTAAATGATAATAACCCTTCCCCAAACTAAGCTGCCTTTATAAGACTAATAAAGTCTGCAAGTTTAGGACTATGAGTGGGACCAGAATCTGCTTAGAAACAGACATAAATAATTACCAGCCATTGTTCCAGAGGTCACAAGATCTGTAACTTTCCTAATTACTTCCATAATTAACAACCCTATTGTGGAACCTAAGATTGGCCTTTTGAAATGCCTTTTCAGACTTTTGCATTTCAGATGACTAGATGACTCCACCCGGACCCATGACTCAGAACTTACCTGGTCCTGTGGTCCCTACCCAAAAGTGCACTAGGGTCATTTTCCACACCCCTATGATTACATCCCCAAGCAATCAGCAGCATTCATTCTGTAATCCCCTGCTGGCCAAACTATCTTTAAAACACCCTGATGCCTCCAGCTTTGTTCTTTTGACTTAGGATTGTCTTGGAGATGCAGGCTCTTTTTTGGTCCCATATGAACTTTAAAGCAGTTTTTTCCAATTCTGTGAAGAAACTCATTGGTAGCTTGATGGGGATGGCATTGAATCTATAAATTACCTTGGGCAGTATGGCCATCACGCTACCTGACTTCAAACTATACTACAAGGCTACAATAACCAAAACAGCATGGTACTGGTACCAAAACAGAGATATAGACCAATGGAACAGAACAGAGTCCTTAGAAATAATACCACACATCTACAGCCATCTGATCTTTGATAAACCTGAGAAAAACAAGAAATGGGGAAAGGATTCCCTATTTAATAAATGGTGCTGGGGAAATTGGCTAGCCGTAAGTAGAAAGCTGAAACTGGATCCTTTCCTTACTCCTTATACGAAAATTAATTCAAGATGGATTAGAGAATTAAATGTTAGACCTAATACCATAAAAATCCTAGAAGAAAACCTAGGTAATACCATTCAGGATATAGGCATGGGCAAGGACTTCATGTCTAAAACACCAAAAGCAACGGCAACAAAAGCCAAAATCGACAAATGGGATCTAATTAAACTAAAGAGCTTCTGCACAGCCAAAGAAACTACCATCAGAGTGAACAGGCAACCTACAGAATGGGAGAAAATTTTTGCAATCTACTCATCTGACAAAGGGCTAATATCCAGAACCTACAAAGAACTCAAACAAATTTACAAGAAAAAAACAAACAACCCCATCAAAAAGTGGGCAAAGGATATGAACAGACATTTCTCAAAAGAAGACATTCATACAGCCAAGAGACACATGAAAAAATGCTCATCATCACTGGCCATCAGAGAAATGCAAATCAAAACCACAATGAGATACCATCTCACACCAGTTAGAATGGCGATCATTAAAAAGTCAGGAAACAACAGGTGCTGGAGAGGATGTGGAGAAATAGGAACACTTTTACACTGTTGGTGGGATTGTAAACTAGTTCAACCATTATGGAAAACAGTATGGCGATTCCTCAAGGATCTAGAACTAGAAGTACCATATGACCCAGCCATCCCATTACTGGGTATATACCCAAAGGATTATAAATCATGCTGCTATAAAAACACATGCACACGTATGTTTATTGTGGCACTATTCACTATAGCAAAGACTTGGAATCAACTCAAATGTCCATCAGTGACAGACTGGATTAAGAAAATGTGGCACATATACACCATGGAATACTATGCAGCCATCAAAAAGGATGAGTTTGTGTCCTTTGTAGGGACATGGATGCAGCTAGAAACCATCATTCTCAGCAAACTATCACAAGAACAGAAAACCAAACACCGCATGTTCTCACTCATAGGTGGGAACTGAACAATGAGATCACTTGGACTCGGGAAGGGGAACATCACACACCGGGGCCTATCACAGGGAGGGGGGAGGGGGGAGGGATTGCATTGGGAGTTATACCTGATGTAAATGATGAGTTGATGGGTGCTGACGAGTTGATGGGTGCAGCACACCAACATGGCACAAGTATACATATGTAACAAACCTGCACATTATGCACATGTACCCTAGAACTTAAAGTATAATAAAAAAAATAAAAAAAAAAAAAGAAAAAAAAAAGAAAAAAAAAAAAAAAACCAAAACACCCTGGCCTCCAAATTTTCAGGGAGGCTGATTTGAGTAATAATAAAACTGGTCTCTTGTTTAACTGACTCTGCATGTATTAAGCTCTTTATTGCAGTTTCCTAGTCTTGATAAATTGGCTGGATTTGAGCAGTGATCAAGATGAACCTGTCGGGTGGTTACACAGTGACAAGGCTTGCATGCCAAATAATCACCTCAGGCATAAATACCTACATACTTACTAGAACACGTTCCCAGCATCTCTGTGTTAGAGTATATCAATGGATGATAGCCTGTTTGCTATACATTGGAAACTCTTGTTTTCTATTGTTCCTTAATAGGTATATATTTTAAGTTGTTTATCTCTGTTCTCCCTTACTTGGGGTGGTGTTTTTATAGACTATTCCATTTGTTTGCACTTTTTACATTTATTTATGCATGCATTTATTCCACAAATACTTTAAAATGGGCTCTTTCTTTGGTCTGAGATTTAACTAATAAAATATATCTAAGAAGGTGCTTACAGGAACTGGAAGTTAACTTGGTTGTGCTGCAAAGCCTTATAGGAGGGGCTTTGATTAGAAAAAGAGTTAAAGTCATCCTGGAAGAATGGTAAATTCAGAGTACAGGAAAAAGTGACTAAGTTCTGTGCAGTGGCTAAGAATGGTTCATTTAAAGTTCTTATTCATCACAGAAGATTTTGCCTAAGCTCTTAATGGCTATCTGAATTAGCATTCTAGTGTCTATCATTTCTTCTGAAATGTTATTTGGACCCACTAGCTTCTGCTTATTCAAAACATCTGCCATATGATGTCACTTCTGATATTCAGCTACCAACCAGACTAAGAGTAATACTATTCCCACAAACACAGGTCTTATTTCTCTATGAACAGCGCAGTTCTCCTTTCATCTTCAAAATTCCCAGAGCAAGGCTGGAGGAAGAGCGTTGCGTATGGCTCAGTCCTTTGTGATGTCTTGTATTGGCCACCAAGTGTCACTCTTGTTCTTTTTGCTGTTGAAAAAATGTTCATTTAGACAAAGGGACACTGGGTCTCTGTCCTGGTTCTGTTATATAGCTTCTAGTTCCAGCTGGAGGCTTTTGCATTTTAGCCAGCTTTCTTGTGTGACATCACTTTAGCAGCTTATAGTTGGTTGTTCGGATCCTGCTGTTTGGGTTAATGACATGAAGAAGAAAGAGCAATAGCACACTGATATGATGGATTTGAGTCTTTGTGCCCCACTCACCTGGTTGAGCTGGGTTGCCCAGCTTATTTCTTGTTTTGAAGAAATCACTCTGACAACTCTCTCTGCAAGTGATCATTCAGAGTAAATCACTTATGGATTCCTGTTGATAGAAACAGAATGCTGGTTATTTATAGCAGCAGAACCATATAATTTCAAAGGGGTAAAAAATGATTGTGAACTCAATTTTCTTATCAGTATAAGGCCAGTTACAAAGCAAAATATAGAACACATTATTGAGAAATGAATGTATTGTAATAAGGAAACACGCTTTCCCAGAATCTCAATAACAAGACCCTGCAGTGTATAGCATTTTGGTTCTTCTTTTAAGTTTTAGCCTACAGATTTTGTTTAGGGTAAGGGGAGGGGGCATTGGGAGGGAGTCAATGAAATTTGATGTTAATAAAACAGTTAATGTCCATGCAAATACTAACTTGATGTTCCTTTGGGCTTATTGGTGGGAATATGCTGTTGATGAATATGTGTACCAATTTTTTTAGAATGTGCCTTCCTAGTTCCATGGTCAACAGATAGAAAGTGATATTTTGAACCCCCAGTAACAAGTTAATCACACTGCAGTTTTTCACATCTATTCTCTGATCTTCTGAAATTCATAAAGCAGGGTTGGAAGCCCCAGTATTGGATCTAATTTAATTTAATCCAGGGCTGAGACTAAGTGATTAGATTTTGTGCTGACTAAAACTCTAGTTCCTTAAAAGTTTATCTTTAGTGGAACAGGCTGGGATGAGTAAATTGGAAACTAAGAGTCTAGATAAAAGTAGGAAACTATACTTATTGATACCCCTTCCCCCAAATCCTACTCAATGGGCATTAATTGTTGATATATACACAGGCTCTTCTGGATGCCACATGTGTCATGAAATGAACTTGGACTTTTGATTTCGATGGTTTTGGGATTTAACTTCTGGTTCTGGCACATATTAACTGTATGACCTGGAGCAAGTAACTTTACCATTCCAAGTCTTAGATTCTGTAGCTCTAAAATGAGTAATAATAGCATCAATTTTTCAGGGTTATAATTTTTAAAATAATATTATATACAACGTGTTGGGTGCATAATAAGCACTGAATAAAAAGTATAAACAACTGCATGATGAAAAATGCTCTTTAGATTCTCTTTAGAAGGTGCCAAGAGCCGTATCCCCACCAAATAATAGTGAAAACAAAATGTTAAACTGCCTTGTTGTATAACTATTCTGTAGTCATTCAGTGAAATGAAAAAAGGTGGCTGTCCCCAAACAATAGTTGTTAGTGGATATATTAGCTTTCTATTGCAGCTGTAACAAATTATCACAAACTTAGTGGCTTAAAACACAGATTTATAGGAATTATAAGGGGATTTAAATTAAGTGGTTCCAAGAAATGGGTCGTCAAACTGGCATTTCCAGATGAAATTTGTCATACATTCAAAGGGTATGGTATAATCTCTTCATGGGAGTAAGAAGGGAAGGAACATGACAAATCATGGCCTGCTGTGGAATCATGGTTACTCAGATTATTAATGGTAGAATTGAATTAAGTGAGAAGTGAAAATTAGTCACCAAAGTAACAAAGTGATTATAAAGATGTTATAATCATCAGGCTTTTTATTATTGTCCTAGAGAGGCGTATGTAGGGCAAACATGACATTAAGGGCTATAGACATCCAATAAAGAACACACATGGAGGACCCAAAGGATTTCACATAAGCTTTGAAGAAATGCTTTGGGTAGATATGACTAAGGACCAATCCTAGGGCTGATTGTCAGAGTTATAGAATGGAAGAGCTCACCAAGTGTCTATACTAAGGTAAAGGCCCTGGTGGGGAAGAAGTGGAATGCTGAGAAATAGGATAGGAACATATGAGCTGACCTAGACAAGGCCAAATGTCCTAAATGTCCCTTACATTTTCTTTGTCTATAGAGGGAGCTCCGTTTCCCTATCTGAGGAAATAGTCCCTGCAGTAAAAGCTTTTCACTGACTGTACTTGAAGCACTAAACTCCAAAACAGGACCCATCCCTACCACCTCTGATTGCCTCCAGAGAAGTTACAATATTATGTAACCCTAAGAGTGTTCAATAGAAGGCTTGCTCAGAGCAGAGATAACCTATAGATTAAAAATGCATAAGACCTCAGCAGTATATAGGAGCAAACTACAGACATTTAGGAAACTTGTGGGGGTGAATTCTAAAGGTTTTTGAACAAGTGGGATATGATATGAGGCTCAAATAGGCCACATTCATTGCTATGATGGACAACCGAGGAGACAGGATTTGATGTGCTGGTTCAAGCACCTGGAAGTGATATTCATCATCTGCAGGACTGGCAAATCTAAGTATATTGGCCAGATTTTTTAAAGTAGAAAAATGGGGTAAGCTGGCAAGATGGCTGTATAGGAACGGCTCTGGTCTGCAGCTCCCAGCTAGATCAATGCAAAAGGTGGGTGATTTCTGTGCTTTTGAATGAGGTACCCGGTTCATCTCATTGGGGCTGGTTGGACAGTGGGTGCAGCCCATGGAGGGTGAGCCAAAGCAGGGTGGGGTGTCGCCCCACCCAGGAAGTGCGAGGGGTTGGGGAATTCTCTCCTCTACCCAAGGGAAGCCGTGAGGGACTGTGCCATGAGGAATAGGGCACTTTGGCCCAGATACTGCACTTTTCCCATGGTCTTCACAACCAGCAGACCAGGAGATTCTCTATGGTGCCTATGCACCCAGGGCCCTGGGTTTCAAGCACAAAACTGGGCAGCCATTTGGGCAGACACTTAGCTGGCTGCAGGAGTTTCTTTTCCATACCCAGTGGTGCCTGGAACCCCGGTGAGACAGAACCGTTTACTCTCCTGGAAAGAGAGCTGAAGCTAGGGAGCCAAGTGGTCTAGCTCAGCAGATCCCACCCCTACAGAGCCCGGCAAGCTAAGATCCACTGGCTTGAAATTCTAACTGCCAGCACAGCAGTCTGAGGTTGACCTGGGATGCTTCAGCCTGGTGGAGGGAGGGGCATCCACCATTGCTGAGGCTTGAGTAGGAGGTTTTACCCTTACAGCACAGTGTAAACAAAGCCACCAGGAAGTTCAAACTGGGCAAAGCCCACCAGAGCTCAGCAAGGCTGCTGCATACATACTGCCTCTCTAGATTCCTCTCTGGGCAGGACATCTCTGAAAAAAGGCAGCAGTCCCAGTCAGGGGCTTATAGATAAAACTCCCATCTCCCTGGGACAGAACACCTGGGAGAAGGGGCAGCTGACTGCACAGCTTCAGCAGACTTAAACGTCCTCCCTGACAGCTCTGAAGAGAGCAGCAGATCTCCCGGCAAAGTGTTTGAGCTCTGCTAAGGGTCAGACTACCTCCTCAAGTGGGTCGCTGACCCGTGTGTATCTTGACTGGGAGACATCTCCCAGTAGGGGCTGACAGACACCTCATACAGGAGAGCTCTGGCTGGCATCTGGCAGGGGCCCTCTGGGACAAAGCTTCCAGAGAAAGGAACAGGAAGCAATTCTTGGTATTCTGCAGCCTCTGCTGGTGATACCCAGGCAAACAGGGTCTGGAGTGGACCTCCAGCAAACTCCAGCAGACCTGTGGCTAGGGGCCTGAGTGTAAGAAGGAAAAATAAAAAACAGAAAGGAATAGCATCAACATCAACAAAAAGGACATCCACTCAGACACCCCATCCAAAGGTCACCTACATCAAAGACCAAAGGTAGATAAATCCACAAAGATGGGGAGAAACCAGCATAAAAAGGCTGAAAATGCCAAAAACCAGAATGCCTCTTCTCCTCCAAAGAATCAAAACTCCTCGCCAGCAAGGGAACAAAGCTGGACAGAGAATGAGTTTGATGAATTGACAGAAGTAGGCTTCAGAAGGTGGGTAATAACAAACTCTTCCGAGCTACAGGAACATGTTCTAGCCCAATGCAAGGAAGCTAAGAACCTTGAAAAAAAGGTTAGGCGAATGGCTAACTAGAATAACCAATTTAGAGAAGAACATAAATGACCTGATGGAACTGAAAAACACCACATGAGAGCTTTGTGAAGCACACACAAATATCAATAGGTGAATCAATCAAGTGGAAGAAAGGATATCAGAGATTAAAGATCAACTTAATGAAATAAAGTGTGAAGACAAAATTAGAGAAAAAGAGAATGAAAAGAAACAAACAAAGCCTCCAAGAAATATGGGACTATGTGGAAAGACCAAATCTATGTTTGATTGGTGTACCTGAAAGTGACGGGGAGAATGGAACCATGTTGGAAAACACACTTCAGGATATTATCCAGGAGAACTTCCCCAGCCCAGCAAGACAGGCCAACATTCAAATTCAGGAAATATAGAGAACACCACTAACATACTCCTCGAGAAGAGCAACCCCAAGACACATAATCATCAAATTCACCAAGGTTGAAATGAAGGAAAAAATGTTAAGGCCAGCCAGAGAGAAAGGTCGGGTTATCCACAAAGGGAAGCCCATCAGACGAACAGCAGATCTCTCTGCAGAAACCCTACAAGACAGAAGAGACTGGGGACCAATATTCAACATTCTTAAAGAAAAGAAATTTCAACCCAGAATTTCATATCCAACCAAACAACGTTTCAGAAGAAAAAGAGAAATAAAGTCCTTTACAGACAAGCAAATGCTGAGAGATTGTGTCACCATCAGGCCTGCCTTACAGTAGCTCCTGAAGGAAGGAAGCACTAAACATGAAAAGGAATAACCATTACCAGCCACTGCAAAAACACACCAAATTGTAAAGACCATCGACACTATGAAGAAACTGCATCAACTAATGGGCAAAATAACCAGCTAGCATCATAATGATGGGAACAAATTCACACATAACAATATTAACCTTAAATGTAAACAAGCTACATGCCCCCAATTAAAAGACACAGACTGGCAAATTGGATAAAGAGTCAAGACCCATCAGTGTGCTGTATTCAGGAGACTCATCTCACGTGCAAAGACACACATAGGCTCAAAATAAAGGGATGGAGGAAGATTTACTAAGCAAAGGGAAAGCAAAAAAAAAAGAAAGAAAAGAAAAGTAGGGGTTGCAATCCTAGTCTCTGATAAAACAGACTTTAAACCAACAAAGATCAAAAGAGACAAAGAAGACCATTACATAATGGCAAAGGGATCAATGCAACAAGAAGACCTAACTATCCTATATATATATATATATATATGCACCCAATACAGGAGCATCCAGATGCATAAAGCAAGTTCTTAGAATCCTACAAAGAGACTTAGACTCCCACAAAATAATAGTGGGAGACTTTAACACCCCATTGTCAATATTAGACAGATTAATGAGACAGAAAATTAACAAGGATATTAATGACTTGAACTCAGCTCTGGACCAAGTGGACCTAATAGACATTTACAGAACTCTCCACCCCAAATCAACAGAATATACATTCTTCTCAGCACCCCATTGCATTTATTCTAAAATGACCACATAATTGGAAGTAAAACACTCAGCAAATGCAAAAGAATGGCAATCATAACAAACAGTCTCTAAGACCACAGTGCAATAAAATTAGAACTCAGGATTAAGAAGCTGACTCAGGAATGCACAACTACATGGAAACTGAACAACCTGCTCCTGAAGGACAACTGGGTAAATAACAACATTAAGGCAGAAATAAAGATGTTCTTTGAAATCAATGAGAACAAAGACACAATGTATCAGAATCTCTGGGACACATTTAAAGCAGTGTTTAGAGGGAAATTTATAGCACTAAATGCCCATAAGAGAAAGCCAGAGAGATCTAAAATCAACACCCTAAAATCAAAATTAAAAGAAATAGGGAAGCAAGAGCAAACAAATTAAAAAGCTAGCAGAAGACAAGAAATAACTAAGATCAGAGGAGAACCAAAGGAGATAGAGACATAAAAAACTCTTCAAAAAAATTGATGAATCCAGGAGCTCCTTTTTTGAAAAGATCAACAAATACATAGACTGCTAGCAAGACTAACAAAGAAGAAAAGAGAGAAGAATCAAATAGACGCAATAAAAAATGATAAAGGGGCTATCACTACTGATCCCACAGAAGTACAAACCACCATCAGAGAATACTATAAACATTTCTATACAAATAAACTAGAAAATCTAGAAGAAATGGATAAATTCCTGGACACATAAACCCTCCCAAGTCAAAACCAGGAAGAAGTCGAATCCCTGAATAGACCAATAACAAGTTCTGAAATTAAGTCACTAATTTATAGCCTACCAATCAAAAAAATCCAGGACCAGATGGATTCACAGCCGAATTCTCCCAGAGGTACAAAGAAGAGCTGGTACCATTCCTTCTGAAACTATTCCAAACAATAGAAAAGGAGGGGAATCATCCCTAACTCATTTTATGAGGCCAGCATCATCCTGATATGAAAACCTGGCAGAGATAAAACAACAACAACAACAAAAAAGAAAATTTGAGGCCAAAATCCCTGATGAACATAGATGCAAAAATCCTCAATAAAATACTGGCAAACTGAATCCAGCAGTACATAAAAAATCTTATCACCACAATCAAGTTGGCTTCATCCCTGGGATGTAAGGCTGGTTCAACACACACAAATCAATAAATGTAATCCATCACATAAACAGAACCAAGGACAAAAACCACATGATTATCTCAATAGATGCAGAAAAGGCCTTCAACAAAATTCAACACCCCTTCATGCTAAAGACTGTCAATAAACTAGGTATTGATGGAACATAGCTCAAAATAATAAGAGCCATTTATGACAAACCCACAGTCAATATAATACTGAATAGGCAAAAGCTGGAAGCATTCCCTTTGAAAACGGGCACAAGACAAGGATGCCCTCTTTCACCACTCCTATTCAGCATAGTATTGGAAGTTCTGGCCAGGGCAATCAGGGAAGAAAAAGAAATAAATCGTTTTCTAATAGGAAGAGAGGAAGTCAAATTTTCGCTGTTTGCAGATGACATGATTGTATATTTAGAAAAACCAATCATTTTAGCCTCAAAACTTCTTAAGCAATTACGCAACTTCAGCAAAGTCTCAGGATACAAAATCAATGCATTGCAAACTTCAAACATTCCTATACACCAATAATAGACAAACAGAGAGCTAAATCATGAGTGAACTTCCATTTGTAATTGCTACAAAGAGAATAAAATACACAGGAATACAACTTATAAGGGATATGAAGTACTTATTCACGGAGAACTACAAACTACTGCTCAAGGAAATGAGAGAGGACACAAATAAATGGAAAAACATTCCATGCTCATGGATAGGAAGAATCAGTATTGTGAAAATGGCCATACTGCCCAAAGTAATTTAAAGATTAAATGCTATCCCCATCAAGCTACCATTGACTTTCTTCACAGAACTGGAAAAAAGTACTTTAAATTTCATGTGGAACCAAGTAAAAGTCCGCATAGCCAAGGCAATCCTAGCAAAAAGAATAAAGCTAGAAGCATCACACTACCTGACTTCAAACTATACTACAAGGCTACAGTAACCAGAACATCATGGTACTAGCACCAAAACAGATATATAGACCAGTGGAACATAACAGAGACCTCATAAATAACACAACACATCTACAACTATCTGATCTTTGACAAACCTGACAAACAAGCAATGGGGAAAGGATTAGCTATTTAATGAATTGTGTTGGGAAAGCTGGCTAGCCATATGCAGAAAGTTAAACTGCACCCCTTCCTTACACCTTATACAAAAATTAACTCAAGATGGCTTAAAGACTTAAACGTAAGACCTAAAACCATAAAAACCCTAGAAGAAAACCTAGGCAATACCATTCAGGACATAGGCATTGGCAAAGACTTCATGACTAAAACACCAAAAGCAATGGCAACAAAAGCCAAAATTGACAAATGGGATCTAAGTAAACTAAAGAGCTTCTGTACAGCAAAAGAAACTGTCATCAGAGTAAACAGGTAACCCACAGAATTGGAGAAAATTTTTGCAATCTATCCATTTGTCAAAGGGCAATACTCAGAATCTACAAGGAACTTAAACAGATTTAGAAGAAAAAAACAAACAGCTCGATCAAAAAGTGGGCAAAGGATATGTACAGACACTTCTCAAAAGCAGACGTTTATGTGGCCAATAAACATATGGAAAAAAGCCATCACTGGTCATTAGAGAAATGCAAACCAAAACCACAATGAGATACCATCTCATGCCAGTTAGAATGGCGATCATTAAAAAGTCAGGAAACAGGCGGAGTAAGATGGCCGAATAGGAACAGCTCCAGTCTCCAACTCCCAGCTCGAGCAACACAGAAGACTGGTGATTTCTGCATTTTTAACTGAGGTACTGGGTTCATCTCACTAGGGAGTGCCTGACAATTGGTGCTGGTCAGCTGCTGCAGCCCGACCAGCAAGAGCTGAAGCAGAGCAAGGCATCCCCTCACCTGGAGAGCGCAAGGGGGAAGGGAATCCCTTTTCCTAGCCAGGGGAACTGAGACACACAACACCTGGAAAATCGGGTAACTCCCACCCCAATACTGCGCTTTAAGCAAACGGGCACACCAGGAGATTATATCCCACACCGGGCCGGGAGGGTCCCATGCCCACGGAGCCTCCCTCATTGCTAGCACAGCAGTCTGTGATCTAACCTCAAGGCAGCACCAAGGCTGGGGGAGGGGCTCCCACCATTGCTGAGGCTTAAGTAGGTAAACAAAGCCACTGGGAAGCTTGAACTGGGTGGAGCTCACAGCAGCTCAAGGAAACCTGCCTGTCTCTGTAGAGTCCACCTCTGTGGACAGGGCACAGCTAAACAACAACAACAACAAAAAGCAGCAGAAACCTCTGCAGACGCAAACGACTCTATCTGACAGCTTTGAAGAGAGCAGTAGATCTCCCAACACGGAGGTTGAGATCTGAGAAGGGACAGACTCCCTGCTCAAGTGGGTCCCTGACCCCTGAGTAGCCTAACTGGGAGACATCCCCCAATAGGGGCAGTCTGACACCCCACACCTCACAGGGTGGAGTACACTCCTGAGAGGAAGCTTCCAAAGTAAGAATCAGACAGGTACACTCGCTGTTCAGCAATATTCTATCTTCTGCAGCCTCTGCTGCTGATACCCAGGCAAACAGGATCTGGAGTGGACCTCAAGCAATCTCCAACAGACCTACAGCTGAGGGTCCTGACTGTTAGAAGGAAAACTAACAAACAGGAAGGACACCTACACCAAAACCCCATCAGTACATCACCATCATCAAAGACCAGAGGCAGATAAAACCACAAAGATGGGGAAAAAGCAGGGCAGAAAAGCTGGAAATTCAAAAAATAAGAGCGCATCTGCCCCGGCAAAGGAGCGCAGCTCATCACCAGCAACGGATCAAAGCTGGACGGAGAATGACTTTGACGAGATGAGAGAAGAAGGCTTCAGTCCATCAAACTTCTCAGAGCTAAAGGAGGAATTATATACCCAGCGCAAAGAAACTAAAAATCTTGAAAAAAGAGTGGAAGAATTGATAGCTAGAGTAATTAATGCAGAGAAGGTCATAAACGAAATGACAGAGATGAAAACCATGACACGAGAAATACGTGACAAATGCACAAGCTTCAGTAACCGACTCGATCAACTGGAAGAAAGAGTATCAGCGATTGAGGATCAAATGAATGAAATGAAGCGAGAAGAGAAACCAAAAGAAAAAAGAAGAAAAAGAAATGAACAAAGCCTGCAAGAAGTATGGGATTATGTAAAAAGACCAAATCTACGTCTGATTGGGGTGCCTGAAAGTGAGGGAGAAAATGGAACCAAGTTGGAAAACACTCTTCAGGATATCATCCAGGAGAACTTCCCCAACCTAGTAGGGCAGGCCAACATTCAAATCCAGGAAATACAGACAACACCACAAAGATACTCCTCGAGAAGAGCAACTCCAAGACACATAATTGCCAGATTCACCAAAGTTGAAATGAAGGAAAAAATCTTAAGGGCAGCCAGAGAGAAAGGTCGGGTTACCCACAAAGGGAAGCCCATCAGACTAACAGCAGATCTCTCGGCAGAAACTCTACAAGCCAGAAGAGAGTGGGGGCCAATATTCAACATTCTTAAAGAAAAGAATTTTAAACCCAGAATTTCATATCCAGCCAAACTAAGTTTCATAAGTGAAGGAGAAATAAAATCCTTTACAGATAAGCAAATGCTTAGAGACTTTGTCACCACCAGGCCTGCTTTACAAGAGACCCTGAAGGAAGCACTAAATATGGAAAGGAACAACCGGTACCAGCCATTGCAAAAACATGCCAAAATGTAAAGACCATTGAGGCTAGGAAGAAACTGCATCAACTAATAAGCAAAATAACCTGTTAATATCATAATGGGAGGATCAAGTTCACACATAACAACATTAACCTTAAATGTAAATGGACTAAATGCTCCAATTAAAAGACACAGACTGGCAAACTGGATAAAGAGTCAAGACCCATCAGTCTGCTGTATTCAGGAGACCCATCTCACATGCAGAGACATACATAGGCTCAAAATAAAGGGATGGAGGAAGATCTACCAAGCAAATGGAGAACAAAAAAAAGCAGGGGTTGCAATACTATTCTCTGATAAAACAGACTTTAAACCATCAAAGATCAAAAGAGACAAAGAAGGCCATTACATAATGGTAAAGGGATCAATTCAACAGGAAGAGCTAACTATCCTAAATATATATGCACCCAATACAGGAGCACCCAGATTCATAAAGCAAGTCCTTAGAGACTTACAAAGAGACTTAGACTCCCATACAATAATAATGGGAGACTTCAACACTCCACTGTCAACATTAGACAGATCAACGAGACAGAAAGTTAACAAGGATATCCAGGAATTGAACTCATCTCTGCAGCAAGCAGACCTAATAGACATCTATAGAACTCTCCACCCCAAATCAACAGAATATACATTCTTCTCAGCACCACATCGCACTTATTCCAAAATTGACCACATAATTGGAAGTAAAGCACTCCTCAGCAAATGTACAAGAACAGAAATTATAACAAACTGTCTCTCAGACCACAGTGCAATCAAACTAGAACTCAGGACTAAGAAACTCAATCAAAACCGCTCAACTACATAGAAACTGAACAACCTGCTCCTGAATGACTACTGGGTACATAACAAAATGAAGGCAGAAATAAAGATGTTCTTTGAAACCAATGAGAACAAAGATACAACATACCAGAATCTCTGGGACACATTTAAAGCAGTGTGTAGAGGGAAATTTATAGCACTAAATGCCCACAAGAGAAAGCAGGAAAGATCTAAAATTGACACTCTAACATCACAATTAAAAAAACTAGAGAAGCAAGAGCAAACACATTCAAAAGCTAGCAGAAGGCAAGAAATAACTAAGATCAGAGCAGAACTGAAGGAGATAGAGACACAAAAAACCCCCCAAAAAATCAATGAATCCAGGAGTTGGTTTTTTGAAAGATCAACAAAATTGACAGACCACTAGCAAGACTAACAAAGAAGAAAAGAGAGAAGAATCAAATAGATGCAATAAAAAATGATAAAGGGGATATCACCACCGACCCCACAGAAATACAAACTACCATCAGAGAATACTATAAACACCTCTATGCAAATAAACTAGAAAATCTGGAAGAAATGGATAATTTCCTGAACACTTACACTCTTCCAAGACTATACCAGGAAGAAGTTGAATCCCTGAATAGACCAATAGCAGGCTCTGAAATTGAGACAATCATTAATAGCCTACCAACCAAAAAAAGTCCAGGACCAGATGGATTCACAACTGAATTCTACCAGAGGTACAAGGAGGAGCTGGTACCATTCCTTCTGAAACTATTCCAATCAATAGAAAAAGAGGGAATCCTTCCTAACTCATTTTATGAGGCCAACATCATCCTGATACCAAAGCCTGGCAGAGACACAACAAAAAAAAGAGAATTTTAGACCAATATCCCTGATGAACATCGATGCAAAAATCCTCAATAAAATACTGGCAAACCGGATTCAGCAACACATCAAAAAGCTTATCCACCATGATCAAGTAGGCTTCATCCCTGGGATGCAAGGCAGGTTCAATATTCACAAATCAATAAACGTGATCCAGCATATAAAGAGAACCAAAGACAAGAACCACATGATTATCTCAATAGATGCAGAAAAGGCTTTTGACAAAATTCAACAGCCCTTCATGCTAAAAATGCTCAATAAATTCGGTATTGATGGAACGTACCTCAAAATAATAAGAGCTATATGACAAACCCACAGCCAATATCATACTGAATGGGCAAAAACTGGAAAAATTCCCTTTGAAAACTGGCACAAGACAGGGATGCCCTCTCTCACCACTCCTATTCAACATAGTGTTGGAAGTTCTGGCTAGGGCAATCAGGCAAGAGAAAGAAATCAAGGGTATTCAGTTAGGAAAAGAAGAAGTCAAATTGTCCCTGTTTGCAGATGACATGATTATATATTTAGAAAACCCCATTGTCTCAGCCCAAAATCTCCTTAAGCTGATTAGCAAGTTCAGCAAAGTCTCAGGATACAAAATTAATGTGCAAAAATCACAAGCATTCTTATACACCAGTAACAGACAAACACAGAGCCAAATCATGAATGAACTTCCATTCACAATTGCTTCAAAGAGAATAAAATACCTAGGAATCCAACTTACAAGGGATGTAAAAGACCTCTTCAAGGAGAACTACAAACCACTGCTCAGTGAAATAAAAGAGGACACAAACAAATGGAAGAACATACCATGCTCATGGATAGGAAGAATCAATATCGTGAAAACAGCCATACTGCCCAAGGTTATTTATAGATTCAATGCCATCCCCATCAAGCTACCAATGAGTTTCTTCACAGAATTGGAAAAAACTGGTTTAAAGTTCATATGGAACCAAAAAAGAGCCTGCATTGCCAAGACAATCCTAAGTCAAAAGAACAAAGCTGGAGACATCACGCTACCTGACTTCAAACTATACTACAAGGCTACAGTAACCAAAACAGCATGGTACTGGTACCAAAACAGAGATATAGACCAATGGAACAGAACAGAGTCCTCAGAAATAATACCACACATCTACAGCCATCTGATCTTTGACAAACCTGAGAGAAACAAGAAATGGGGAAAGGATTCCCTATTTAATAAATGGTGCTGGGAAAATTGGCTAGCCATAAGTAGAAAGCTGAAACTGGATCCTTTCCTTACTCCTTATATGAAAATTAATTCAAGATGGATTAGAGACTTAAATGTTAGACCTAATACCATAAAAACCCTAGAAGAAAACCTAGGTAGTACCATTCAGGACATAGGCATGGGCAAAGACTTCATGTCTAAAACACCAAAAGCAATGGCAGCAAAAGCCAAAATTGACAAATGGGATCTCGTTAAACTAAAGAGCTTCTGCACAGCAAAAGAAACTACCATCAGAGTGAACAGGCAACCTACAGAATGGGAGAAAATTTTTGCAATCTACTCATCTGACAAAGGGCTAATATCCAGAACCTACAAAGAACTCAAACAAATTTACAAGAAAAAAACAAACAACCCCATCAAAAAGTGGGCAAAGGATATGAACAGACATTTCTCAAAAGAAGACATTCATACAGCCAAGAGACACATGAAAAAATGCTCATCATCACTGGCCATCAGAGAAATGCAAATCAAAACCACAATGAGATACCATCTCACACCAGTTAGAATGGCGATCATTAAAAAGTCAGGAAACAACAGGTGCTGGAGAGGATGTGGAGAAATAGGAACACTTTTACACTGTTGGTGGGATTGTAAACTAGTTCAACCATTATGGAAACAGTATGGCGATGCCTCAAGGATCTAGAACTAGAGGTACCATATGACCCAGCCATCCCATTACTGGGTATATACCCAAAGGATTATAAATCATGCTGCTATAAAAACACATGCACACGTATGTTTATTGCAGCACTATTCACAATAGCAAAGACTTGGAATCAACCCAAATGTCCATCAGTGACAGATTGGATTAAGAAAATGTGGCACATATACACCATGGAGTACTATGCAGCCATAAAAAAGGATGAGTTTGTGTCCTTTGTAGGGACATGGATGCAGCTGGAAACCATCATTCTTAGCAAACTATCACAAGAACAGAAAACCAAACACCGCATGTTCTCACTCATAGGTGGGAACTGAACAATGAGATCACTTGGACTCAGGAAGGGGAACATCACACACCGGGGCCTATCATGGGGAACGGGGAGGGGGGAGGGATTGCATTGGGAGTTATACCTGATGTAAATGACGAGTTGATGGGTGCTGATGAGTCAATGGGTGCAGCACAGCAACATGGCACAAGTATACATATGTAACAAAACTGCACGTTATGCACATGTACCCTAGAACTTAAAGTATAATAATAATATAAATAAATAAATAAATAAATAAATAAATAAAGTCAGGAAACAATAGATGTTGGAGGGGATGTGGAGAAATAGGAACTCTTTTACACTGTTAGTGGGAGTGTAAATTAGTTCAACCATTGTGGAAGACAGTGTGGCCATTCCTCAAGGATCAAGAACCAGAAATACCATTTGACCCAGCAATCCCATTACTGGGTACATACTCAAAGGATTATAAATCATTCCCATGAAAGTTTATTACAGCACTATTCAAAATAGCAAAGATGGACCCAACCCAAATGCCCATCAGTGATAGACTGGATAAAGAAAATATGTCATATATTCACCATGGAATGCTACGCAGCCATAAAAAAAGACAAGTTAATGTCCTTTGTAGGGACATGGATGAAGCTGGAAGCCATCATTTTCTGGAAACTAACACAAGAACAGAAAACCAAACACTGCATGTTCTCACTCATAAGTGGGAGTTGAACAGTGAGAACACATTGACACAGGGACGGGAACATCACACACCAAGGCCTGTCAGGGGGTGAGGGGCTAGGGGAGGGATAGCATTAGGAAAGATACCTAATGTAAATGACGGGTTGATAGGTGCAGCAAACCACCATGACATGTATATACCTATGTAACAAAACTGCAGGTTCTGCACATGTACCCCAGAACTTAAAGTATAATAATAATAATAATAAATATATATATAGTATATGTATAGGCAAAATAGAAAAAGTTTCTATATTTTTAACCTAATTTTAAAAAAATTATTTGTAACAACCCTTAAAGGTGAATTATTGAAAGTTTTATTTATGAGAATGGGAAACAAATAAAAATATCCACTACCTCTTCCATTCAACATTGTACTGAAGTCCTAGCCAGTGAAAGAAGATAAGAAAAGTAAATAAAAGTCAGAATTGGAAATAAAAAATATTTTATTATTATTTACAGATATGTTATTTTATGCCTCTGACACCCTTAGTAAATGTTGTTACTCTTACTAGGATGTCTTGCTAATGAAACATTAACTTGCTTCATCTTTCAAAAAAAAAAAAAAGTAGAAAAGTGGAAACTTCCTTGGCGTAACATGGAGATGGGAGTCTGAAGACTTGGGTAAATGGGAATGTTGTAATTATCTATTATTTGCTTTGCCAATCTCTCTAACTTTACTCTCTGATTGAACCTAGAGATGTTTCTTTCACCAAGTGATTAAGAAATCCATTGATCTTTGGCAATAAAAGAAAATGTTTACTTATAATATTTATAACTATAAAACTTTCTTCCTTAATCCTGTTGTATCTTTTCAAATAGCATTTGTTAGAATATTTATAAAACAAACTGTGAAAATACATTACAATGCGTGAAAATCTGGCATGTTGCCCAGACAGAGGCAACATGGCAAAACACCACCTCTACTAAAAATGCGAAAGTAAGCTGGGTGTGGTGGTGCACTCCTATAGTCCCAGCTACTTGGGAAGCTGAGGTGGGAGGATCACTTCAGCCTGGGAATTCAAGGCTGCAGTGAGCCATGATCACGCCACTGTATTCCAGCCTGGGTCACAGAGTAAGACCCCATCTGAAAAGAAAAAAAATAGAATACCAGACAGAACTAAATTTTGAACTGATGGTCATAAGTTATAACATAAGACATCTGCCTTCTGTAAAAATAGAATACTTTTATTACAATGCCAGCAAAAGCCACTTTTATTTAGATTTGTCCTGTACAAATCAAAAGAATGGTATGAAAGCTCTATTTTTTATTTTTATTTTATATAATAATGCTTAACATTCATATAGAAGTTTTACTTTACAAAATATTTTAATATATTGTTCATATATAATGTCATATCTGTATCTTTAAGTGCATAAACATATGGGTATAATTTAACAAATGCTCAATAAAAGACATTTTTGTGCAGCTGTCACCCAGGCCAAGTAACAGCATACTGCCAGCATCCCAAGGCTCCCTATTTGTACCTAACTGATTATAATCATATCATTGTCCCCAAAATTAACCACTGTCTAAATTTCTTTGTTTTTTTGAAGTTTTGTTATCTATGTATGCAATTTTACACAGTATAATTTTTGTCTGATTTGGCACTTTTTTCAAAGTTTCTATTTTTAAAATGTCAAGTCATGAGAAAAGTTGTGAATGTAGTAAGTTAAGTGAAAAGGACATTTCTGGAACAATAACATAAATTTATGGACTGAGTAATAAATAATATAAAGGAATTTTAATTTTTAAATGCAATGATGTTATTTTGGTTAAGTAGGAAAATATTTATTTATGTATTTATGTATTTAATTTATTTATTTTTTGAGACAGAGTCTCACTCTGTCGGCCAGGCTGAAGTGCAATGGCACGATCTCCGTTCACTGCAACCTCTATCTCCCTGGCTCAAGCAATTCTCCTGCCTCAGCCTCCTGAGTAGCTGGTATTACAGGCATGTGCCACAACGCCCAGCTAATTTTTATGTCTGTAGTAGAGACGGGATTTCATTATGTTGGCCAGGCTGGTCACAAACTCCTAACCTCAAGTAATCCGTCCACCTCAGCCTCCCAGAGTACTGGCATTACAGACGTGAGCCCACCATGCCTGGCCAATATTTTTATTTCTTAAAGATGTATAATGCCGGGCATGGTGACTCATGCCTATAATCCCAGCACTTTGGGAGGCGTAGGCGGGCAGATCACGAGGCCAGGAGATCGAGACCATCCTGGATAACATGGTGAGACCCCATCTCTACTAAAAATATAAAAAATTAGCCAGGTGTGGTGGCGGGCGCCTGTAGTCCCAGCTATTTGGGAGGTTGAAGCAGGAGAATGGCGTGAACCTGGGAGGTGGAGGTTGCAGTGAGCCGAGACCACACCACTGCACTCCAGTCTCAGCGACAGAGCAAGACTCTATCTCAAAAACAAAACAAAAACAAAAAAAGATGTATACTAAGGAATTCAGAGGTGTAGTATCAAGATGTTATTGATTCACTTTAAAATATTTCGGCATAAACAAATAAAGTGAGTTTAAAAAATGCATACTGCACAAACCATAGTAGGAGAATAGAAGACTTTAGGGTAAAACATTTTCATCCGTTGCCAACTACTATACCCTATTTAAGAAACAGCTCCTGGCTTGCTGCTGGACCCGGGTAGAGACTAAATCGATGACTCTGGTCATCAAGTTAGTATGTAACCTCAACTGCCAGTCATATACCGGTGTTATTGAATCCATTGGACCATAAAATTGAACGTGTCCAGCAACATTCCATTATAAAATGAAAGTTGAATATAGAGAACAGGTCTAAGCAGATATAAAGGGAAAAAGTAAACTGTATGATCAGGCGGCTCTGATTCTTGTGCCACCTGCCCCTGATGCTTTACTGCCTCCTCCTCAATTCACATCTATGGCACCATAATTTATTCCCTCTGGCCAGCTAATGGAGAGGCAAAAGCATGCGACTAATTATAGGTATTTCTGCCCCACGTCCTAGGAAAAAACCACCATACTACAGTCTCGTTATGTGTTCTGGGGAAGGTGGGTAGTGATGAAGGGAAATTCTCTCAGTAGGCAGAACTTAGAATGGGGGGTTGAATTGTCCACTTGGTGTTAAAAGAGACATGGCCTAAGGTACAAATCTACACCTACTAAATGACTAAGAAAGACAAACTGGAAAATTACTGACAAAGAGTTCTGGGGGAAAGAGATTTAAATAATCTTCTCAGAATGGGCATAGAGTATGCAGATATCCACGTAATCTGTAAATGTGTGCCAAAGGGCATCCGCTTTGGAGGAGACTCTTAATAATCGGGCAGACAAGGCACTCATCCTCTTGACGTCAGTCTCTTCCCAGCCTCCCTGGAACATACTTAAAGGATCCATGTGTAAAGTAGCCATAGCAACTGGGAAAGAGGATATGTACAGGCTCAATAACAGTCTTTTTCTTGCCTGGGCTGATGTGACTACTGTCATGGTCGATGCTCAACCTTCTAAAAGCGTAAGCTGATGCTGAGCCCCACATTGTACCATTTATCAAGAGTCAAGCTGGTCGCCTAGCTGCAGATTAATTATATTTTGTCTCTCCCATCTTGCCAAGTGTATCACTTTGTCCTTATATGGAAGATGCATATTTCACAAGGGATTTGCATTTTTTGTTTACAATGTTCTTGATGGTGTGTAGGGAATTGGTGGATTCTTGGTCTCGCTGACTTCAAGAATGGAAGCCACGGACCCTCGCTGTGAGTGTTACAGTTCTTAAAGATGGTGTGTCCGGAGTTTGTTCCTTAAGATGTTCAGATGTGTCTGGAGCTTCTTCCTTCTGCTGGGGTCGTGGTTTCATTGACAGAAATGAAGCTGCAGACCTTCGCAGTGAGCGTTACAGCTCTTAAAGGCTGCGTGTCTGGAGCTGTTCGTTCTTCCTGTTGGGTTCATGGTCTCACTGGCTTCAGGAGTGGAGTTCTTTGTTCTTCCCGTTGGGTTTATGGTCTCACTGGCTTCAGGAGTGAAGCTGCAGACCTTCGCAGTGTTATAGCTTATAAAAGCAGCGTGGACCCAAAGAGTGAGCAGCCGCAATACTTACTGTAAAGAGTGAAAGAAAACAGCTTCCACAATGTGGAAGGGGACCTCAGCAGGTTACTCTTGGCTGGCTCCCGCAGCCTGCTTTTATTCCCTTATCTGGCCCCACCCACATCCTGCTGATTTGTCCGTTTTACAGAGAACTGATTGGTCTGTTTTACAGAGACCTGATTGGTCCATTTTACAGAGCGTCTATTGTTCCGTTTTGACAGAGTGCTGATTGGTGCTTTTACAATCCCTGAGGTAGACGCAGAGTGCTAGACCGAAAAGTTCTTTAAGTCCCCACTAGGTTAGCTAGATACAGAGTACTGATTGGTGTATTTACAAACCTTGAGCTAGACCCAGAGTACTGATTGGTGTATTTACAAACCCTGAGCTAGACACAAAGTGCTGATTGGTGTGTTTACAATCCCTTAGCTAGACACAGAGTGCTAGAAAAGTTCTCCAAGTCCCCACTAGGTTAGCTAGATACAGAGTACTGATTGATGTATTTATAAACCCTGAGCTAGACACAGAGTGCTGACTGGTGCGTTTACAATCCCTTAGCTAGACAAAGATTCTCCAAGTACCCACTAGACTCAGGAGTCCAGCTGGCTTCACCTAGTGGATCCCCTGCAGGGGCCGCACGGGGAGCAGCCCACAAGTCCCTAGGGGCACTTGCACTCCTCAGCCCTTGGGTAGTGGATTGGATGGGGCGCCACTGAACAGAGGGAGGCGCCATGGAGCAGGGAGGCAGCTGAGACCCTGCGAGAATTCGAGCAGGTGCCTGCGGGCCGGCAGTGCTGGGGGACCGGCCCAACCTCGGCAGCTGCTAGCCCAGGTGCTAAGCCCCTCACTGCCCTGGGCCCAGTGCCGGGCCCACCGAGCCAGCACCTGTGCCCACCGGAACTCGCGCTGGCCTGTGTGCCCGGCATGCAGCCCCGATTCCCGCCCACGCCTCTCCCTCCACACCTCCCAGCAAGCAGAGGGAGCGGGCTCCGCCTCCACCAATCCAGAGAAGGGCTCCCACAGTGCAGTGGCGGGCTGAAGGGTTCCTGAGGCGCCACCAGAGTGGACGCCCAGAGGAGGTGCCGAGATTGAGGGCTCCTAGCACATTATCACCTCTCAATAGCACTATCATTTGTGGACTAACAGAATACCTTCCTTATTCATTCCCAGCGGATCCCATGCAACATCACCTCTGACCAGGAAACTATTTCATGTCAAAGAAGGTGAGGCAATGGACTGGTTCTCATTACATTCACTGGTATTACCCTACCACCCTATAGAAGCTGACTTAATGGGATGTTAGAGTGCCTGGTAGAGGCTCAGTTATGGTGCCAGCTAGGGTAGATCACCCTGAAGAACTGATACTATTCTGAAGGATGAGAGTTTTACCTTAAACTAACAACTGATATTTGATGGTGTCACCGTATTCAGAATGCATGGGTTCAGGAAAGAGGGGAAAATGAGAGCAACCGCTTCCACTATTTCCATAATAATTCACTTAAATTTTGTTGCTTTCAACGCTATGACTGTTAAGTCTGGAGGTCTTCTTGTCTCAGTGTAGTAATCTGTTTTTACACTGCTATAAAGAAATATCCAAGCCTGGGTCATTGATGAACAAAAGAGATTTAATTTGACTCAAAGTTCTGCATGGCTGGGGAGACCTCAGGTAACTTACAATCATGGTGGAAACTGAAGGACAAGTGAGCACCTTCTTCATAAAGTGGCAGGAGAGAGAGTGGGCAAAGGGGAAGTGCCACATTTTAAACCATCAGATCTGATGAGAATTCACTCACTATCCCTAGAACAGCATGGGGGAACTGCCTCCAAAATCCAATCACCTCCTACCAGCTCCCTCCCTCAACACGTGGGGTTTATAATTCGAGATGCGATTTAGGTGGCAACACAGAGCCAAACCATATCACCAAGGAAAGAATGTTTCCACGAGGAAACATAGTCTTCCTTCTGATTAACTGAAAAATGGGCTTGTCTCATGGCCATTTGGGGCTTTTCATGCGATGAACCAACAGAGAGATGTTTCACTGTATGAGCTGGGGTAATTGATCTTAATTTCCAGGGGAAAATTATATTTCTGCTACATAGTAGGAGCAAAGAAGACCCTTGTGTTTTGAACCTAAGAGGACAATTAGATTGTCTCTTATATTCCCTTGTCCAGTAGTATAGGTCAATGGAAAACTTTGGCAGCCCAATAAAGACGTGCCCATTGAGTATACAATTTTTACTGGAATGAAGTTTTATGTCTTTCCCTATAGAGAACTGTATCCAGCCAAGTTGCTGACATATGTTGAGGGAAACATGAAGTGAGTGGTACAGAAAGGGAGTCATAATTACCAACTTAGGTGTTGGCACTAACTGCGTAGGTAGGAATTATAATTACTTGATTATTTTTCCCTACCTCCACACTCTTATCTTATAAAATGAACACTTATAATACTGATATTTTAGGTTCGATTTGTGAGTATGGCCAAATTAACATCACTTTGCACTAATATGAGAGCTGAAGAACATGTGTATCCCTTGTATTGAGGGGATAAAGTTTTCAACCATTTGAAGAATAAAAATGGACTGAAAGGGGAAAGGGGATATACCTGCCATCTACCACTTCAGCACTTTCTCCATCCTTCTCCACACTTCCCTATATCATAGGAAGCTGACCTACATGGATTATATTAAACAACCCATCTTAACCTCTGAGGTTTGGAACCTTAACTGGAGACTGGAGGAAGAGAGGGAAAGGAAGTTTATAACATTTATTCTCCTATCCCCTTCCCTACAGGAGGCAGCCTCTGGCTTCCTGGTTCTCTTTACTACTCCCAGTAGTCATTTTGCAGGACTGACTCCTTTTGAGAGCTGGTAATCTCTTCCTTCACTAGGGACCTATGCTTGGTAACAGTGTCACTATTACTAATCTTGTGGTACTCCGTATCTTTCATGTTTTCTCTACACCTGCCCTTTGTCTTGTAAGTGGTCTTTTTTATGAATCCTCCTCAAATTATCCTAATTTAGTGTCATCAACTTCCTGCTGGTACTCTAACAGATACAACGGGCGATATTACAGCATATTTATATGTTGATCAGAATGACCCTAGTACAGAGGGATAGCTTGATGATGAGAAGAGGAAATAATACTTGAAAGAGAAAAGATCTTAAGTGGGTGAGGGGATGGGAAGCAGTGGCAGTTTTGGCTGTAGTGAGGAGCAGGGAAAACCCATCTACTGTTAATAAGAGAGAAGAAAGAGTATGGGTAGAAGTACAGGTAGGTTGATAGATTTGTTGTTAGGCAGGCTATGAACATTGTTTTTGGTTGTTTCTACTTTTTTGGTGAATGAAAAAAAGTAAGTTCATTAGCAAAGACTTAAAAAAGCACTAACTATAAAGGAAAATTATAACTTGAATATCATTAAAATTAAGAATGTCTGTTTGCTATAGTTTGAATATGTCCCTTCCAAAATTCAAGTATTGCCAATATTAAGAGGTGGGGCCATTGAAAAGGCGATTAGTCTATGGGGGCTCCTCCTTCATGAGTGGGAATGAGGTGTTCTTATAAAAGAGGATTCACACAGCATTCACCCCTTCTTGGCCTTCTGCCTTCTGCTATGTGAGGACACAGAATTCCTTCTCTTTGGAGGAACCATCTCAGAAGCAGAAAGCAAGCCTCATCAGACACCTGAGCCTGGTAGCACCTTGATCTTGAATTTCTCAGCCTCCAGAACTGTGAGAAAATAAATTTCAGTTGTTATAAATTACCCAGGCTAAGACATTGTTCACCAAAAGACACCACTAACAGGGTGAAAAGATATAGTTTAAACTGGGAGAAGAGATTTAAAATACATATAAACATTAAAGGGTACATATTCAGGAGATGTGAAGAACTACAGACAAGGGGGAAAAAACAGTCAAAAATAGGCAGAATACTTAAACTGGCACTTGACAAAAAATACCCAAATGGCTAAACACATAGGGCAAAGTGCTCAATATCATTACTCATCAGAAAAATTCAAATTAAAAATCATGTGGAAATACCACTGCATTCAAATAACAATGATTAAAATTTAAAAGACTGATATTATAATAGCAAGTATTGAAGGGTAGTTGGACTTCACCCTGTGGGGTTTAACCAATTGAGTCTTACAGAGGGATAGAGGCAGGGGGATTGAGGCTATGTACCAAGAAGTGGTTTTAACAATGGTGTGGAATCTAAATAAGGGCAGTGGAAAGTGAGTACATGAGGAGGACGTTGGACAGGTGAAAAGATCAGTGATGGGAACTCATGTGGTCAAAGAATTTTTGGTCTTAACTCACTGCTTGCACTTAGTATTAAAGAAACTTCCATTTCCTCATCTTCCCTCCATGAATTGTACCTCAGGGAGTTAGGGACATCATACCCAAAATTTTTAGAGTATATAAGAAGAGATATCCCAAAATGTTTTCTTGCCCTTGAGGATACTTTTGTTCCCCTTGAGTAGATGTGTGCCTTTTCTATGTCAGTCAATCAATGTAAACACAGCCTGAATCTTACTATACAATTTTGTGTTTATGTAAGTTATGGCATTAATTTCACAGGAAAACAGCTGTGCAGTAACTTCTTTTCCTGATGAAGGTGTGACAAGTTAATGGGAGGTGACTTTTGAAATGGGAAAACCATCTTTAGTACTCATTTTATATAAACATAAACATTCACCTGGTGTTAAAAAGTGAATGAATAATTTATATAATAAAGAAATAGCTACATTAATTATTGTTCTGAAGAGAGTCTCATGGTTGTTAAACAAGCTGCCAGGCTAACATATTGGCTTTTAAATTATTTCACCATTCAGCCAGGAAAATGATTTTATGTGTTTTTTTTTTCTTCCCCTATTACAATAAAAAATGAAAGATAGCCAGTCTGGCTCAAAATACATAATGAACACTGACTAGAAAAGATGAGTCCAGTCACGCCTCAAAGAGTAAATCAACTATAAACTACCCCCTCATTAATTTTTTGCACAGTAATATGTCATTGCTGTGAATTTGGGACAACATATAAAGACTCTCACTTTTTGCTAAATTTTAGATTCGGGGGTATACGTACTTGTTTGTTTCATGGGTATATTGCATACTGGTGGGGATTGAGCTTCTAGTGTTCCCATAACCCAAATAGTAAACATTGTACCCAATAAGCAATTTCTCACTTCTCACCTTCCTCCCACTTTTCACCCTTTTTAAGTCCCCAGTGTCTACTATTTCCATATTTATGTCTATGTGTACCCATTGTTTAGCTCCCAATTATAAGTAACAACATGCAGTATTTGGTTTTCCATTTCTCAATTAGTTAACTTAGAATAATGGCCTCCAGCTCCGTCACGTTCTGCAAAGAACACAATTTAATTCTGTTTTATAGCTGCATAGTATTCCATGATGTATATATACTACATTTTCTTTATCCAGTCAACCACTCATGGACACTTAGTTTGGTTCCATGACTTTGCTACTGTGAATAGCGCTGCACTGAACATACGCGTGCAGGTGTTTTTTTAAAATATAATGATTTCTTTTACATTGGGTAAATATCAAGTATTGGGATTACTGGGTCGAATGGTAGTTCTATTTTGAGTTCTTTAAGAAATCTCCATATGGTTTTCTTTTCTTTCTTTCTTTTTTTTTTTTTGGAGATGGAGTCTCACTCTGTCGCCCAGGCTGGAGGGCAGTGGCATGATCCTGGCTCACTGTAAGCTCCGCCTCCTGTGTTCACACCATTCTCCTGCCTTAGCCTCCTGAGTAGCTGGGACTACAGACGCCCGCCACCACACCTGGCTAATTTTTTTTTTTGTATTTTTTAGTAGAGACGGGGTTTCACCGTGTTAGCCGGGATGGTCTTGATCTCCTAACCTCGTGATCCACCTGCCTTAGCCTCCCAAAGTGCTGGGATTACAGGCGTGAGCCACCATGCCCGGCCCATATGGTTTTCTCTAGAGGCTAAATGGATTTACATTCCCACCAACAATATATAAGCCGTCCCTTTTCTCTGTATCCTTGCCAACATCTGTTGTTTATTGACTTTTTGATAATAGACATTGTGACTGATGTAAGATGATATCTCAATCTCCTTGTGGTTTTAATTTGCATTTATCTGATGATTAGTGATGTTGAGCATGTTTTCATGTGCTTGTTGGCTGCTTGTATTTCTGCTTTTGAGAACTGTCTGCCCATGTCCTTTGCTCACTTTTTAATGGGGTTGTTTTTTTCTTGTTGAGTTGTGTTCCTTGTAGATTCTGTATATTAGTCCTTTGTCAGAGGCATAATTTGCAAATATTTTCTCTCATTCTGTAGGTGGTCTGTCTGTTGGTTATCTCTTTTGCTGTGCAGAAGTTTTTTAGTTGAATTAAGTCCTGTTTGTCTAGTTTTTATTTTTGTTGCATTTGCTTTTGGAGTCTTCATCATAAATTCTTTGCCTAGGCCAATGTCCAGAAGAGTTTTTCCTAGGTTTTCTTCTAGGACTTACATACTTTCGGTTGTTGCTTTTAAGTCTTTACTCCATCTTGAGTTAGATTAAGTCTTTAGTCCATCTTGAGTTTTTGTATATGATGAGAGATAGGGGTCAAATTTCATTCTTCCCCATATGGCTAGCCAGTTCTCCCAGCACCATTTATTGCATAGGGAGTCTTTCCTCTATTGTTTATTTTTGTTGACTTTGTTGAAGATCAGTTGACTGTAGGTATCTGCCTTTATATCTGGGTTCCCTGTTATGTTCCATTGATCTATGTGTCTATTTTTGTGCAAGTACTATGTATGCTGTTTTAGTTGCTATAGCCTCAGTATAATTTGAAGTAAGGCAGTATGATGCCTCTGGATTTGCTCTTTTTGCTTGGGGTCGCTTGGGCTATTCAGAGTCTTTTTGGGTTTCATATGAATTTTAGAATAGTTTTCTCTGATTCTGTAGAAATGACACTTGTAGTTTGATAGGAGTAGTATTGAATCTGTAGATTGCTTTGGGGGTAGTATGGTGATTTTAATGATATTCTTCCAGTCCATAACTACTGAATGTTTTTTGATTTGTTTGTGTCATCTACAATTTATTTCATTAGGGTTTTGTAGTTTCCTTGTAGAGCTCTTTCACCTCCCTGGTTAAATGTTTTCTTAGATATTTTTGGGGGTGTATGTCTATTGTAAATGGGATTAAGTTTTTGATTTGGTTCTCAGCTTGAATGTTATTGATATATTGAAATGCTACTGAAATTTTTACATTGATTTCACGTCCTGAGACTGCTGAATTCATTGATCAAGTTTAGGAGTCTTGCAGAGAAGTCTTTAGGGTTTTCTAGGTATGCAATTGTGTCACCAGTAAACAGAATTAGTTTGACTTTCTCTTTTCTAATTTCAATGCTTTTTATTTCTTTCTCGTGCATGATTGCTCTGGCTAGTACTTCCAGTACTATGTTGAATGTGAGTGGTGACAGTTTCAGTTCTTGGGGGGAATGCTTTCAACTTTTCCCCCTTCATTATAGTGTTGGCTGTGGGTTTGTCATACATCGCTTTATTCTGAGGTATGCTCTTTTGATTCCTAGTTTGTTTAGTGTTTTTCTCATGAAACAATATTGGAGTTTATCAAATGCATTTCCTACATTTATTGAGATGATTATATGGTTTTCATTTTTAGTTCTGTTTATGTGATGAATCACATTTATTGATTTGTGGATGTTGAACCATACTTGCATCCCTGGAATAAAACCCACTTGATGGTGTGCTGTTGGATTTGGTTTGCTAGTATTTGTTGAGGATTTTGTATCTATGTTCATCAGGGATATTGGCCTGTAGTTTCCTTTTTTTGTTGTGTCCTTGCCTGATTTTGTTATCAGGGTGGTACTAGTTTCATAGAATGAGTTGGAGAGTACTCTCTTCTAGTTACTTTTTTTGAATAGTTGCCATAAAATTGGTATCAGCTCTTTTTTGTATGTCTGGTAAAATTGGGCTCTGAATCTGTCTGATCCTGTTTTTTTTGTTGTTGTTGTTGGAAGTTTTTTAAAATACTTATTTGATTTCATTACTTGTTATTGGTCTGTTCAGAATTTCTATTTCTTTCTGGCTCAATCTTGGGCAGTTATGTGTTTCCAGGAATTTATCCAGTTCCCTTAGGGTTTGTAGTTTGTGTGGGTAGAGGTATTCATAGTAGTCTCTGATAATCTTTTGTATTTCTGTGGTATCGATGGTGATATGTCATTTCTTATTGTACCTATTTGAATAATCTCTCATTTTTTCTTGGTTAACCTACTAACATTCTGTCAATTTTGTTTATCCTTTCAAAAAAACAATTTTTGTTTCATTAATACATTGTATCATTTTTTGGTCTCAATTTCACTTAGTTCTGCTCTAATCTTTGTTATTTATTTTCTTTGGCTTGTTTTCTTTATTTATTTTCTTTGGATTGTTCTTGTTTTTCTAGTTCCCTGGGGCTTGACATTAGGTTGTTAATTTAAACATCTTTTTAATGCTATAAACTTCCGCTTTTCCAATTGGGAAATCCAATGTGGCATTTACAGCTATAAACTTTCCTCTTATCGCTACTTTTGCTCTGTCCCAGAGGTTTTAGTGTGTTGTCTCTATTTTCTTTTTTTTAATTTTTGCCTTAGTTTTGTTGTTTAACCAAAGATCATTCAGTGGCAAGTTGTTTAGCTTCTATGTATTTGTATAGCTTTAAGAGTTCTTCTTGGTATTGATTTCTAATTTTATTATACTCTGGTCTGAGAAGATACCCAATATGATTTTGATGTTTTGGAAGTATTGATATTTGCTTTATGACCAAGCATATGGTTTATTTTGGTTAATGTTCCATGTGGAGGAGAGAAGAATATACCTTCTGTGGTTATTGGTTGGAATGTTCTGTGAAGGTCTGTGTGGTCCATTTAGTCTATAATCCAATCTAAGTTTAGAGTTTCTTTTTTGATTTCTGCCTTCATGGTCTGTCTAGGTATGTCAGTGAGGTGTTGAAGTCCCACACCATTATTGTATTTCTTGTAATATGTTTTTGCATATCTAGTAGTATTTGTTTTATGAATCTGGGTGTTCTGAGGTTGACTGCATATATACAAATATATTTAGAATAGTTTTGTCTTCTTATTGTATCGAACCCGTTATCATTATATAATACTCATCCTTGTGGTGGTGGTGGTTGTTTTTTCTGTTGTTGGTTTAAAATCTGTTTAATATGAAGATCGCAACTCTTGCTTGCTTTTGTTTTCCATTTGTGTGATATATCTGTTTTTTCATACTTTCAGAGTTGTTTCTCTGCTTCTTTCTCAGAAGAAGGAGAGATAAGCTGTTCCTCCTTCTTATTTTTTAATTTTGCTTTCATTTGGACGGAATTTTTCCCCATTGAGGAGGTGTCCATAATATACTATGTTGTGCAGGGTCCTTTGGCTTTGGTTCTGGGTGTTTTCAGTGGCTAAGAGTCTTTCTACATTCCTTGGTTATAGCTAGCCTTTGCATGGTGGCTTTTCCAAAAGCTGGATGTAGTAGTGATGTGCTGGGTGTGTGAGCAGGTTCACTGCCTTCCGTGGGGCCAGAGTGGCGGATGTCTCAGGAAACTTATTTCATTTCCCAGTGCTGTATGCTCATAAAGCAAATGTCCTGTTGTGTCATTCAACCTCCAGGATAGTAGGTGACGCTTATGGGTAATAGCTGGCTACTGGCAATGTGGATATTTGATCCTCGTTTACTAGGAGAAGCTCTCTTGCCTCAGGCAGTAGGCTGATCTATGGAATGCAGAGTTCCCTGAGCTGCTGCTCAGCCCCAGAATGGGGGGCCAACATGGGCATGGCTACACTGGGCATGCCCGCCTACAAGTGCCCCAATGGCAGGCATAAACACAAGTTCAGAGGGGATGTCCAGTGGGCGGCCACCGAGTGCCCAGAGGTGTGCCTCAGCCTGGAGTTGACAAACCTCTGCTGTCCCAAGTTTTCTGCATAAGAAATGGAGACAGCCTAAACTCCTAATCTAGAAGAATGGCTGCTCCAAATACCTGGAATCTAGGCATAATGCAGAGAGTATGCCACTGCACCAAGGTCTCTGCAAGAGAAGGGAGGGGCAGCTCAGGCTCCTATTCAGGTGAGTAGGTACACCAAATGCCTAGGAATATACCCTGGTGAGGAGTGAGAGAACCACCACTGCAGCAATGTCTTTGCAGGGAATGGGAGGGGCAGCTCAGACTACTAGTCCAGGTGAGTGGGTATTTCAATTGCCTGGAAGTATGTCCCCCAGCAAGGAGTGGAGTGACCCATAGTGAAACAATGTCTTTGCAGGAAAGTTGGGGGCAGCTCAGGCAACAAATCCTGGAGTGGGGAAGTACTAAATGCCTAAGAATATGCCCAGGTGTGGACTGGAGGCAACACCACTGCACCAAGATCTTGGGACCGGAAGGGTGGGGTGGCTCAGGCTGCTAATCCAGGTAAGAGTGAGTGCTCTGCATGCCTGGAGTATTACCTGGTCATAGAGTAGACAGGACCCCTGTGTACCGCAATCTCAGGGGAGAAAGCTGGACACCCAATAATGATTATGTAGACAAATTCCAGGTTACAGAGCTGTCCCTGGCTGCAAGTCTTACCACCCAGGAGAAACCATGGCTTCAACAATTCTTCTCCCACTCTAGTCCTGTGATGGAAGAGAACCCAATTCCAGCACCTACTTCTGGGCATTTTCCATACTTGTCACTTGATTCTGGCAGTGGTGGCCCTTTTCCTGCTCTAGAGCAAGTGCTCCAATCTCTGGGCCAAGGTTTAAATACCCGTGCAACTGTGCTGCCGGATTGCCAAACAATGGTGGACTTTTTATGTGCCCAGATTAAAAATGGCATACTGCTCTCAGTCCTAGGTCTGGGAAAATGCCCACAGCTTTTCCTGGTGTCTTCCTTCTCAGTATCTCCCAGCCTCTCCCCATGTTAGCTCCAGGACTTGAGAGAAACAAGGTGCTCTCCCTTGGAGAGAGTTCCATGGATCTCTAGTGAAAAGATGAGTCAAAGAGGAACACTCTTTGCCCCTCTCATGTACAAGGACTTCACACACTTTTCTCAGTTGAATGCTGGGAAATGCTTGCTCACCTTCTTCTGTCTGGGATCTGGGGTGTCTTTCTCTATTTCAGTGAATTCTTCTTTTCCTTGTTGAATTCAAGCTCACAGAGTTTATCATTATGCATTATTTAACTATTTCCATGTGGCTGAGGCACGCTAAAAACCTCAGATTTTCTATCCTGGACATTTTTTTTTATCTTAATAAAGGTTGGGAGGAAAAAGACAAACCACAGACTGGAAGAAAATATTTACAAACCTGATAAAGGACTTGTATGTAGAATATATAAATAACTCTTAAAGTCAATATTAAGAATATAAGCAGCTCAACAAAAAATAGACAAAAGATTTGAACAGCTACTTCATGGAAGAAGATATATGCATGGCAAAACAGTACATGTTCAACATCATGAATCATTAGGGAAATAAAAATTTAAGCCACAGTGACATGCCACGACATACGTATTTGAGTGGCTAAAATTAAAACGACTGAGCATAGCAAGTGATTGTGAGGATGTGGAGCAAGTGGAACATTTGTACATTTCTGAAGAGAATGTTATATGTACAATTGATCTGGAGGACTGTTTGACAGTTTCTTAAATAATTAAACATATACCTACCGTATGGTCTAGCCATTATCTTCCTATTTACCCAAGAAAACGAAAAGCATATATTCATGCAAAAACATGAGCTTGAATGTTCATAGCAGCTTTATTATAATGACCAAAAACTGTAAAAAAGTCATATATCCATCAACAAATTACTAGATAAACAATCTGTAGTATATGCATGCGGTGGAATACTACTCAGCAGTAAAAAAAAAAAAAAGGATAAACTATGAATGCACACAATTAACTTTAATACATTTCAAAATCATTATTCTGAGTGCAGTGAGCCAGAAACCCTGTCCCCCCAAAATGATAGTACCTATTGTATGATTCCATTTACATAAAATTCTAGAAAACTCTAACCTATAATGGCAGAAAACAGATCATTTCGCCTGGAGATAGTGGAATGAGAGGGATTACAAAATGATGTGAGAAAATTTTTGGAAGTGCTGGATATGCACACCATCTTGATTGTGATGGTAGATTCATAGGTGTATGCATGTGAAAACACATCAAATTGTATACTTTAATGTGTGCTGATTATTGTATATGAATTATACTTAGATAAAGCTATACAAACAAAACTGAAAAGAAAAAAGATCACTACTGTAAATATATTTACCCACATCTGAAAATTTTACCCATGTCTGAAAATTTTTCTCTTTCTATATCTGTGTGTGTGTATGTATCATATTTTGAAGTATAGATTAGGTGCAGAGCATCAGCCCTGAACCAGAACAAGGGATGAGAAACCAGGGAGAAGGCTTGCCTCTCCTGAAGGCTTGCAGCAAGTCTGTTTGCAGATGCTGCTGTCTCCACAGTCAACTACTGTCATCTGTCTGCAGTTTTTCCCAAAGGGAGTCTTAAAACTTATGATTTGTGTCTCAAAATTTTTAGTGAGGGAAACTTTCTCCTTTATTGTTGATTTTTGCTTCTTTTCAGTGGCAAGAGAAATGTAGTCTCATCCAAGGTCTCTCCTAAATGCATAGTAGAGTCAAAAAAAGAAGGTTTCAGACTCAGGTACCTGGACTGCCATCTTTTCAGAAACCCTGCTGAGGATAGAAAATTTTCTCTGTTTATCCTCAGTTGGGCTTAGATATTAGTATAGTAGTCCCCCACACCCCGCCATCCACAGTTTCAGTTAGCCACAGTCAACCAAGATCTAAAAATGTTAAATAAAAAAATCCAGAAATAAACAATTCCGAAGTTTTCAATTTTGCATCATTCTGAGTAGTGTGATGAGATCTAATGCATTCATACTTGGTCCCACTCCGAATGTGAATCACCCTTTTGTCCACAGTATTCACACTGTATAAGCTGTAAAGATGATGGTTTTATTACCATCATCTGCTCCTGACGTCCAACCATCAACATCGTCATGGCTCCGTGATCCAGGGTCACCAGAAGCTGGTGATCTTCCTTCTGACCATAGATCAGAAGGTCAATAGTAGCCTAATTCTACACCACAATGCCTAAGTCATTCAGCTCACTTTATCTCCTCATGTGGGCGTTGTGTCACCACAAGAAGAAAAATGAATATAGTACAATAAGACATTTTGAGAGACCATATTCAAATAACTTTTATTATAGTATAATTGTTATAATTGTTCTATTTTATTATTATTATTGTTAATCTCTTACTGTGCCTAACTTATAATTTAAACTTTATTGTAGTATGTATTATAGGAAAGAACATAGTATATATAATATATATCCATGGTTCAGGCATCCACTGGGGATCTTGGAATGTCTACCATTCCAGTAATGGGGGATGACTAATGTATTTGTTAAAATGTTTTCACTGTACTGCTCTAATTTAAGCTGAAACAACAAACTTGCTCTAGATCCTGATAGTATTTCTTCTTGAAACTCTCCTTTCATGCTTGATTCAACTTGGAGTCTGGTGCAAAAGTGGTAGATTTGACAGTGCCTGGAGGAGTCATAGGCAGAGAAATCCTGTGGCGCTTCACTGAGGGACACTACCGCCGTGAGATTCTTGAAGGGGCCTTCTGATTTTTCTAACCCTGGTGGAACTTAATGGCAAGCTGCATTAGTGAGCAAAATTCTTCTGCTTTCCTGTGGTTTGGAGAAAACTACTGCTTGTGAGACATAGAGAATGGAACAGCTTACCAGAAAGGTAAGAGGTTTCTATTTTACATGCCTGGCCTACAAGTGTGGAAAATGCTGTGCCTGCAGGTTTGCCACAGTGGAGAGATCCTGGGAGCAGGACCTGCACAAGTATGGAAGAGAGACAGGACCATGAGCAGGCAAAGAGAATTTACAGTTCATACAAGGGACTCTGTAGTCTCTAAGAGCAGGACCTAACTGATCAGAACAGATGGCTCCAAATGAACTAGGACTAATGGAAGGGAATTTGAATAAAAAACTGTGGGAACTTTCAAGGAGATGAAACTAGAAAAGTACTTTGGGAACAAAATACAATGTTTTCTGTATTTGAAAATTCAATAGATGAGCTTTAAAAGACAATGATCTCTCCTGGGCACAGAATTAGTACTTTAGAGGAAATATCTCACAACAGAGAATTAAAATATAGAGGTAGATATCAGGTAGGAAATGATAGAGGTTGAAAGATGGGTCCATGAGAAACATGCCAAAAATTCTGAAATATAAAGATGTAGAAAGATTCTTAAAAAGATTCCAGGCAGGGCGCGGTGGCTCACGCCTGTAATCCCAGCACTTTCGGAGCTGAGGCGGGCGGATCAACAGAGGTCAGGAGTTACGAGACCAACCTGGCCAACATGGCGAAACTCCATCTCTACTAAAAATATGAAAAGTAGCCAGGTGTGGTGGCACGTGCCTGTAATTCCAATTACTCAGGAGGCTGAGACGGAAGAATCACTTGAACCCAGAAGGCAGAGGAGGTTGTAGTGAGCCGAGATCACACCAGTGCACTCCTGTCTGGGCCGCAAGAGTGAAACTCTGTCTCTCACACACACACACACACACACACACACACACACACATACACACACACGAATGGAAGATTCCAGTGGGTTTGGGGGCGAGGGTGGGTAACACACAGTACTCATATATGAAAAAATATCCAAATAGATTAGGATATCTTAGCAGCAGCACTAGAAACCAGAAGACAATGGAACTAATGGTAAGAATCATTAAGAGTGAAGAACTGTGATCCAATAATTCAATTTCCAGTCAATTTTTCATTCATTCATGAGGCCAGTATTGTAGGTGGAGTTCTAAAGGTGTATCCTCAACATTCCAACTTCTAACTATTTAATCAAATATTAATTTTGATGTTGATGTGAATGGATGTTGCTAATGTAATTAAAGACCCAAATTAGTTGACTTTAAGATAATGGAGATTATATATGTGAGCCTGACCTAATCAGGTGAGCCTTTAGAAACAGAGTTCTCTTTGGCTGGTAGCAGAAGGTAAAGTAAGAGAGTCACACCATTGCTGGCTCTGGAGATGAAGGTGGTCACTTGCCACATAGTGTGGGCAACTTTAGAGAGCTGAATGTTGTCCCTGGCTGGTAGCCAGCAAGAAAATCAGGACTTCATTCTATGACAAGGAACTGAATTTGGCCACCAACTTGAATGAGCTTAGAATTAGATTCTTATCCAGAATGTTCAGATAAGGGCCCATCTTGGCCAACACTTTGATTTCAACCTTGTGGAACCTTATGGTGAGATTCTGGTCAAGACTTCCTGGGTTTCTGACTTGTGCAACTTTGAGATAATAAATGGGTGTTATTTTAAATTGCAAGATTTGTCTATTAATTTGTTATGTAGTGACAGAATGTAAAAGTATTTTGAGATATGGTTGTTTTTATTCTACCAAAATACCTTGCCACACTATAAAGGAAGTACTGTCATAAAATGCTCATTGAATCAAAACAGAAATCTCAAGATAGGGGAGAGGGAGAGGTAAGAAAACAGGAATGAGCAAGAAGTCTTTCATTATAATAATTAAATGTACATGAAATTGATTGAAATTTGTAAGATGAGGGTTTAAAGGTTAATGAGTTAGCCTAGTACTTAAAATTCTAAATTATCTCAACAAACCCAGGATTTGAAAGGGGGATTGGTGGTGAATATAAGTCTCCCTTCCTATATGCTTTATTCTAGTCAGTGAGGATAGGGACTGAAGAGCAGGGAGAAGAGTCAAGTAAGACTTCTGTTGAGAGTGCAGGTGGAATAAAGAGACAGTTCATTAATGCGGTAAAAGTAAGGAGAAGGGAAAAGATGAAACTACTAACATTATTAAATAGTAAAAATAAAATAAGATGGAGGAGATCAAGCTATATACGAGTACATTGGTTGTTACAATAAATGAGGAGTATAAAATTCCCTGCCAAATTCCTCTATCAAGAGATAGAGACTGTCACCATAAGGTCAGAGTGAGTTAAAAGTCCAGTACATATGTTATTTGTAAGAAATACATTTAAAACACCTTGATAAGGAAATGTCAAAAATAAAAGATTAAGAAAAGATATTTAAAGTAAACTTAAAAGAAAACAGGATCATAACTGATTCCACAAAAGGACCTTCAAGGCCAAAAACACTTAATGAGACAAAGAGGGATGTTATGTATGGATAAAATTTACAATCCACTAATGAGATAAAATAAACACAGACCTTAATACTAAATAAGAACCACGGAGTATATAAAGCAAAAATTTCTCAAAATACAAACCAATCAAGATGAAGACAAAATCATACTGCTTACTATCTATCTTTCAGAATTTATTTATTTATTTATTTATTTATTTTTTGAGACGGAGTCTCGCTCTGTCGCCCAGGCTGGAGTGCAGTGGCCAGATCTCAGCTCACTGCAAGCTCCGCCTCCTGGGTTCACGCCATTCTCCTGCCTCAGCCTCCCAAGTAGCCGGGACTACAGGCGCCCGCCACCTTGCCCGGCTAGTTTTGTGTACTTTTTAGTAGAGACGGGGTTTCACCATATTAACCAGGATGGTCTCGATCTTCTGACCTCGTGATCCGCCCGTCTCGGCCTCCCAAAGTGCTGGGATTACAGGCTTGAGCCACCGCGCCCGGCCCCCTATCTTTCAGAATTTAATGAATCTGAGAGACAGAAAAGTAATCATAGATATGGAAGATTTAAATAATATAACCACCATAACTCTGTATTTTTTTAGCTATACATAGAGAAAAGGACAGTACAGATGCAAGATTTTACATACTACAAATAGAATGTATAGTGTTTTATTTTCCTATGCTTATGGTCCCTCTTCCATGTCACCTTGCAGGATAAGACCCACTGGCTTGAAACTCCAGCCACACACCAGTTACAGCATTGTACCTCCCTGAGACGAAACTGCTAGAAAGAGAGGCAAGCTGCCATCTTTATTGTTTCACAGCCTTAGCTGTTGTTGCCTTCGTTACAAGTGACCTACAGAAAAGTGGTCAGACCACTTTAATATGTAGGTCCCTGACTCTGCTTCTCCTCACTGAGCAAGACCTCCTGACTAGGGTCACCAGCCACTCTTGCTGGTGTTTCCCAGCTGGGAGTGGTTCTGCACCTCCCTGGGATGGAGCTCCCAGAGGAATAGGTAGGCCACCATCTTTGCTGTTTTGCAGCCTTAGCCATTGTTGCCTGTGGGATTTGGAGAGCCTGAAGTGACTGTGGGCTGAAGCAGACCCTCAAACACAGCATAACTGACCTATGAAAAAATACCCAGACTGCTTTATGTGGGTCCTCAATCCTGTTCTTCACTGGAAGGGACTTCTCGACCAGGGTGTCCAGCTAACCCTGCTGGTATTTTAAAGCCAGCAGCAGTTTCAAACCTCCCTGGGACAGAGATTCCAGAGAGAGGGGTGAGTTGCCATCTTTGCTGTTTTGCAGCCTTCACTCTTTATACCTTTGGCTGCTGGAAAATCTGAGGTGACGAGCGACTGGAGTGAACCGCCAGCATACTGCAGCAGCCCTACAGAAAAACGGCCAGACTGTTTGTTACATGGGTCTCCAAACCCTATCTCCTCAATGGGTGGGTGCTCCTGGCCTGGGTCTCTAGCCACTCCCCATCAGGGCTATCTAGCCAGAAGCAGCTCTGCAACTCCCTGGGAGAGAGCTCCCAGTGCAAGGGGCAATTTGCCATCTTTGCTGTCTGACAGCCCTTATCCTTGTTGTTTCCAGGCTTTGGAGAGTCTTTGGGGACAAGGGGCTGGTCCAGACCCCCAACATAAAGCACCCACCTCACATAAAAGTGGCCAGACTCTTCTCCACACAGTTCCTTGTCCTTACTTTTTCTCACCTGGCAGGGCCACCTGACCTGGGAATCTAGCACACCCACACTGCTCCTGCCTAAGCATTTCAATTAGAGTCAGCCCAAGAGTTAAAGGAACACCCACATGCAGAAATGACAAGGAACCAATGCAAGAACTCCAGCAACTCAAATGGCTAGGGTGTCTTATGTCCTCCAAAAGACTGCACTAGTTTTCCAACAAGGGTTCTTAACCAGACTGAATTGGCTGAAATGACAGAGAATTCAGAATATGGATACAAATTAAGATAATTGAGATTCAGGAGAACGACAAAACCTAATCCAAGGAAACTAAGAATCACAATAAAACAATACAGGAGCTGACAGACAAAATAACCAGTATTGAAAAAGAACCTGACTGATCTGATAGAGTTGAAAAACACACTACAAGAATTTCATAATGCAATCACAAGTATTAATAGCAGAATAGATCAAGATGAGGAAAGAAGCTTGGTACTTGAAGAATGGCTGTCTGAAAAAAGATGGTCAGACAAAAAATTTTTAAAAATCAATGAAAAGGAATGAACAAAACCTCCATGAGATTTGGGGTTATGTAAAGAGGCCAAATTTACAAATAACTGTCATTTCTGAAAGAGACAGGGAGAAAAGAAATACCTTGGAAAACATATTTCAGGATGTCATCCATGAAAATTTCGCCAACTTCACTAGAGAGGTCAACAGTCAAATTCAGGAAATACAGAGAACCTCTGCAAGATTATACACAAGAAGATCATCCCCAAGACACATAATCATCATATTTTCCAAGGTTGGAATGAAAGAAAGAATGTTAAAGGCAGCTAGAGAGAAAGGGCAGATCACCTACCACGGGAACCCCATCAGGCTAACAGCAGGCCTGAATGGCGCTGAGATAACTGACTAGCCATAGGCAGAAGATTGAAACTGGACCCCTTCCTTATACTATATACAAAAATAAACTCAAGATTGATTAAAAACAAATGTAAAACAGAAAACTGCTACAACTCTAGATGACATCCTTGGCAATACCATTCTGGACATAGTAACTGGCAAAGATTTCATGATGAAGACACCAAAAGCAATCACAACAAAGCAAAAATTGACAAATAGGATCTAATTAAACCTAAGAACTTCTGCACAGCAAAAGAAACTATCAACAATGTGAACAGACAACCTCCAGAACGGGAGAAAATACTTGCAAACTATGCCTCTGACAAAGGTCTAATATCCAGTATCTATAAGGAACTTAAACTGATTTACAGAAAAAAAAAAACCGTTAAAAAGTGGGCAAAGGACATGAACAGACACTTCTCAAAAGAAGACTTACATGCCACCAAAATGGAATGAACAAAAGCTTAATATCACTGATTAGAAAAATTCAATCAAATTAAAATAAAAACCACAATGAGATACCATATCATACCAGTCAGGATGGCTATTATTAGAAAGAAAACAAAAACAAAAACAAACAAACAAACAAAAAAGGATGCTGGTGAGGTTGTAGAAAAAAGGAATGCTTATATACTGTTGGTGGAAGTATAAATTAGTTCAACTATTGTGGAAGACAGTGTGGCAATTCCTCAAAGAGCTAAAAACAGAAGTACCATTCAATCCAGCAATCCCATTGCTGGATATATACCCAAAGGAATATAAATAATTCTACCATAAAGACACATGCATATGTATGATCATTGCAGCACGATTCACAATAGCAAGACATGGAATCAACCTAAAGGCCCATCAGTGGTAAACTGGATAAAGAAAATGTTGTACATATACAGGATGAGCATACTATACAACCATAAAAGAATGAGATTATGTCCTTTGCAGGAACATGGATGGAACTGGAGGCCATTATCCTCAGCAAACTAATGCAAGAACAGAAAACCAAATACCATATGTCCTCATTTATAAGAGAAAGCCAAGTGATGAGAACACATGGACACAAAGAGGGGAACAGCATACACTGGGGCCTGCTTGAGGGCAGAAGGTGTGAGAAGGGAGAGGATCAGAAAAAATAACTATTGGGTACTAGGCCTCATACCTGGACAATGAAATAATCTGTACAGCAAACCCCCATGACTCATGTTTACTTATATAACAAACCTGCACATCCTGCACATGTATCCCTGAACTTAAAATAGAAGATTTTTAAAAATAAGAATAAAGTTTGCCTCAAAATCAGAGAAAAGATAGAACAAGTATTCTTAAATTTCCATGTACATTATTATATTGTATAAAATGTTAATTCAAAGTCAGCTTAGCTTACTCTTATACTATGGTATAATAGATCTAGGAATAGCTCCAACGTTTGAATTCAATTATCAAAATACAAGTTGACCAACAAGCTAATAAAATGTAACCTTGTCAAAGCAAATTCGCTAAGTATAAATTAAATAGCTTCTGTCTCTCTATTTTAATCAGTTTGCAACGACTACATTTTAGATAAAGCCATCATTACAAGTTAGTAACATTTCATGTGTTAGAACAGCGTGTGTTAATTTTATTGTAACCCTAATACTTTTCAAAATCAATCACTGCTTTCTAGAAAGTATAATTTTCATATGGGTTAGCATTTGACTTTTGCAGAATGCCATTCTCTATGTTGTATGTCTCACACTTGCTGTGGGGGAGTAGTTGTTTCCTTTGGCAAGGGGTGGATTTTTTTTTGTTTTATTTCACTGTCTATAAACTTTTGAGAGGAAGAATTAGATTGTGTGTTTATGACATGTTTATTACCTGTTTGCTGGATAGATTCAGTATCTAAAATGAAACATACTTCATCATAACTGTTTTTTCTTCTAAAGGTATGAATGGGTTTGATCTGCAAAAGTAGTAATAATTTTTAAGTATAGGACTATGAAAACAGAAACATGTTATTATTCTGAGGTTATGAAATAGAGCATAATGGTATTTATCTATTATGCTCAGCCACACACCTCATTTTTAAAATGAATATTGAGAGCCTACCTTATCTTAGGTATGTATCTTAGGTATATATACACACATATATGCACATATGTATATATATATTTATATTTTGATAAAACAAGACACAAAAGAGTATATACTGTGTGCTTTTATTATATGAAATTCTAAAGTAAACATATCTAATTCTATAGTGACAGAAAGCAGATCCATTGTTAATCGAGTCCAGGGGTCAAGAGAGGTTGGAAAGGAGAACAAAGGAAACCCTTTGGGTTGATCAAAATGTTCTGTATTTTGGTTGACTCATAGTTACGTGACTGTACATAGTTTTCAAAACTGATCAAACTGTATACTTAAAATATGTTAATTTGGCCAGGCGTGGTGCCTGAATCCCAGCACTATGGGAGGCTGAGGTGGGAGGATCGCTTGAGGTCAGGAGTTTGAGATCAGCCTGGAAAACATAGTGAGACATTGCTACTCAATAAACAAGTAGTGAAACAATAAACAAGTAGTGAAACATTGCTACTTGTTTATTGGGATGTAATTTCCCCCTCCAGAGGTTTCTACAGACAACAGTATTACCACATTTTGCCATTAGGTAACACGGACATTATGTTCATAGCTTCCATGATCAGTTACCTCCTCATCCACAGAACAACCACTTAGGCCAATGCCACATATTTTAAGATTATATTATGGCATCATCCTACAGCTCATACCAAGTTCTGTATTAATCAGGTTAGTCTGCGAACAATCTCAGGGTCTTAAAGTAGAAAATATATGTGTCCCACATTACATGTCCAAAATGAATCCACAGTAGGGATTTTCTCATCATTGTGGCTCAGGGACTCAGGGTGATAGAAGCCCCAGACATGGCTTCAAGGTGAGGAGGGTTGGAAAGCTTCACATTGGCAAGGAGTTAGAGAAGTGTGAAGAGAAGAATTTGTACTCCAAATTAGAGGAGATCTGGATATTTGTGCACTTCGATATTATTTTCCTTAAGAGTACAAGGTTAGACATTAAAATTAATTACTTCCTCCTAATCACTCAAAACCTATAGCAACACTGTAACCAGAGTGCCAACAAGAGTAATAACAACCCTAGTATAAATTCTTGCACAGTTAAAAGGCATGAACAAATTATAAATATAAGCGTTATCTTGAAAATAAAAAGGTAAACATGGCTCAACTGAGTTGGTGTACGGGAAAAGTGTTGAAGCCACTGAGTTTGAGAGACAGGAGCAAAATGCACATAGAGAATCATACCGAAAGCCCTTCCAAGAGAGAGACACGATAAAATGCACACAAGAGCAAGTTTGTGGAGAATCATGCAAAAAGCCCTTCCAATAGATAACACTTGGCTAAACTCAACCCAATAATGATGTGGTTGAATGGCTTCCTGTGCAGAGACATATTCCTCTGTGGCTTGCTGTATTCTGCTGTATTTTTATTTTCAAAATACATGTACTTTGTTGTTAGCTGTTATTATTTGTGTAAAACATTAATATGTTGGACAGAAAAAACTGTGTATGAACAAGTGTGATCTATATGGTACATTATTGTCTCCTATTTACCAATCAAATATGTACTTATTTATATTGCAGAAATATGTATTATAGTGGAAAAGCTGTATTAAACAGTAGAGCATTATGGTGACACAGAATTTATGGTCCATCCTTACTCGACTTTGAAGAAATCAGGGAAGGCTTTCTGGAGGAAGCAACTGGAACTAAGATTTGAGGGATTTTTCAAAGGCCAAGCTGTTGCAAAGGACGAGAAGAAGGTATTTCAAACAGGAGGAAAATTTTGGAGAAATGTTCAGAGGCAAAAAGACAAAAAGCCAAAAAAAAAAAAAAAAAAAAAAAAAAAAAAAAAAAGAAAAAGAAAAAAAAGAGAAGAATCCAGTACTTTTTTTATAGAAAAGCTAAAAGAAGTTCAGCATTTTTGGATGTGAGAAAGTGAATGGTGTGAGGTGAAATTAGAGAATTGGAACAGGGTTGAATCATGCAGGGGCTGTAGGCTATGTGGATTTTTATTTTCTTGGTAAAAGTGGAAGAAAGTGTCAAGATAGAAATTGACTAAGATTGGATTATTACAGGGGCAAGAGTGAGAGCAAGGAGACCAATGAGAAGGTTATTGCAGCTGTCTAACAAAAAGTTCATTATGGTGTGGACCAAACTAATTATAGTGGGGTCAGGAGCAAACGGATTGACAAGCTATCAAAGAGGTCAAATATGTAACAGTGCCATATGTTTGTCTGGAGTGAGGTGAGAATAGGCTGGTTGAAACGTCAAGAATGTAAGGTTACTTTTGGACCTGTTACGTCTGGAACATGAGAGGCGCGGTCCAGTTGATAGATATATGAGCTTGGATTTGAGAAAACCAGTATGGGCTGAGGCATAAATTCACAGTTATTAAAACCATGCAGTGAATATGAGAATTTAGAAGGGGCTATGCTACAATTAGAAACAGGGCTGGACATTCAGAGATGTTTATCTACATTAGCTGCTCCCTGGTGGAGTGCCAGGAAGAATAGGAGGCAATCAGCACTTTTCCTTTTCAGCCCCCAAGGGACGCAGGTTGACTAAGCTGCTTTCAGTGGTATCTGTTGGGACTGTTCAAGCTGCTGGGCTGCCATAAGTCTCTGAAAATAGTAAATATGTAATATTATAGTCAGATGCATAGGCTTAGTTTTACCACTTATTCATCATGAGAACTTGGGCAATTTCTCTGAGCCTCAGTTTACTTACATCTAAAATGAGTAGAAGTATTATAATTAACACATTGAGTTACTGCGAAGATTCAAGTATTTAATAATTGAAAATGGCTTAAGACACTGTTTAAATAAATAATACTACTATTCTTATCTTTAGGTTCAGCATGCACATAGAGGTGGAGAGCACAGAAAGACTAGGAGGTAAGAATTAGTGGAGGATGGAGCCTGTGTGCTGCTCTCTATAAACAGAGGCAGGAAATAATAAGAAGTGGTGGGTACAATTCAAGTGTGCCCATTCTCCTTTTAAAGATATACAGCCACCTGCAATATGGTTCATTACCTCCAGGGCCAGGCACTGTGCTGTCTGTGATACCCACAGTACCTTACAGAGTGAGTGACTGAGTGAGAAACTCCCTTAAAAGTGATGCTTTCTTGGCATTTTCTTTAACATCTTTATAGATTACCATTCAGGTAGGGAAATTGAAGTCCATGAATCAGTTCTTCTGAGTTGAAAGTAAAACAAATGTTTAAAGAGACAGAATTTACTGTGTTGGATGTTGGCAGGACTTGAATCTCTAAGGCTGACGTTGTCCCACATACATACATGGGTGAAATACCTGCATCGTTCATTCATTTACTCATTCAGTCAATAAATATTTACTGAGAGCTTCCATTGTGCAGGGTATCACTCTAGATTCTTGAGATGTATCAATGATCCAAACAGGCAAAAATGCCAGCCCTCATGCAACCTATATTCTATATTATAAGGAAGGCATAGAGAAGGTGTGTATAATTCTTGTAAAATAATTTGCATAGGTTTTCTGGAAACAAAATTCTCAATCTGACAGTTGAAATTTTTCATGAGTCTGTCTCTACTTTCTGACAAACTTTATTCCCATCCTGGTAAGCACCTCTTCTGTCTAGTATGTCCTACATTCCCAGTTCGTATATGCTTCAGAATTGTAAATATACTAGAAACCATCTGATCTAACTTCTCATTTTATAGATGTGAAAATTAAGACCTCCTCAAATTAAATGAACTTGGTTTAAGGCTTCAGAGTGAGTGGCTGTGTTTGGAAAATATGTGATTACCTGTAACAGATTTCCCCTGAAAATTGGGTAAAAGGAAATAAAAAAAGTAATTCAGCGACTTTTTGTCTCACTGTAATGCAGGATGCTCTCACTCTTGAGTCTTCTAATATCTATTTATAACATATTTCTATGTAGAAGACATAGTACTTAAAAATGAATTTTGTACAAGCAACACTAAACACCAACATAGCAGTGGCTTAAATTAGACAGAAATAGATTTCTCTGTCATGTGAAATAAATATGGAGACAGGCAGCTCAGGGGCGATGTGGTAGCTCTGCAATCTTTAAGACACAGATCCTGGCAGTTCACCTCTCCACCACCCCTGGATTGTGGCCATTGTCCTCATGTCCACCTTGGCTCCTCTAGCCACCATATCTGTATTCTAGATAGCAGGGTAGTGGAAAGGGAGAATGGGGCAAAGGATGTGTGCCACTGTACTGGTATGAGTCAGGGTAGATCTGAGAAGCAGATCCACGAAGAGGAAAATAGAGTAACGGATTTGTTTTTGGGACTTGATCTTCCACAACTGGTTAAATTATTTATATTCTGCTCTGTTGGTTCTTTGTGTGGTGCTAGACCTGAAGAGAGCGGGACAGGCTCTCTTCGTGGCCAGTGTTATAAGTCAATGTGGCTAGGCTGTAGTCCCCAGTCATTCAGTCAAACTCTAATTTAGATGTTTCGGTGAAAATATTTTGCAGGTGTAATTAAAGTCTCTAATGAGTTTAAGGAAGGCTATCCTAGATGAGCTGGGTGGGCCTGATTCAATCCGTTGAAAGGCCTTAGGAGTAGAACTGAGGCTTTCTAGAAGCAGAAGAAATTCTACTTGACAGCAGCTTCAGCTCATGCCTGATAGTCCCAGTCTGGCTTTCCTGACAGCCTGCCCTACAGATACCAGACTCGGCTCACCAACCCCGACAAGCACATAAACTTATACTTATATATATATAGATATATACAGATCTATATACCCAGTTAGCCCTCCATATCCAAAATATTGGGAAAAAAATGAATGGTTGCATCTACTGAATATATACAGACTTTTATTTCTTGTCATTATTCCCTAAACAACACAGTATAACAACTATTTACGTAGCATTTACATCGTATTAGGTATTACAAGTAATCTAGATATTATTTAAAGTATACAGAAGAATGTGCATAGGTTATATGCAAAAGCTACTCCATATTTCATAAGGGACTTGTGCATCGGTGGACTTTGGTATCCTGGGGGCATCCTGGAACCAATCCCTCACGGGTACTGAGAGATAACTGTATGCGTGTGTCCCCTCCTGATTGTTTCTCTGGTGAAACCCTAAGTGATACAGACATGATATGAGAGAGAATAATGATATCCTGGAACACATGAGGACAAAGTCAAACCTGCATCAATCTCTATCTCCAAGCCTCCGACTTTGGTGGTGCTGGTGACCTGCAGGGGAAGTTAATGCTGTTGGTCATGGTGCTAACATGTACCTTGTCCAGGATTTGGAGAAGCTAAAGGAGGAGATTCAGCAGGAGTTGCTGCAAACCTGGCCTCTATCTCATGCTGACAAGGTGAGCCAGCAGATCTGTGATAAGGTCCATGAGCTGTAACAGCACCTGACTCTACACCAACCCTCCTAGCATAAACATGGCTGCTGCTTTGCCTCTAGCATCCAAGATTGTGTAAATTTCTCCTGTGGCCTATGCTAGCTCAGAACCATATGGGGAACATAATTCTGGTATGTATCATTCTAATTTAGTCAAGTTGACACAGTAAAAACCCACCACAGTCAGTATCTTTGGAGACATTTCTTGGAATCTTCCACATGACACTTTTATAGCTCATTAGCCTGAACTTAGTAACGTAACCACACCTGGGAGTAAGGCTAAACATCAAGGGTTTTCTTCTAAAGAAGGTGAATATGGATCTTGGAGAAGATAACCAGGCCTCTCTGCCAGAGTATTACTATTTATAGAACCCAGTTCCTACCTTCTGGAGCCTAATTTTTTAGGAGGAGAAATAAGACACTGTACAAACCTGTACTGAGCTTCGAGTTTTCAGCTAACTAGAAATACTTCCCCTTCATAGCCCCTTGGAAAAATTCATGGAGTGTTTGTATGTTTAAAGAACTTTTCATATATGAAAGTGTTTTCCTCAGGACAGCAGTGAACCAGAGTAAGTGGGCGATTCTTTACCCTGGGTGTCAGAGTGTGTTTTATATGGATTAGCAGCAGACTTTTTAAAGGCCTTTGGAGGAGCTGTTTTCTTTCACTGCAAGAAGAAAATGCAGGGTCAATGACCAGGGCCCTCCCTTATACAGGGAATGACTCGGGGGATCTCCTTTAATACAATGAAAAGGAAATTAATTTATAGCATGGATTTACACTGATAAAACAGATTTTATTTAAATACCCCTTTGTACAAATTCAACCAAATCAACTGCTCATATTTGTGCAGTAATAACATTTAATACTTACTAGCTTTACCATAGGCCAGGCACTACTCTAAGTAATTTATGCAGACTACTGCCTTTAATTTCACAAGAAAGCCATGTGGTATTTACTATTACTGTCGCAGACCCTTAAGGGGGGGTCATTTGGCATCAGTGGGTTATTTTCCTGCCTGGTGCTGTTCACACCAATAGAACAAGACCAGTTTCCCTGAAGTAGAGCAAAAACTTTATTTGTTGATCAAGGAATGGAGAAGGGGTGCTCAAGCTCAAAGCACCTTCTTAGGGGTCTGAAGGGGACTTTTAAGATCTCTTAGGGCATGAAGGTGGAGACTGTGGGCGAGCATTTGCGGAAAGATGTGGGGCCTTTGAGGGAGAACTGGAGTGTGTGTAGTCTTCTTTCTTTTGCACTGGACCCTGTATGTGCCTAGCAAAGTGCTTCTCCTCCCCCACCTCCGTCCCCTGCAGAGATTTTATAATGGTAGTGAAGGGAAGATTCAGGTAGGGGTAGCACTGGTGAGCTCAGTTCTCATCTTTTCATTTGGCTCATTCGTGGTTACTGGCATTCAGCCTGCCCTTGGTTTCTGTAAGCAAGCACAGCTGCCAGCACAGGTTAATTTCAAAGGTTCTGGGGCTCTTTAAAAGAATTGAGGTCATGTTATTGTGACATTACTATTATTCACATTTGATAGATAAGGAATTGAAGCACAGACAATACAGTAAATTGAACAAGATCACATAAATAGCTGGGATGAACTCAGGACATGGGCATCTCCCTGATGCACTCCCAGTGCCTGGCTGGTCCCTGAAAAGGCATGTTCAGTACCCTTTCTTTACTAGAGCAGGAAAGTGAATACAAGGGCAAAGTGCTTCAACAACAAGGAACTAAACCAAAAGGGGTTTCTACTTAGCTCATAGATTACTGGAAAGTTCCATTAATTGGAAGTCCCATTCTAGGATCATTCTGATTAAATGCAGTTAAATAAATAACTCTCACTATACTGGAATCAACCCTAAAAGGAAAACTTGGAGACTGGAAGAGAGAGGATAGGGAAGGAGGGGCAGAGGTGGGTGGCTTAGCACCACCATTCAGACCTCCCTGAGTGCCCATTTGGTGCTGTGCAAGCTTCCTTCCACAGTTATTAGAGTAGAGTCTTAGCTAAATGCTGCAAGGGCAGATGCTGTTTGTTCCTCCGTAGCTCCCAGGGCGCCTATGGGGGCTTTGCAAATCACAGAGGCTCAATACTGTTTCAGGAAGGAGTAATTGGAAGAAGGGGCTTGGGAGCAAGGTATCAGTTTAGAACCTTCCAGACTGGTACAGTGTGTTCCATTTAATACTGAAGATAACAATCTAGGCAACAGAATTTGTTTTTTTCCTGTGTCACCAGGATCCACTGCGGCCGGGAACCCATATGTGGCACCGTAACTAGTCTGTTCTCTTTGGGCGTTTGGTGGAGGGTTTGATGCAGAGACCACCTAACTGTGCTTTTTATGCAGACAGTCAGCCCTGAGACCCCTTGTAAGCAGGTAATCAGATGGCAGAGGATGTGATGTTTCATGAATCTTAAATTTGCTTCATACCTCTTTTTTGCCATATGGCTGACAGGCAAAACTTTGGACAGGTTGAGTGTTGCAGAAAATATGAAATGAGCCTGAAGCCAGGGAATCTATGGAGGATTGTTTTGTTCTTTCAGGCATGTGATAACAAAGGGGTCCCTCGCATAACAGCCCGCCGGCATTCACCTCTTGTCTCAAAATCTTCTCGGCTCCCGTTTTTGTTTTTTCAACTTGGAAATGGAATATATGAAAGACAGACTGAACAGTGGCAATCAAAATCCAGAAAGCTGGAGACATTTCTGCCATTCACAGAATTTATGAAAATCCCTTGTCTGGAAGGCTCTTGGAGAGCTCAAAATGCTCAGCGCGGCTGGTGAGTTCCCTGCAGCAGCTGGAAGTGGAGCTATAAATAGAGCGGGGAGGGAAGCGCCCTCCGGAGGGGAGCGGGCGGGAGATTCCCGGCTCTCCCCTCCGCCGCGGCGGCGCGTTCTGCGCCGGGGGAAGCCGGCTGGCGGGCGCGCGGCCTTAACCCGTGCGACACCGGGCAGCTCCTGCGGCAGCCAGGTAGGGCGTGATGGAGACCACGCTGGAAATAGGAATCAAGGCACGTTTCTAACCTTGTACTGGAACAACACATAGTCTGCGATTTCTCTCCCTCCCTCTCTTTCCTCTGCAGCTCCCTCCGGTTAACACCTGAAATTCGGCCTTAGAACACACACACGATGGAATTTGTTCCATATCTTTTTTTTTTTTTAAACCTTCGAGAGGCATAAATCCAAACCTAAAATTAAAATCATCCCCAAATTTGGTTTTGGGAATCATGTTGGTTTTCACCCTTCAGCGGCGTTCCCTCCCAAGTGCTGCATGCTGCTTAAGGACTGTTACTTTCTTGGGGAGGGAAGTATCGAATGAAAACGGTGTGTGTGTGTGCGCGCGCGCGTTTATTTTTGGCGCATGCACACCCCTCGGTAGCCTCAAGGTCGGCGATACCCTGAGCATTCTGGCCCCAGCCTACAGGACTCGCTCCTGCCAGCCAAAGACTCGAGAAGGAGGGAGTCCCCAGTCCCGGCGGGGCGCCTGGGATTCGGTTCAGTATTTAGCACAGTCAGTACCGAAGCAGGGGCAGCCAGGTGGGAGCTGAGCGCCCCAGAGGTGGACCCCAATCAGCAGCGAGTGGGCAGCTGGGGCCCGGCTCGCCCGCGCCCGCGCCCCGGAGCTCTCCGGCAGTCTCTCTGCGCCCCGAAGCTGGGGAGCCGGGGGAGCTCTCCCGGGCCGCAAGCAGGCACAGAATTTGACGCCTGGAGAGGCAGCTGGTTCTGGCTAGGACTCCTGATTCTTCTCAGATGGAAACAATTTCTCCCGGTGAACCTGCCGGAATTCCCAGTGGACTCGCACTTCAGCTTTGCCCACTGGCGCATTTAACCAAGGCCGCATTTACCGCTTTGAGGCAAATCTGAGTTTCAAATGGAGCGGGACTTCTGGTTGCAGAATGAGGTAAGGTCGCGACTAAGGTGACATTGACTAGGGCCACAGATTTAATGGGGACCAGCTTCCCCCAGGCAAGATACTAAAGTGAAGTTCGCCTGGGCTTTCACTCCTCCCTTCCCTCCTGCTTACTTTTCTCCAGCACCCACTCACACCTTAAAAAGAAACATTCTCCTGGATGGGGGACTCTCTTAGGCTATACTCAGCATTTTAGCGTTCTGCACTAGAGGCCATGCCACAGCGCGACCTGAAGTTCCCTATCCTCCCTTCCATCGTCCATCCTTCCCCTCTTGTCATCTTTCTCGGCTCTCCTCTTTCCTTATCCAATCTTTTATTTATTTTGCCATCCCGCTTTCTAGCTTCTCTTTCCTTTCTATGAAAATATGAACCAAATGAAGGGAGAGAGGGCAGACGGTTGTGATTTTTCTGTGTAATGTAATGCTGAGGTTATAGGGTATATGGATTGGTGGTTTATGATTATTGATTAGGTTTTCTTAAGCACCTACTCTGTGCTGCTGTTCAACTTCTTCAAGTTGGAGGTGACCAGACTGTTTTCTAGAAAATAAATTGCCCCAAGAACGTTGTCCTACCTCCTCTACTTCTTTCTCTAGGGTGTGGGAATGGGCATCTGCAACACCAGCGGATGCAGAGCTTGTGGGAAGGAGGAAACTTACTGAGTTCAGGCTGGTTTGGTGCCATTATGCCCTCAAGCCATGGATAGTAGTAACAAAAATCACACAATAATAATAACAACACATTTATTGAACACCTGCAGTGTTTGTGGTATTGTTCTAAGAATTTTACAAATGTTAACTCATTTAAACATCATAACTACCTCATGGAGTAAGGACTACTATTATGTCTTTTTTACAGATGGGGTAATTCAGAAACAGATGATTAAGTAATTCATTCATAATCATACAGTTAGTAAGTTGGGAAGCCGAGATTGAAGCTCAGCCTCTGAGACTAGAACAGAGCTCTTCATACATTGCATATCTCTGTCACTCACATATTCATCCATCCCCTCTGTGCCAGGTGCTGTGCTAGGAGGTGCAACAGTGGACAAGGCAACCAAGATCCTTGGAGCTTGTATTTCAGTTGAGGGGGACAGACTATGTATCAATAAACAAACTAGATTTCAGGTAGTGGTAGATACCATGAAGAAAAGAGAACAGAGTAATGTGCTAGCTTGGCTACCTTCACATGTTGAGTGGACAGAGAAGTTCTCTTGGTGGTAGTGATATTCAGGCTGAGACCCTGAAGAACTGAGAAGAAAGACAAATAGCCAATGAACGTATGAAGTGATGGTTGTTACTTAAGTAATCATGGAAATGCAAATTAAGTTCACATTGAGATATTCTTTTATATGCATTCGGTTGGCCCCAGATTAAAAAGTTTGGCAATATCAAGTGGTTGAAGAAGATATGGGTCCAAAGGATGTTCAAACATTGCTGGTGGGAGTATGAATTGGTACGATGACTTTGGAAAACAGTTTGATATTATATCCTAATTTGAACATTCGAACATGTGTGAACCAACAGTTCAACTTGCTTTTAGCTTTATACCTGTGAGAAACTTTTTACATGTTCAACAGAAGGCATGCAGGTGAATATGCTTAACACCCTGGTTTCCAATAATGAAAACCTGGAGGGACCATCAAGGCCTAGCACCTTGAGCTAGTGATGAATACTAGTGATGAATAGTATTGTTACACAAAGGGATATTATACAGCAAAGATGAATAAACAAAATGACATAACAATATGATTGGCTTTTAGCAATATAATATTAAGTGAAAATTAAGTCTAAAAATATTACATGTAGCATAATATTAAAAACTACTAAAATAAAAACCCAACTAGGTAGGGGGGCGTGTGTGTGTGTGCGCGCGCAATAACGTTATATAAATGGGAAAGCAAGAGAATGATGAACATAAAATTTGTGATTTTGTGATCATGGTTACCTCAGATGGAGGAGAAACAGGGGCACCATATGGTTAGTTAGAGGCAAGTCAGTGACTGTGTTTTGGCAGGTCACAATTGAGTTTTGGCTGGTAGGGCCAGGTATGCTTGCTGCATTATTAAAAATAACTAGTAAATAACAAAGTATGACAGGGCTAATGATGAGAGTATATGGTGGACCAGGTGTTAAGATGAACTCAGTTCTATGTACTGTGGTCCTAAGTGGAAACAGGAAAGAAAGGAAGGTAGACACTTTTGTCAGGGGGAGGGCTCTACTAGGAGAAAGAAGTTTGATGTTTTTAAGGAAGAGAAAAGCAGCCTAGAGTGACACAGTGGGTCAGCAGATGAGAGAGGTGGACTGGGACCAGATCCTGCAGGGCTTCGCAGGTCAAGGTAAAGAGTGGAAAAATTTTAAGCAGTGAAGAGACGTGATTGGGTTTAAGATTTTAAAAGACCGTTGTGGAGCTGCGTGGAGACTGGACCGTCGGAGGGGCATTTGGGAGGCTCCTGCAATGGTAGAGGAGAGAGGCTGATGGCAGGACTGCGGCTGTGTTTCTGCAGGTTACTTACTGCGCAGGAGACCAGCTCCGGGGGTCAAGTCGCTGAAATTCAGCCCCTGTTCCTGTTGCCAGGAAATGTCCCGTTGCCAGGCTGTGAAGGCCTGGAGGAAGGGCATATTTTTCAAATTGCGCAGAGAGCTCTGTAGGTCAGCAATAGCCTGTTGGTGGATCTGGGTGTTGTGCATAGACTTAAGGAGAAGTGGATAGATTCAGGGCACAATTGAGGGCAGAATGGACAAGGTTTGCTGATGGATTAGATATAAGGGTTATTAAAGGAAAGAGTAAAGAAAAGGAACTCCTGGATTTTTATTTAACTGCAAGGATAGTGGTGCTGTGTACAAAGAACAGAAAGAGCAGGGAAGATTCACATTCAAAGAAGTCATATTTTGGACATATCATATTATTTTTAAAATGCTCTCAGCCAAGTACAAATATCAGATAGTGAGTTAGACATGAGTGTGAAGCTTGAGGGAAGTTTCAGGCCAAGAGTCATGAATGTGGGAAGTATAAGTATATAGATGGTATAGCTCAAGTTCTCTACTTAGTGGTCATTGTCAGATTGTGAATTCCTTTGGGGCAGAGAAATTATGTCTTTTTTCCCCCAGCAAAGTATAAGGAATAATAGGTTATCAGTAAATATTTGTTGAACAGATGACAGAAGGATGCATAAACAAGGGGAAGGGGAGGAACTAGCCCAGGTTTCTGATGCTTCTGGTGTCTGAAGGCTGTGACTGTGTTGTTTTCAATCCCTCTTTGGGCTGAGGCAAGTCTAATGGTAGTGCCAGCCCTTTAGGAGACCCCAGAGCTACTCGGAGCAGCCAGAAATGGCAGAAACTAGAGAGTGAAGATGCAGGATGGCCAGGAGAGCTCCTGAAGGTCAAACAAGGAAGAGGAAAGAGTGTTGAGCCAGAAACAGGGTCACAACTAAGAATATGGCCGACCTCATGGGTGATGAGAGACAGTGAAATCATTGAGAGAAGATAGGACTGAAGTGGGTGAATGAAAGGATCAAGGCAGTTGATACAAATGGAGCCGTGAGGTTTGGTTTAAAGGCCAGTGTATTGCAGACATTTTTGATAGTCACCGGGTAGCTAGCTTGGCACTGGCCGAAACACTCCCTACCAGCCCTAGCCCCACAGTACCTCAGGCTGTGTGTTGTCCCTTGTGAAATCTCATTTAGAAAATGGTTGCTAAGGCATTCGCATGCCAGATATCACATCCCATCACACCGCTGTGAGTATGCAGCACTTAGCCTGCATGTGGGTTTCTAATACCTTCGCACTGGGATTGGGCACCTGGCCCTGCCCTGCTGCATTTGGGCTTGGCATGGTTCTCCCATGCCACCACATCCCATTCCCTTGGGGACATTTATTTTGTCAGCCTCCACCCTCTCGTTGCAGTTCACATCTCTTATCTGTGTTCTTTCCTCAAATGGATCCCTTTTGTCCCTTATTTACTGGTGTACCTTAGTGCCTGGCATGGTGCCTGACATACGGTGTGTGAGCAGCAATTGTGAAAGGGTGGAAGGAAGGAAGGAAGGGAGTGAGGGAAAATGAAGAATTTTTTTTTTTTTTTTGCTTGACTTTGAGGTGATCCAGAAGAGACCATCCCATTCTAATGATAAAGTCACAAGGACCTCCCTTTCCTCAGACATTGCTGAGTATGGGATTGCTTAATAATGTAGACTTTAGCATATACTAGACCTGCAGTTCCATTCTGGCTCTACCATATGTGACTTGGTTAGGTCACAATCTCTTAGAGACTATTAATCTGTAAAATATGGGTAATAACAAAACCTACTGTATAGTGTAGTTGTGAGTTTTAAATAAGATAAGGATGTGAAGTTTCTAGTGTAGTACCAGGCATGTAAGAAGGGCAGAGTAGAAATTTGGCTATTATTATTTTCCAAGCCATTTAATTGTCAATGCTGTCTTTGTTGACCAACTTCAAGTAATGCTTCTAATTCTTAGAATTCAGCCTCCTTACCCAGTAGGGCCAGTGCTCTGGCAGTGGAGTAGTAGCCATTTTAGGCAGATGGGGAACTATTCCTGGGCACATGGGCATTTGCTGTTCCATTTCTCACATTATGCTACATAGTATTCCATTGCGCATAATTCATGGGCAGCTGGGAGTCTGAATAATAGTGAGGATTCAGAATTTATTCATTCAACATTCCATAAACAGTGATTGAATGTCTTACTATGCAAATGGAGACGCAATGATGACTAAGACACAGTCTCTGCTTTCAAGGAAATCACAGTCTAGTTATTGGCCGGGGGGACAGACAAATAAACAGACAATTGCAATATACACATTCATGGGATCACTCCCAGTACCCTCACTCCAAGACGCTACCCCCCACCCCCACTACTGCTGAGAAGAATGGTGTGAACATAGTAATAGTGATGGTCCCTTGTATTTGTACATATACTTACAGTTTACAACTGTTACTTTCAATTATTTCATTTGATTTTCACAACTTTATGAGATAGGTAGAGATATTACACCCATTTTATAAATGAAATCTAAGACTCCATTGAGCAGATGCCTTTATAACTAAGGCAAAAGTGTGTCATGCAGGACACTGCCATGATTTGTCCTTCCAGCCCTTTTGTACACTGTTCCCACTCAGGGATCTAGTTTGCCACCTTTGTGGGCATGGAGTTTGATTCTGATTGTGAGTTCACTGCTTGGATTTGATGGCTAAGTTTAACTTCCCTGTTGGGACCTTTGTTCTCTGTAGACTTAGACAGACAACTCATCCCATTCATGTGGGTTTGTGCAACCTTTCTGATCTCTGGGACTCAATTTCAGCATTGGCTGGGAGGCAAAGCCCAGGTGAGGATCACAACGGTTTCCCTGGGAGGAGGGATTGGTGATAGACATTAGGTTGATTGTCTATGCTCGTGCAAGTGGGAAGTGGAGGATCTGGTAGGAGAACCTTCAGATAGCACAGTTTTACGAAGCTTGTCCAATCAAGTGGATGTTTTTCTTGACTAGAGAAAAAACATAGGAATCACTTTATCCTCCTTAAAAATTGAATGACTTATTTACATTTCCCCAAAGATGACCAACTGTAGTTGGTCATTTATGAAATAGTTAGACATCTTCTCATACAGAATACATCATTGATTGACATTTGCTTATGATTATTTAAGAAATATGGGTTCTGTTGTTTTTGTAAAATTAAGGAAAGTAAACTTCACAGACTTATTTGTCATGTAATTATAATGTGGGAAAATGAGTTTGTTGCCCAAAATAACATGTGTTTACCTAATCTACTTCTGTGTTTTTATCTTTGTGTAAGATGTTATTACAGTAAGTATTTCTGCTGCCCACAGAATATCTGGGCAGGGCAGCGCAAAGACCTCCTGCCAGGCCTGCAGTGCAGCAAGAGGATGATTTTGGCTGTAGTGGTTCAGAAGTACTGAAAGAGCACCCTACCTCCACAGATCTGTTACCACAATAACTTTGATTATATTGTCTTATGTAGGAGAAAAATAGGTTTACTGATCATTTTCTTCAACTTTAAATGTGAGGTTTGTGAAACACATGAGAAATAATTTGTCAAAAGTGAGTTTTGAAGAGGGCCTTTTAATTTTCATTTGCTTCAGTGTACTAGGGATCAAGTTACATGTTAATTGACTGGTGAAGAAATCCTAGTAAGAAATTTGTCCTACATGCAGGGAGAACAGTCTGAATTAGCAAAAAGTCTCAATTACAGTGTGTGTTTGTGTTTTAAGAAATATCTTTGTTTTACTTCCAATTTATGTGTTATTATACTTAAAAAGTGTTTTGCATTAGTCTCTTCTATCATGTATAAGACCTCACATGTAGTTATTAACATCCATTGAATATAAACAGATAGGTCCTTAAAAATAACCCTGTTTTTCTTTTAAGGCAGTTAAAATTTTAGGATACTAATTTGCTAGGCAGAACTCTTCATTGCACTTAGGTAAACTTCATTCCAAGCTAATTCAAAAGAGCATAATTTCCAAATTACCAAAACCTGAATGATTTTTGCTGTAAATTCCCATTAAAAATCAAGCATCCAGTCAAAGATAATGATTTTCTGCTTAACTTTAAGAAAGAGTTTTTTCTTTCCAGGTCAGAGGAAAATTTGCTCACTTGTATTGACAGTTTTAGTGTGTCCTGAAAGAGACGGCCTTAGCAACTGCAGGCAGCTGTGCTCAGCTCCTCCCTCATTCCACTATCTAGCCCCTACTGTGGATGTAAAAAGTTTCATGCAGCCCCTCAGACAAATGACTGACAAAAACTAAGCCCCAGATGATGATTATCATGTATGTGTCTGCAACTGAGGCTGCTCTTTGTCAGGGCATCTCTGGCCAGTCAACATTGATTGACTCGTCCTGCTGTGCTTTTTATACGCCTGGTGCAATACAGAAATATGATTTTGCCATATGTAGGATAGTAGAGATAGAGGAAGATGAAAGCATGGCAGCCCTGATGAGTGCTTCTTAAATTCATGGTTTTCAAAAGAGATTTCTGTGTCCCACTCCCAGAAATTCTGACTCAGTGTCTAGAGAACTGCCCCCAACCTCCAAATTTCCATTTCTAACAAAGGCTCCCAGGTGATGCTGATGCTGCAAGTCTGTCCAGCATAATTCAAGCAGCACTGGCCCAAATGCTAATTTTGAGAAGACTCAGGTGAGGATAATGGAACTGCATTTCAGAAATAAAATTCATCAGAACATGACTACTCCACCAGAGGGAGATAAGGCAATGCTAGGCTGACCAGCTGCACCAGTTTGACCCAGACCGTCCTGATTTTAGCACTGGAAGTCTTGTGTCCTAGGAAACCACTGAGTCCCAGACAAACCGGAAAGTTAGTCACCCTACAAGGCGTACTAAGCTAGTTTATTATGGCAGCTTTAATGTACTTTAAAGTGATTGGTGTATAGCCTAACGTTTAAACTTCTGGTGTGTTTTAAGACAAGCCATTGAGCATACTGTGAAATGACAGGTAACCACATGTGACAGAGGCAATGCCAGCTAGAGCCTTCAGCTTTTCTACATCTCTTTTCTTACAAGTTATGGTAGATCAGGGGTTCCCAGACCTGTCTTCAGATTGGAATCACCTGGAGAGCTTAACAAAATGCTTGTGTTCTACTCCCAGAGATTGTAAATTAATTGGTTTGGGGAGTGGCCTGGATGATTGTAGTTTTAAAAAGATCCTCAGCTGATTCTAACATGTAGACACATTTAGGAACCCCCGTGGCAGATAGTCTCCAAAGATGGCAGCTACTAATGCCTCTCACTTTGTGCAGACACACCGTTCATCTCATCAAGAGGTAGGGTTTATTTCCCGTCCCTTTGGATCCTGCTGCTTTTGTGACTTGCTTTGAACAATAAAACTCAGTGGAAGTGGCATTCTGGCCCTTCTGAGCCCAGGCCTTAAGAGGATGGTGGTTTTTGTGTCCTCCTGGGAAGCCAGTCTCCATGCTAGAGGGAGAACCATTCAAAGTCCACAGTACTGTGAGGAGGCTCCAGCTAGCTTGTGGGCAGAGCCATCATGTGAGAGAGCATTGAGACATCAGATGTGTGAGGGAAGCTCTCTTAGACCTTCTGTCCCAGCCCAGTCAATAGCTAAATTTGACCCAGTGAGTGACCCCAGCTAGTGCTACCAAGAGCAGAAGTATTCAGGAAAGGTCTCCTTTCTCCATTATTGCCTTAGGTCATTTAGCTTTGGGTGGCATGTTATGGAACACTATATCGCTGAAACACAAGTGGATTCCTTGCACTTCCTGGTAGTGATATAAAGGGGGCATTTTGAAAGGTCCTGTATAAACAAGGAATGTTTTGTCATCTTCAGCTCAAAGTGGAAAGCCAAGTTAACCCTGTGTTACTGTATATTAGAAGGGAAACATTATTAATTTCATTAATAAAATTATTAGTGATAGTGAACAAAGATATAGTAGCTTCAACAGTCTTTCCCTTGTATCATCCAGAGATCGGAGCCCAAAGCACAATGCTTAGAGTGCTATTAGTTTTTGTGGGGCTGTTCAAACCCAGAGCATCAGGATGAACAAGACAAGAGAAAATGTGATGTGATGTGATGCCATGTATTCCCGCACTGGCTACTGTTAAATAACAAGCTGGGATGGATACGCTACCAGTGTCACTTATAGAGTGACATAGTGTATGCACTTGATATTTGGATTGTGAAGAGGAACTGTCCCTTGGAGTAGTTCATTGGAGAGAAGACAAAAGAAGAACTTAGCTTTCTAGCGCTCTCCTGTTTCATCTCCTATTGATGAAGTTTTACCCCATGGGAAGCTAATGCCACATCTGGCTTCTCAGTGGCTACTTGGAAATCCAGACACCATGCCACACAATATGTTGTTTCACCCAAGTCCAAAAGTGGAAGGACACCTATGTGTACATGAAGTGCTTACCAAGAGACACAGAAAAGAAGTTGATGAAATCTAAGGTGAATGACCTTTTTGTGTACTTTACATTTATTTATTGTTTTTTGCTGAAACACTGTAGGTGTGCCTTATTTTGATAATGCTTTTGTAGACTACATTCTAAGACTGAGAGAATCTCTTAGCCATATGCTTAGTATCAACATAAATGCAATATTAGTCTTGACTGGTCTTTTCCCTTCTAATAATCACGCCAAACTAAACACTTTCCATGGACGGTTGCAAAAGTGGTAAGTAGTAGCAGCTCTGCTTTCGTCTGCAGCTTCAAGGATTTGGTTCTTATTTTACTATTTTACAGAGCCAAGTCTTTCCTGGTATAGAGGGGAGTGTGCATGCTTTATATCTTCCAGAAAGAAGCAAGACACCAGTGAGTTGTTGCTAAGAGCTTTTAACTATTCTCCTATACAGTTCTTTTTATTTTATTTTATTATTATTATTATTTTATTTTTGCAATGAGGAAAACAATTTTGGTTGTATAAACATTATGCCATGTTTAGTTATTTCGTGAGACTGGGTGGTTCTTAAATGTCGGTGGCTTTATATGACTATTATTACATTTTGCAATCCAGTCTGAGCCTGACTGTAGGAGTCATAATATAAGAGAATCAAAAGTCTATTTAACATATTGGAAGGTTTCTTGTTCAGAGCTTAATCTTTCTGGAAAAAAGGTTGTTTGCATTGGTTTCTCAGCAATCAACTTGGGTTAGCTTAAGTAGCATAAAGGACCAGATGTATTGAGGATTCAAGCAATGGTGTCGTAAAGAACTTTCTTTCTCTGTCTCTAATTTTATCCCCATCTCTTGGTCCTTCTTTTGTTTATGATGGCTTTGTTCTTAGGCACATTTTTCTCTTGTGGCTCCATGATACAAACCAACAGATACAAGCTTTACCTCTTGGCATAATTTTACTTTAGGCGAAACCCTAGGGTTGAGTTTAAATGGACACGTCTAGAGTAAGTTGTCATTTTCAGATTTGGGAGGAATCTGAGAGCAATTCCCCTGGGAAAATTAAAAATGCTGTATCAGAAAAACGTGAAAGAATGCCAGGATGGCAATAACAACGGATACACAGTACTGTGGAAAAGGGGCTCACAGGCTTCCAGCTGAACGATTGAAGTGTTTTTTGTTTGTTTGTTTTTGTTGTTGTTGTTTTTTATGGGTTTTTTTTTTAGATGGAGTCTTGCTCTGTCACCAGGCTGGAGTGCAGTGGCGCAATCTTGGCTCACTGCAACCTCTGCCTCCTGAGTTTAAGTGAGTCTCCTGCCTCAGCCTCCCAAGTAGCTGGGACTACAGGCGCGTGCCACCATGCCCAGCTAATTTTTGTGTGTTTTAGTAGAGATGGGGTTTCATCATGTTGACCAGGATGGTCTCGATCTCTTGACCTCATGATCTGCCCGCTTTGGCCTCCCTAAGTTCTGGGATTACAGGTGTGAGCCACTGCGCCTGGCCACGATTCAAGTTTTGAGAACTCACATGACTATCTGTAAATGGACACAAGTTTCAGGGAGTAGACTCACATAACTGAGATCAGGGAGACTGATATATAAACTGAATATCAATTTACTATTTCATAGTAAGGACATTCAAACCACCTCAGCTGCCAATGTTGACAGAACAATTCATTTTCCCCACTTAGGTAAACCACAAGGAAAACCAATCATAAGAAATGTGCTCAATGAATATGAATCAGAAAAAAGAGGAGACAGTGTCAGGGTCCACAGTAGGATCTGCCACAGGGACCAGATAATTGGGAAGTTTTGAGCCAGAGCAATATTGTTTCTAGATGGCATATAGAAAGTCTCTGAAATGTTAATGCTTTGGGCTTCCTTTTTGACCAGAATTTATCTAAGTGTGGCTCCAACCAGCTGCATTGAAATCACCTGGCAACCTGATAAAATGCAGATTTCTGGTCTCACCCCAGACTTGCTAAGTTGAAATTGATGAAATGAAGCTACATTTTCAACAAGCTCTCCTGGTTTTGTCTCTGTAGTATGAGATAATTCCTCTAAGCAAATCAAATCCCTTTGTCCATGCATCTTTAAGCTAATGGGATATAAGTGATTCAATTTCTGTTTAAATTTTTAAATATTTTGTTTTGTACCTATCGTAGCTAAATTGGGTATTTTTATTCATTTTAAGATTCTAGTCAGAATTATAAAATTACAATTTTCTGATTAGAAATTAATATAAATATAGAAAATTTGGAAAGAATGGAAATATGTGAAGGATTAGGCAAAAGCATTCATAAATTTGTGATGATTTGTTTTATCTTTTGTATGTATGTATTCATACCCCACTCCTCCCACAGGGGTCTGTGTATACTGTCAATAGAATTTGATTTTTGTTTTATTTGCTCCAATTTAATTTGAGAACAACACTCTATATTGTTAGTCTTCACTTGCATAATATTAATGGCTATTCTAAAATTTGCCATTCAAAACATATATAGAGTTTTATCCCCTCAGATCATTAATCAGATATATTATATGAAGTTTTTTTTACAAGTATGGAATAATGAGATGTTTACTTTAGAATAGAAGGAATCACATATTTATTTTACCAACAAAAACTAGTTTTTCCAGGAGGGAGGCTTTTAGATATGTTCCCAATAAGGGACTATTATAACAAAGTCACAGAAGTCATGGTTGATGATTAATTACCATAGGACTGGTAAGTGCATTTAACCTCCTATTACTAGAGTAGTTTACAAGTTTAAGTGAAAAAATTAATTTCTACACCAAATATTCTAACAAATACTTTTCTATAACAGATAATTCTTAGCCTCAAGGTTAGAGTTCAATAGTCCTTGAAACATAATTATTAAATAAATTTCTGAATATTACATAAACTCATTTGCCGTTTTGAGAAAACAGACTTGGGCAGAAATTCAACTTTGAGCTTCTAAGGTATAGAAGAAATTTGGAGTTAATCGAACATTTATGACCACATTCAAATTTTATGTCCACACATGGTGTGCAGTTGTACCAGCCCCTGTTTATTCACTATTTCAGATCAGCTTAGCCCTGTCTACACCTTGGCCTCACATTCACAGCCAGAGTTGCCCAAGTGACAGTTTACACTGTTTCCAGGGGTAAAAAGCTCAGGCTGCTCTCATGTTCCGGGGCATACATTTCAGGGTCCTCACACATAGCACTCACTGATAAGGAGACTTCTGCACTTGCTCCTGTCTCTGCTGCAGAAGCTCTGCCTCTCCCAGTGCTGCCCAGAGGGTCCGGGGAACATAATTCACAGTGTAGGGAACTTAATGCATCATGGAGTAGACATTGACCAAGGCAAGATAGGAGAGGAAGAGACAGTGGTCAAATTACTTGCTTTTCTTTGCTTTTACTTTTCCCTTTTCTCTCCTTTCCTTTCCTTTCCTTTTTGTTTCCTTTTCCTTTTCTTTTGATGGAGTCTCTTTCTGTTGCCCAGGCTGGTGTGCAGTGGTGGGATCTCAGCTCACTGCAAGCTCTGCCATCCAGGTTCAAGCGATTCTCCTGCCTCAGCCTCTTGAGTAGCTGCGATTACAAGTGCCTGCCACCATGCCTGACTAATTTTTGTATTTTTAGTAGAGACGGGGTTTCACCATGGTGTGCAGGCTGGCCTCGAACTCCTGACCCCAAGTGATCTGCCAGCCTCGGCCTCCCAATGTGCTGGAATTACAGGCGTGAGCCAGCGTGCCCTACCAATTGCTTGCTTTTCTTCTTTCAACTGTAGATGATGCCAAGATGTAGGAGTTTGTACAGCCTATCTGGTGATGGCCTAGGAAGACTGAGCAGCCAGCCCTGGCTTTGGGGAAGTGATTGCCGGCTCAGTTACTTACTCCTTATGTTTACTCTCCTTCCCTACCTGACTTAGTCTTGTTTTCTGGGATTACATTCACTACCACCCTCCATCAGAAGAAAAAAAAAAAATAGCATGCATCCTTTTGCCTCTCATCTTTTTATGGTAATGGAGAACTAATGATTTTTCCCTCTCAAAGGCACTTGTGCCAGCAACATCTCTAGTATTTTTGGTTAAATACTGTTGAAGCCTTTAAGCCTTCAACTATAGATTTCTAAGCCTTTTAAACCATTTGGGGCTCAGGATATTTTTTTTCTTGCTAATAAGATTATAAGGTAAACTTATTTTCCTTTTCTCTAAATTATTGTGGGCTCCCAGACTGGCCACATCTATCACCAGTAATATCGTTTTCCAGGTATAGGATGAAAATCTCAAAGTTAATGAAGCTTGTTCTGAAAGGCCAGTTGACTACCTATGATTTTCCAGTTCTGCCTCTACAGGTCTTAAAATGCCTTTGGCTGTGGACTACTCTCAGCATCAGGCATGGCTACCTAATTCTCCTCTACCCACCACAATGATCCCAATCCCAACACAACTGTCATATCCTCCTTAGTTAATCTCAGCTAAAGGTCAGAGATGAAACAAAGGGAGTGCCGGTGATAATGCATGTCCCAGCTGTTTATGGGAATGCAAGAATACAGGTAAGAGGACATTTTATTACAACTGCACTGACTATCTGTAGAATTACTGAAGGTATAATATATGAATATATCTCACTTTTCTTATATGCATTCATTTCTGGGAAGACAGCTCAAACATTTTACATTGCATCCAGATATCTTTTATTTTCACTATGTTACCGCTGAAATGTGTGGAAAAACAATCTGATTAAATCTTTTACCTTAACAATGTGCACGACCATTCCTTTTTCCCTATCCTTGTCTTGCTGTGAGAGCAACTGCCTCAACTATCTCATCCCTGGACTAAAGTAATTGTCTCTTAACTGGTTTCTCTGCCAGTCCTGCCAGGTCCTCCTCTCTGGGGCAAATGTCCTGGCTTCAGTCCTAACTCCCCAGGAGGGGGCAGGACCCCTGCTGCTCCCCAGCATTCTTTCACTGCCCAACTAGCATGTTTTTGATGTTTCAGCTACACTTCATTACTTAATATTTTTGCAATGAGCCACGCCTCTACCCGAGCTATTCTTTATCTTTGTTTTCCTCTGTTCCATTAATGCCCATTATTCCTTCACATCTCCTCTGAGAAAGCTTCCCAGGCTGCCTCTTCCAGAGGCCAGTTAGCTGCCAGGCAAGGCCCCCACCAGTGAAGCTGGTGCACCCCTCACAGAGCAGGAGCTGGTTCTCGTTTTGCAGGTCCAGAAACGTGTATTTTGCCAGTGCCCTCAGTGATTATCAGTATTCTCAGGACGGACATGAACAAATCAAACACGTGGAGACAAAGGTTTAAGCCCTAATGTTTTATCAATTTTATTTGTGAATTATGATTACAAGGGAGTGTGGTACTACACATATGTGACACTGACTGAGGCAGGTCTGAATGCTTCCTGGTGAGTGAAGGTGGGCAGATTACCAGACCTCTCTAAACTTCAGTGTATTTAGATGTAGAATTGTGGAAATTATACTTTTTTCTTACTGAGGAGTTTGAGGAATTAATGCCATTTTTAAGATTCCAGTCATTCACTTACTTCTTCACAGTTTTCAACATATTCATATATTACCTGAATAGTATTCTTTTCTTTGACTACTTTTTAATATTAGCTCCATGCAAAGCATGATTTTTGTGAAATCATAGGGTTTCATATGGTAGCCACATACATATGTATACATGTGAAATATATATTATCTAAAGAAAGATAATTAATTGCCAACAGTAGAATCTACTCTGGCTAATTAAAAAAGGAAGAATTTTTATTAAAGGATGTTACATAATGGCTGTAATTTCTGAAAGGTCCAGAGAATCAGGCTTGGGTGCACTAATGCCGGAGCTGTGGCAGCTGAGAAGCACGCAGCCAACAAAATTCCCTAAACCACAGAGCTTGAGTAGCAGCACCATGGTAGCCCCATCACAGCTGCCTCAGAAGGGCCCTCACCTCCCAAACTCCCACTCTTGGCTGTCAGATTACATTGTTCATTCTCAATTTGAAATTTTGTGAAGACATGCCTGTTTGAAAAAGCATAGGTCACATGCTTGTACCATAGATGCAGGAGATTGCAGGGAGTCTTATTTGTATTTCCAACCTCTATAGTAAAGGAAAGCAACTACAAGGGGACTGAAATAACAGTTGAGTTGATATACAATATAATCTGCCACATACATTAAAATCAAATAAAAGTTCATTGGTATATCACCTAAAATCTTCATATGTACAGAATATATGTATCACATTTTAGGAAAAAAGTGAATGAATGTATACATGGTATTGGATATGGAAAGCTCTCTCAATAGGGTGTGATATTTGCATTATTGCAATTCTCTTTTTTCATTACAGTATCTTTTATGGGCAGTACACAAAGGATACCACTAAGTTCTTATATTCACACTCATAAAGGACCATGTGCTATGGTTTGAATGTGTCCCCCAAAGTTCATGCATTGCAAACGTAATTGCCAATGCAACAGTGTTGGGAGGTGGGGCCTCATAAAAGATGATAGGTCAGGTGGGTGCAGCCCTAATGCTTGGGCTAATGTTATTGTTGTGGGAGTGGATTAATTATTGTGAGCATGGGTTGGTTATAAAAGCGAGGTCAAGGCCGGGTACGGTGCCTCACGCCTGAAATCCCAGCATTTTGGGAGGCCGAGGTGGGTGGATCACGTGAGGTCGGGAGTTCAAGATCAGCCTGACCAACATGGAGAAACCCCATCTATACTAAAAGTATAAAATTAGCGGATATGGTGGCGCATGCCTGTAGTCCCAGCTACTTGGGAGGCTGAGGCAGGAGAATTGCTTGAACCCAGGAAGCGGAGGTTGCAGTGAACTGAGATTGCACCATTGCACTCCAGCCTGGGCAACAAGAGTAAAACTCCGTCCCCAAAAAAAAAAAAAAAAGTGACCTCGATCCCTTCTTGCTTGTTCACCCTCACCCTTTTTTGCCCTTCCACCTTGATGATACAGTGTGAAGGCCCTTGCCAGAGCCTGGGAAGTCCAAGAGCGTAGTAATCCATACTCACTATGCATTAGCTATGCATAAAATGGCCGGTAAGAGATAAAAATAAATGTTATTAGCATATAATTAATTTAACATGTTTATAGTACTTTTAAGCAAAGTAAAAATATTACTTTTCATGCTCTTGGACTTCCCAGCTTCCAGAACTATAAGCCAAATAAATTTCTGTCCATTATAAATTACCTAGTCTGTAGTATTCTGTTATAGCAATACAGAACAGACTAAGACACCGCATGAGGTAGAATGGCATAGTGGTGAAGCACAGGGACTTTGCAACTAAACTGCTTGGGTTCCAATCCTGGCTCTACCGCTAACTGGCCTTTTGGACTTGGAAATTTCTGTGGATTTCTCTCTGCCTCAGTTAATTCATCTGTAACATGGAGGTAACAGTATCTACTTTATAAGGTAGCCATGAATATTAACAAGTGAATATTTTAAAGTTTTTAAAAGTAATACTTTTCCTTTGCTTAAAAGTAAGTACTATAAACATGTTAAATTAATTGTATGCTAATAACATCTATTTTTATCTCCTATCTGCCATTTTATGCATAGGTAATGCATAGTGACTGTGGATTACTCTAAGTGATTTTTCTCTGGTCACTCATGAACAGGAGACAATTTTTGTTGTAGTTTATATGGATTGGCTCTGATATGTCATATTTGTTATGTGAAATCAAAGACAGTTGTAATAACTTCTCCTCTCCCTTAGTTAGTGTTATCATCTTTCTGTTCTTCTATTTTGTATCCTGAGTGACATTGGTCTCACTGGAATATCCCCATCAGTTGTGCCCTAGAGATGTAGACTGAGGAATATAGAATTCCCTCTGATGCAGACCCACAGATAAGCCTGTGGGATGTCTTTAAATAGCTTGATTGCATTGTCCATAATTCATTTTTAAAATTTCTTTACTTTTGAGTAACTTCTTACATGGCCGTCCTATTGATATATTCACTCTTTTCCGCTAAACCTGTATTCTAGACTTTATCCTGATGTTCAATTAGCGTAGACTTTATTGGCTCCTTGTTCGTATTTTTGCTATTATAGCTTATTGTTGTAATAATCTTTTTAGAACCTGGTTCAATGTGAATTCAAAAGAGCCACATCATTTACGGTTCTTCAGGCTTGAATGATGCCCAAATCTAAGGTTTCTGTCTATGCTTACCTCCTCCTCTCCTCATCCCCACAGTCTCTTCTCTAGAAAATAAATACACATGTCAGCTTAACATCACATTTAAGACCATTCACTACTTACATTTGTCCTTGAGAGTTTGAGAGCTGGTCCTAAGCTCAGTTCATTGTTGTGTTCCCATTGTCTAGTACAGTGCCTGATCCTTAGCAGATGTTCAATAATTTTTGAAGTAAATTGAATAGTACATACAAATAAAGCAATTTCAGGATAGGAGAAAACAATGTTGAGTATCTACCTCAAGTAATGGAGAATAAACTACACTTAAAACTTGCTTTAGTAGACAACTAAAAAATAGACAAAATATGGTTCCATCACTTTTGTGCACAGTGACATAGGGTTTCATTTAATATGTCTGGGTGCTAGGTATTGTTTTTCCCTTCAAGTTTCTCAGGATGGGACAACTCTAATATGTACAACTTTGAGATTTTTTCTTGGCATGTTGACTTACTGCCCTGGTTTTATTCTCTCTTCTCATTATGAAAACACTATTTTTGTTTTCTGTGAGGATCTGAGAAAGGCACTTTAAACTGATTCTTCAGACTAGGTAAAATTCTCTTTCTCTGGACATCTGTGTTGATGGGATCTATCTTGAGAGTAGGTATGCCCTACCAAAGTATCTCTCGTTATCCATCACCATCAGTAGAGCTAATTTCTTATGAATTTTAAAGGTCATGTTTGTGTGTGTGTGTGTGTGGTGTGTGTGCCAGAGAGAAAGAGGGAAGATCTTTAAGGTAGCCTGTTAACATGAACTCTTCCACCAGGAGACAAAGACCATGAGTTGTTATTAAACAACAACAAAATCCCCCTCACTTATGCACTTAAAGTAGGGGAAAACACCGAGAACGCTCGAAAGAACAGATTAATCACTGCCAATAGTGGACCTTGCTCATTTCAGATTTATTGAGGACCAGCTTTTGTGGATTTTTAAAGAAAAGCACTAGGGACGATGAGACTGACCTGTGTTCAGCCCCTCCACTCTGCTCCAACCCTGTGTGGTGAAGCAAGCTTCCTTTGAAGTGTTATCTAAGTGAAAGGCTGGTTCTGGGTAAGAGGAAATTGACTTAGAATTTTTTCCAACTGCCCAGAGAGATTAATGTCCTTAGAAAGAGCTCGAAGACATTGTCAGAATTAAAAATAATTTAGTGACAATTTAACAGTAGAAAGAAGAAAGTCAGTCACTTTTAAACCTTCTTCAGAGGATTCAGGCTGTATGAAAATTAAAAGTGATCCAAGGGAAGTTGTTTAAAAGTGCAAAATTCACTTTAGTTTTGAAAGTGAGTTGAAGTTCTGGAACTGCATATCTTGTAAAAGTTATGGGTATACATCCTGCTGAGCCACCAGACACAAGAAGGCAGGTTCATTCCCTTCTTCCCTTCTTCCTTCCCGTCCCTGTGATATCCATACCCCTTAGCACTATGCCCAGGAACCAGTTAATTTGTAAGAAATGTGTGTTACATGAATGATTGGTGAATGAATGTGGCATAAAGCTCAGTTTAATTGCCAAACACAGATTGGAGACTGGAAGAAATGGTATACATTTCAGAGATATAAACATTTTAGCGGGCTGTGATTACTCATGAATTTCTTTAAGGTGTCATTGAGTGACTTGGCTGAAGCCAGGAGGAACAGCACAGAAGGTTGGGTTTTGTCAGGGCAAGAATAATACAAAAGATGCAAAAGCAAATCATCTGAGGAATTCCCTAAATTAGCATTTCTATGTATAACTTTGGAAGGAATCCAAAAGGTTAAATGCGGCTGATAACTTGCTAAAAAATTTCCAATTTCTCTTTGATCTGAAGACTCACAAATTTCATTTCTCATTGAAATTTTACTGTAAAATATGCTGCTGTGTAAAGTGCAGGACTAAATTCACCTTATTTACTTGGCAACTCAACCTGGAAATTAAAATGTCATATTGGCAAGCACAAATACGTATTTCTTTATATAGTACATTATAAAGTTGGCCACAAATCCTTCTGACCCTTCCATTCATATACTCACAACGGGCCATTATAAATCCTAATATCAAGAGGTAGGGCCCATCTCCTTATTCCTTGAATCTGGTTTGGCCAGGTGACTTGCTTTTTAGCTAAGGGGTCATTAGCAAATATGTCTCTAACAGTCTCGAAAAGTGCTTGCACATTGGGGCTTGTCTTTTGCTATGCTGCAGACCCATGCTGCTACTTCTATGTTGAGAAGCCTGGACCAGCCTATTGGATGATGAAGAAATACCTGGTGGCAGCCAGAAACAGAGCCACTTAGCTCATCACAGATGTGTGATTGAGCCCTTGTAAGACCAACAAAGAAACACCTAGTTGTTCCCAGGTGAAATTGTGATCCAAATAGTTGTTTTAAGTGTGTATTCACTAGAATTAGAATAGTTTGTTTGCACCACTACTAATAGTTTGTTAAGCAGCAATAACTAATATCTAATATGTCTTGGTACTGCTGTGCAGGAATTCCACTCTTCCTTAAATTCCGCCTCAATAGTTCTTGAAGTCCCAGGTGGATATTGTGGATGCTGTCTGAGGTGTAGTACTCTTGGCCTCCACGCCTCACCTACCCTCCTCCTCTTTGGCTCAGTGTTCCTGTGCTAATGGTATCTTTGGTAGTTGATGCCCAAAGGGACAGTTCTGCTGCTGCTGGCACTAGAGATGACAGCCTTCTTGGTATCTACCAGAGATCCCCACACTGTGATGTGTAATCCAACTCATTTTGGGATCTCTGCTATGCCGTAATTAGGATAGAATGAGAGAGATGTGTGTGGAGTGAGTGGCAAGAGGAATAATAACAAAAAGAGAATAGATGTGATTTGAGAGCTGGGAGCTAGAGGGTACTTAGACATCATGTATTTCAACTCCTCGTTTTATAAAAAGATCCTTACACAAAAACTTATGTCACTGGCCAAATCCCATGATATGAGTGTCAGATCTGGGATCAGAACAGAATCTCCTCACTCCAAATATAGCTCTTATTTCCATTTCATTTAAATCAGTTTTGTTTTTCCTAAGTCACATAAGATTTTCCAAAAGAAGGTAGGTTTTTAAATAATTTTTCTTTTCTTTTATTCTTTTTTTTTTTTTTTTTTTTTTTTTGAGACGGAGTCTCACTGTGTCACCCAGGCTGGAGTGCAGTGGCGCTATCTCGGCTCACTGCAACCTCCACCTCCCAGGTTCAAGCGATTCTCCTGCCTCAGCCTCCTGAGTAGCTGGGACAACAGGAACGTGCCACCATGCCTGGGTAATTTTTTGTATTTTTAGTAGAGATGGGGTTTCACCATGTTAGCCACGATAGTCTTGAACTCCCAATCTCAGGTGATCCACCCACCTCGGCCTCCCAAAGTGATGGGATTACAGGTGTGAGCCACTGCGCCCGGCCAAGAACTTTTTAATAGTGATAAATGAAGAACCTAAGGTATGATGATGAATTACCCTTAGAAAATAATTTGAAGTTGTAAGCAGTTGAATGGGACATTCAGTGGAAACTTATACTACTATCAGTGGGGATCTGCATTAGCTCACATACTGCATAGGGAGTACACTAGGGGGAACCCCAAAACCACTCCAGCATTATCAAGACCACATGTGGAAGTGTGGCTCAGTGGGACACAGAGATGCCTAAGGTCTCTGGATGCTATATTGTGAGGCCCTCTAGTAGGGGCATAGTGTAGGGGCAGCGGGGTATACAGGATATGGGACACCTGACAACACTGGGTGCTCACATACTAGTTTCAAAAGGTGAAGGACACTGCCCTGGGTCTTGAGGGGCTGCAGCTCTTCTCTGTTCTGCATATTCTAATCAGGTGGTAGATGGCCCTTTTGAAGCATTCCCTTCCTCCTTTCCCACTTCAGTATGATATTATAATTGTCACTAGCGTCATTTGGGGAATTGTGGACAAGTAGGGAACTGGAACTGCCTGAGGGAGGAGTACAGAACTGCGCTTTGCAGAAGGCCCCAAGAGCATTAGAGCAGTTACACTAAGGCGCAGACAAAGCAGGTGTTTGAAAATTGGAGAACATTTCTCTGTCCCATCTAGGGGAAGGCCTCATTGTGGCAGAGGATCAGAGAAGGCGGGTGGTGACGGCTTGCTCTTCTCCTTCTCACCTGCCCTCTTTGTGCAATTTAAAACAGACTAGGAGAGACTTTAGTTAGTTAGACAAATGTATTTGTCTTAGGTGTTTTTTGAAATATTCTCAAGCTTTTCTTTCTGGGCATAGTCTTTGATTTATGTTATTGGTTTAATAATGCTGTCAAAATATTACTTGAGGAAAATGATCAGTACAGTTACACTGCAGATCTGAGGAGACTATCCATTGTGCAAATGTAGTGCAGAAAAATCAGGGCGGTCTAGTCATGACATTTCAATTTCAAGCTTCTGATGGGTATTAAAATGATTAAAATGGATTTAAAAAATAATGAAAAATACCTTAAGGGTGTGGTTTTAAATTAGGAAACCCAAATTGAGACTTGCATCAGTGATTTAAGGCAAATTAGAATACAGAACACATATGACCAACAAAGCAATGACCTTGATGGAAAATTGAGAATGAGAGGCTGTCTCATTCTTGTCCTGCTGACACATTAACTAGGGGAGCCTTGTTTCTTGGCTTGATTTCCTGTTTACATTACTAATTCAGGGATTTGGTGTTTATTCAGCACCTGTCTTGTGTCGTCATCGAGTATGGTGCCAGGAATATCAGAAGGGAAGGTACCATCCAGGATCCTTTCCTCATGCTCTGAGCCCTGATGAAGACAGATGATCAGCAGGGCACCGGAAGTGGAACCTTCTTTGAAAATGGAGCAGAAGGAGAAATCAGTTCCTATGGGAGTGGGATTTCATAGAAGAGAAAGTAGTTTGAGTTGTTACAGCTGCTAAAAGGTGGAGATGGCTATATGTCTCATAGGGGACAGCCTGAAGAATAAGGCTTAGAGGAATATTTGGAGACTGGTTTTGTTTCCATTATGGCTGAGACATAGGTGGGTAGGAGGAGGCAGAAAATGAGGCAAGAAAATATAGAATTAGATCATATTGCCAGAGGTTTAGTATTCCAAATCAGGAATCTGGACTTGATACATTATATTTGATTACCTCTGCCTGCAGAGCACCTGCTAATATCATGTGCAGATGAGGTATTTACAAAGATTATTAGCAAGAAAGAATATGTCATCATTTTTTTGTATGTGTCTATCAACCATATTCAGTTGGAAATTGAGTTGGAAGTTCCCTTTGTGGTGTGGGAAATTTGGGTTAGGAGTTGCTTTTAGTGACCAAAGTATATTGATTCTTTCCACTACCCCGAGCCCCAAATATACCCCAATACCTAACAATCTTTGTAAAAACCTGTACAGAGGCCTTGACTCACCAATTTCCTGGGTAAAGTCAAGGAAATTTCTATTAAAAATAAAGTTAAGTTTGTTTCTGCTTCATCAATCAAGAGAAAAAGAGTTTTAGTGATTTTTTGCAATTCAGACAATCTAGCAGAATTTTGAATGTATTCTAATAAAAACTTTGAATCCAAAGTTAGTCATTCAAAAACATAAGCAGGCAAACAACAAATATAATATAGCATTATTAGTCATAAAAAATAGACATCAGTTATTCTACTAGTGAGATATAAAATATAATCAGGATCAAGTTAAACTCTTTCTTAATTAAGCAACATAGCAGAGTAGAAATAGCATGAGCTTAAGGGTAGGGCAGACCTAGGCTCAGATGCTAGCTCTTCTCCTTTCTAGCTGTATGAGCCTTAGCTATCTATTCACTCTCTAAGTCTCAATTACTCCAGGGTAGGTATAATAATGCCTAGTGCATAGGGTCATTCAGGAAGAGTTATTGTTCTTTTTTTAACACAGTAGAACATAGAACAATACTCCATAAGGATAAATGTCAGGTTTGATTCTGCTTAACTTGGTGTCTGGCACATAGTAGACACTCAGTAAGTGTTTAGAAAGTGGAGGGAGTCTTAAAGATCATCTACTGTAGCAGTTCCCAAATGTTTCTTGCTGCAACTGTCAGCTTTAAGAGGAAAATCAATAAACAGTAGATACTTAATGTGTGTATGTGTGTGTGTGTGTGTGACGGGGGGTGCCGGGGGGAGAAAGAGAGACAGAGAGAAGATGGGGATGGGGGAAAATAGAGATAAAGAGAAGGTAGGGATGGGGGAAAGAAAAATAGGAACTTCATGTGTAACTTAGGTTGTCCTAGTTCACTCTGTCTCCTGTATGATGTTTGCATTCACTTTCAGCTGGCTTCCCTCTTACTCTCCTGAGTTTCATTACTTTGAATTTCCCTGTCTGGAAGGACCTCTGGTGGATTCACATGCACTTGCTATTGCTTGGAGATGATGTTAGTCCCTTGGAGCTTCTTTCCTGAAGTCCTGGGCAGAAAATGACTGGTGTCTCCTCCAGGCTCTTCTTCACAGTGCCAGAATCTAAGCATGAATATTCTATTGAATGATCGTGGATGAGACATTTGAAAACTAGAATGAGAAAGCAACTTTCTTAAGGTCATGCATTTAATTAGCAGTAGAACTTGTTGCACATTCCTGTTCTGATTTTGCTATCCAGGGAATCCTAGCTTTATAAAATGAGTTGGGAATTTTTTCTCCCTCATCCATTTTCTGAAAGAATTTGAGATCTGCTGTATATGTTCAATAGAGTTTACCAGTGTAGCCTTCCGGGCCTGGAGATATCTGTGTGGAAAGGTTTTTATTTATACATTTAATTTATTTGGTAGATATAGGGCTATTCAGGTTATTTGTTTCTTTTGTGTAAGTTTTGAATTTTTCAAGGAATTTGCTCATTTTTTCTTTTTTGACAAACTCATTGATATATAATTATTTGTAATCTGATCATCTCAGTTGATTTAGAAAAAGCATTTAATCATATTCAAAACCTTTCCATGATAAAAATGCTAAACAAAGTAAGAGTAGTAGGAACTATCTCAACATAATAAAAGCCATACCAGAAAAACCAATAGTGAAAATGATACTCAACAATGAAAGACTAAAAGCTTTTCCCTTATAATCAGGAACAAGGCAAGGAGCTTGCTTTTGCCATTTCTGTTCAACATAGTATTTAAAGTTCTAGGCAGAGCCATTAGGCAATAAGAAGAAATAAAAGACATCCAAATAGGAAAAGAAGTAAAATTGTCTCTGTTCAGAGACGGTATGATCTTATATGTAGAAAACCCTAAAGATTCTGCACAAAACACTCTTAGAACTAAAAGGTGAATTCAGCAAAGTAGCAGGATACAAATTTATATACAAAAACCAGTTGCATTTCTGTATACTAATAATGAATAACCTGAAAAGAAAATTACAAAAAACAATTTCATTTACAATAGCATCAAAAAGTATAAAAAACTTAGGAATTAACCAATAAGGTGAAAGACCTATATAATGAAAGTTACAAATTATGGTTGAAGAAATTAGACATAAATAAATAGAAACATCTTATGCTCATGGATTAGAAGATAATATTAAGATGTCAGTTCTACCCCCCAAAAATCTACAGTCAATGCAATCCTTATTAAAATCCCAATGATGTGTTTTACAGAAACAGAAAAACCCATCCTAAAATTTATATGGACTCTCAAGGCATCCCTAATAGCCAAAACAAAAATTGAAAAGGAAAAAAATGGGAGGACTCATATTTTCTCATTTCAAGACTTATTACAAATCTGTAGTAATCAAAAAAATGTAGTACTGGCATACAGACATACAGACCAATGGAATAGAATAGAGCCCAAAAATAAACCCTCCTATATATGTTCAAATGGTTTTTGAAAAGACGGCTAGGACAATTCAATGGAGAAAGTGCTTTCAACAAAAGATACTGGAAAAATTGTATATCATTATGCAAAAGAATGATGGTGGACCTGTATCTAACACCATATACAAAATTTAACTCAAAATGGATCAGAGACTTAAACGTAAGACCCAAAACTCTTAGAAGAAAACATTGCAAAAGCTTCACAACACTAGATTTGGCAGTGAGTGCTTAAGTATGACACAAAAGGCACGGACAACAAAAGGAAAAGTAAACAAATCAGATTTCATGAAAATTTTAAAAGTTTGTGCTTCAAAAGACAGCATCAATGGAGTAAAAGGACAACCCATAAAATGGGAACAATTATTTGCCGATCATATTTCTGGTAAAGGATTGATATCTAGACTATGTAGGGAACTCTTAAAATTCAACAAAGCAAACTAATTTAAAATGGGCAAAGGATTGAATAGACATTTCTTTTTTTTTTTTTTTTTTTATTTAATTTATTTATTATTATTATACTTTAAGTTGTAGGGTACATGTGCATAACGTGCAGGTTTGTTACATATGTATACTTGTGCCATGTTGCTGTGCTGCACCCATCAACTCGTCATTTACATCAGGTATAACTCCCAATGCAATCCCTCCCCCCTCCCCCCTCCCCATGATAGGCCCCGGTGTGTGATGTTCCCCTTCCTGAGTCCGGTAGGGACTTGGATGCAATTGAATAGACATTTCTCTAAAGAAGATATAAAAATGTCCAATAAGCATGTGAAAAGATGCTCAAGGCTTGATGCAGTGACCCATGCCTGTAATCCCAGTACTTTGGGAGGCTGAGGTGGGAGGATCGCTTCAGCCCAAGAGTTTGAGATCAACCCTGGCATCATTCCTAGACATGGGCCGGGCATGATGGCATGTACCTGTAGTCCCAGCTACTCAGAGGCTGAAGTGGGAGGATTACTTGAGCCCAGGAGGTCAAGGCCACAGTGAGCTGTGGTTGTGCCACTATACTCCAGCCGGAGTGATAGAGTGAGACCCTATCTTGAAAAGAAAGGAAAAGAAAAGATGCTGAACATTACTAGTCATTAGGGAAATGCGAATCAAGGCTACAAGGGTATATTACCTCAAACCCATTAGGATGGCTGCAATAAAACAAAACAAGTGTTGACATAGGTATTGAGGAATAGGAACTCTTCTGCCGTGTTGGTGATAATGTAAATTGGTATACCTACTGTGGAAAATAGTATGGAAGTTCCCAAAACAATTAAAAACAGAATTACCACATGACCCAGCAATTCCACTTCTGGATATATGCCCAAAAGAAAGCAAGGTCTTGAAAAATATGTTTATAACAGCATTATTCACGATAGCTACAATGAGGAAGCAACCTAAGTAACCATCAGCAGATGAATGGGTAAGCAAAATGTAGTATATACACACAGTGGAATATTATTTAGTCTTCAAAAGGAATGAAATTCTAATATATGCTATAGCATGGATGAACCTTGAAGACATTATGCTAAGTGAAATAAACCAATCACAAAAGATGAATCCTATATGATTCCACTTATACAAGACACTTAGGATAGTCAAAATCATAGCCACAGAAAGTAGAATGGTGGTTGCCAGGAACTGGTGGAGAGAGGAATGAGGAATTATTTTTTAACAGGTATAAAGTTTGTTTTACACCATGAATAGAAGTTACAGAGATGGATAGTAGTGACAGTTGCACAATGTTATATCCATATTTATAGCATTGAACTTTATACTTAGGAATGGTTAAGATGGTAAATTTTGTCACACAATATAAATCTGAAAAAATATTTGTAATATAGCCTTTATTGTCTGTTTGATTCTGTAGGATCTGTATATAGTAATATATTGTAATGTCTTCCTTTTTGTTCTTAGTCTATCTAGAGGTTTATTCTTTGAAAATTTTGATTTCATGACTTTTTCACCATTTTTTATTTTGTTGATTTTTGTATTTTTATTATACCTCCTTTCAACTTAATTCATGTTTCACTTGCCCTTCTAACTTTTTAAGATAGAAGCTTAGATAATTGATTTTAGATACATATTTTTTCTTTCTTGAATAAGAGTTCAAAGCTGTAAATTTCCCCTCTAAATATGCTTTAGTTGAATCTCAAAAGTTTTGAAATTTTATGTTTTTATTTTCATATAATTCAGAATATTTTCTGATTTTCCTTATCATTTCCTTGTTAACCTGATTTTGGAAGTGGGTTTTTGTTTTTTAAAAAAAATTAAGACTATTTTAGAACTATTTTAGGTTTACAGGAAATTGAGCAGATAATACGGAGTTCCCATGTACCTCCTTTCTCTTTTATTCATGGATTTCTCTATTATTAACATCTTGCATGAAGTGGTTTGTTACGATTCATGAACCAGTATTGATACATATTATTAACTAAAATACATACTTTAAATTAGAGTTCACTTTGTGTTGTACAGTTCTATGGGTTTTGACAAATGTATAATGTCATTTATTCGCCCTTACGTTATTACAAATAATAGTTTCACTGCCCTAAAAATCCTCTGTGCTGAACCTAGTCATCCCTCTCTTCCCACCCCTTTACCTCTGGAAACCACTTATCTTTTTACCGTCTCTGTAGTATTACTGTTTTTGAATGTTGGAATCATAGTATGTAGCCTTTTCAGTCTGGGTTATTTTACTTAGCAATATGCATTTAAAATTCCTCCATGTTTTTTCATGGCTCTGTAGCTCATTTATTTTTATTGTTGTATGAAATTCATTGTATGGATGTACCACAGTTTGCCATTCTAGTCACTTTTTGAAGGATATCTTAGTTTCTTCTTCTTTTTGGCAAATATGAATAAAGCTGTTATTAACATTCATGTGAAGATTTTTGTTCAGACATATGTTTTCAAGTCATTTGGGTAGATATGTAGAAGCATGATTAATGTGTGATACAGCATGACTATGTTTAGCTTTGGAAAAAAACTGCCAAACTGTTTTCCAAGGTGGCCGTAACATCTTGTATTTACACCAAGAATGAATAGAAGTTCTCATTGCTACACAGTCTTGCCAAAGTTTGATATTGTCCATTTTTAATTTTAGTCATTCTGATACATACGTTATGGTATTTCACTGTTGCTTTAATGTGCAATTTCCTAATGACATATTATGTCAAGCTTTCTTTCAAGTGCTTATTTGCCATCTGTATAACTTCTTTGGTGAGGTATCTTTTCAGATCTTTTTCTCATTTCTAAATTGGGTTGCTTGTTTTCTTACCATTGAGTTTTAAGAATTGTTTGTATATTTTTCATACAGGTACTTTGTCAGATATATTTGTAAATATTTTTTCCCAATGTCATCTGTCTTTTAGTACTCTTAACAGTGTCATTCACAGAGCAGGTAATTTTAATTTTAATAAAGTGCTACTTACTAAATTTTTTTAAATCATGGATCACACTTTTGGTGTTTATCTAAAAAGTCATCAAAGAACACAAGTTTACCTAGATTTTCTTCTATGTTTTCTTTGAGAAATTTTATGGTTTTTGGTTTTACAACTAGGTCTATGATTCAATTTTGAGTTAATTTTTATGAAAGGTACAAAACCTGTGTCTAGATTTGTTTTTTGGCATGTCCAATTGTTCTAGCACCATTTTTTAAAAGACTGTCTTCTCCTTTGAATTGCCTTTACTCCTTTGTCAGCAATCAATTGACTCTACTTGTGTGGACTTATTTCTGATGTTTATATTCTGTTCCATTGATATATATATCACATATATATATACACACACACATATATACACACACACATATATATATATTCTTTAGCTAGTACCATGCTGTGTTGTTTACTGTAGCTTTAGAATAAGTTTTGAAGTCAGATAATGTCTGTTCTTACACTTTCTTCTTCATTTTAGCTAATATTGTGCTGGCTCTTTTGGGTCTTTTGCCTTTCCATATAAACTTTAGCATCAGTTTATTGATTTCTACAAAGCAGCTTACTGGGATTTTGATTTTAATTGTGTTGAATCTATGGGGCAAGTTGGGAATAACTAACATCTTAATAATAATGAGTCTCTCAGGTAATTTATATCTTTAATTGCTCTCATTAGATTCTGTAGTTTTCTCCATATAGATCCTTTACATATTTTGTTAGATTGATAGTTAAGTATTTCATTTTTTGGTGTTATTGTAAATAATAGTGTATTTTTAACTTTAGTTTCCAATTGCTCATTGATTGCATATCAGGAAAAAATTGACTTTTGTATATAACCTTATATCCTACAACCTTAGTATAATTTCAGATTTTAAAAATTGATTTCCAAATAAATTCTGTTGTATGAAAAACACACTGTTAAATTTCAGCTTTTTAAAATTTGAGACATGTTGGTGATTCAGCATAAAATCTAAGTTGGTAAATGTTTCAAGTGCACTGGAAAATAATTTTGAGTTATTATTTTTGTAAATATCAATTAAGTTAATTGGGTCATTGTGGTTTTTTTTTAAAGTCTCTTTTATATTTACTAATTTTTGTCTTTGATTCCATCAGTTACTAAAAAAGAATTGTTGAAACCTTTAGTAACAGTTACTACGTTATCTGTCCCTTTTTTCAGTTCTGTTCATTTTGCTTTATATATTTTGAAGCACTGTTATTTGGTACATACACACTGAGGATTCTTATGAATTTCTGATGAATGGACTCTTTTTTCAGCATAAAATATCAATCTTTATCCCTGGTAATATAATTAGTCCTAGAGTCTATTTTGTCTGATATTAGTATAGCAACTACAGCTTTTCTTTGATTAAAATTTGCATTGCATATTCTTTCTTCCTTTTCTTTCTTTGTCACGTTTGCCATCTCTCCCTTCCTTCCTGTTTTTTTTTAACCTTTTGCTATGTTTGTATTTAACATGCATTTCTTGTAGACAGTGTATAGCTGTGTGTTTGCTCATTCTAAAAATCTTTACGTTTAACTGGGATGGTTAGTCCATTCTGTTTATTTACTCATTTATTTTTTTTTTCAAGTTTTATTTTAGATTTGGGGATATATGTACAGGTTTGTTACCTAGGTATACTGTGTGATGCTGGGGTTTGGGGTATGAATGATCCTGTCGCCCAGGGACTAGGCATAGTACCCAATAGTTATTTTTAAGTCCCTGTCTCACACCTTTCCTCACCCCTCTAATAGTCCTCAGTGTCTATTGTTGCCATTTTTATGTCCATGAGTATCCAGTGGTTAGCTCCCACTTGTAAGTGAGAACATGTGGTATTTGGTTTTCTATTCCTGCATTAATTTGCTTAGGATAATGGCCTTCAGCTGCATCTATGTCACTGCAAAAGACATAATCTCATTCTTTTTTATGGCAGGTAGTATCCCATGATGTATAAGTACCACATTTTTTTTTATCTTGTCCACCACTGATGAGCCCCTAGTTTGATTCCATGTCTTCGCTGTTGTGAATAGTATTGTAATGAACACACGAGTGAATGTGTCTTTTTGATAGAATGATTTGTTTTCTTTTGGATATATACCCAGTAATGGGATTGCTGGGACAAATGGTAGTTCAATTTTAAGTTCTTTGAGAAATCTCCATACTGCTTTCCACAGTGGCTGAACTAATTTACATTCCCACAAACAGTGTATAAGTGTTCCCTTTTCTGTGCAGCCTCACCAGTATCTTTTGTTTTTTGACTTTTTAGTAGTAGCCATTCTGATCTGTGTGAGATGGTATCTCATTGTGGTTCTGTTTTGCATTTCTCTGATGCTTAGTGATGTGGAACATTTTTTCATTTTTGTTGCCAACTTGTATGTTTCTTGTGAGAAGTGTCTATCCCTTTGCCCATTTTTAAATGGATTTGTTTTTTCCTTATTGAGTTGTTTAAGTTCCTTGTAGATTCTGAATATTAGGCCTTTGTTGGATGCATAGCTCGTGACTATTTTCTCTCCCATTCTGTAGCTTTGTGTTTATTCTGTTGATAGTTTCTTTTGTAGTGCAGAAGCTTTTTAGTTTAATTAGATCCCACTTGTCAATTTTTGTTGCAGTTGCAGTTGCTTTTGAGGACTTAGTTATGAATTCTTTCCCAAGGCTGATGTCCAGAATGGTGTTTAATAGGTTTTCTTCTAGGATTCTTATAGTTTGATGTCTTACATTTAAGTCTTTAATCCATCATGAGTTAATTTTTGTATATGGTAAAAGGTAGGGGTCCAGTTTTATTCTTCTGCATATGGCTAGCCAGCTATATCAGTACCATTTATTGAATTAGGCAGTCCTTTCCCCCTTCTTATTTTTGTCAACTTTATCTAAGATCAGATGGCTGTAGGTATCGTAGTTCATTCTTATTTATGTAATCTTTGATATGGTTGCATTTATATCTACCACTTTACTTTCTAAAATCCATCTTATTTATTTCCTTTTCCTCTTTTTGTTTTTTTCTTGCCTTCACTTGGATTAATTGAGTAAATTTAGTATTCCATTGTATCTTCTCTCTTGGCTTATTAACTGCCTTGTTTTATTTTTTGGTTTGTTATAGAGATTATAATATTATCTTTAACTTCTCACAGTCTGCCTTTAAATAATTTTATATTACTTTTCATATAAGAACCATAGAAGAATATATTTCAATTTTTTTCTCTCTAGTTCCTTGTGCTATTCTCAACTGTAGGTTTTATTTCTATGTGGGTTATAAATCTGATGTTTCTTAACATTGTTATTATTTTTTATAGTTTGCAGATTCTAGCTGATATTTTTCTTTAGTAAGATCTTCCTTTCAACCATCTTTAGTGTGATTCTGCTGGCAGTGGGTTCTCTCAGCTTTTACTTTTTTCAGGAAAAGAATCATATTTCACCTTCAGTTTTGAAGGATATTTTCATTGGATATAAAATACAGATTTATAGTTTTTCTCTTTTAGAATTTTACAAACACACATTTATTGTTTTATGGCTGGCATTGCTTCTGAAATGATGTTGGGCTGCGATTCTTATCTTTGGTCTCCTAAAAGTATTATGTCTTATTTCTCTGGATGATATTAAGATTTTTTTCATCATTTATTCTTGGAAATCTCACTAAGATTATGATGTGCTTTGATAGTATTTTTGTGTGTGTTTATCCTGCTATTTTTTTGAGCTAATTTTTCTGCCCCAACTTTTCAATCCTATTCTTCTGGGGCTCCAGTTACAGATACGTTAGAAGTCACTGAAGCTCTGTCCATTTTTTTTTTCTGCTTTTTTGTTCCCTTGAAAACACTTGGCTAGTATCTATCATTTTTCTTCAAGTATTCTTATCATTTCTTCTTCAATATCTAATCTGTTAAGCTCATCGAGTGCGTTTTTATTTTTGTTTTTTGTTGTTATTTGTTTTGTTTTGTTTTTGAGACAGAGTCTCACTGTGTCACCCAGGCTGGAGTGCAGTGGCACAATCTCAGCTCACTGCAACCTCTGCCTCCCGGGTAAGATGATTCTCTTGCCTCAGCCTCCCAAGTAGCTGAGCTCTTAGGCATCTGCCACCATGCTCAGCTGATTTTTGTATTTTTAGTAGAGGCAGGGTTTTACCATGTTGATCAGACAGGTCTTGAACTCCTGACCTCAAATGATCCACCCACCTTGTCCTCCCAAAGCTCTGGGATTACAGGCATGAGCCACTGCGCCCAGCCACATTTTTCATTTTAAATATTGTAATGTCAGTTTTAAAAAGTTATTCTCACCATACTGAGTTTTTTTTTTTAAATAATTCCTTCAACATATTTATAATAGATGCTTTAAAGTTTTTGTCTGTTACTTCTATCACCTGTCATTTTGGGGCCTGTTTTTATTGAATGAAATTTCTGTCAGTTATTAGTGATAATTTTCAGCTTCTTTTTATATATTGCAACTTTTTATTGAATACTGGATACTATAAAATGGTGTGCTACCAAGTGTTTGGATTTTGTTGTCTTCCTTTAAAAATAGTTGAATTTTGTTCTGGCAGTTAACTGCTAATGAATGAGCTTAATGCTTTTGAGACTTAAGCTTTGTTTGGGTAGATCTAGAATAACCGTAGGGCTAGTTTACCTGTGGGATTCTAGTCCTGGCTTAGTCCTATTCCTAAGATAAATGTTCCAGATGTTCAGTGTGATGTCTTCAATCTGGCTCACCAGCACTGAAATGTCTCCCAATCCAGTGGGAGCTCCAGTTGTTCAGTGTACAAAAGCCTAGGTATTTTTAAATTCATAATTGTTCTTTGGCAGGCCTCGTGGAATCTCATCCTACTCATGTGTAGTTCGGTAGTCAGGCAAAAATTCAGGAGGAATCTTAAACAAATTTATAGAACGCTTTTCTTGTAAATTCCAAATTGCCAATTCCAGCTGCCTGTGCCCCCGTGAATTTAAATCTCTGTTTTCTTGGTTTAGAGAAATTGCTGTTTTCCTTTTGTGTTTCTCCTCCATAGAATGGGGTCTGAAACTTGCTTTAGACAAAAAGCTGAGGCAACAATACTTTCTATTTTTATTTTAATCTGTAGCTTTTGCTTATAATGGCACATAATGTGGGTGAAACCATTCCTGATAGAAGTAGAAGAATTTAAAATTGAGAAAAACTTCCAGAATTTTCTGAGCTCCCTTGTACGAATCAGGGATCTGAGTATTTTACTTTGCTTAAAGTGTTTCTTAATAGTTTTATTGTTTTAGTGGATGTTTTACAATGTTTTCTATGTGATGTTGTGGGTGGTGTAGATATTTGTTCTCGTAATTATGCCTCAAGAAAAGCTGGTGAGCTTGAATCAATGGATATCCCTTAATTAAATAAGAAAATCTGAATTTTAATGTGTGAACTATACAATGCTGTCATTCCAAATATCATTTTATATATTTAGAACAAAGGCAATCTTATAGATTTTTAATGCCCTAAAATTTAGGAGGTGGTATTTCTTATAGTGCTATACAAGCTGGTAAGTCAGGAAAATCTCCAAATAAAGCTTTACAGTGGCAAGAAGCCTTAAGGATAAGGAAAAAATTAGGATATATTGCTTTTTTTAAGGGATCTTCTGTGGCACACTCAAGATAACACAGCAATGAGCTAAGTCATCCAGAAAAAAAGAATTATCAGTACGTTTCAAACCTAGGAGGAAAAGTGGTTTATTTCTTTGCAGAGAACAGACGTAAATAATCATCTTAAATTGGAAGGCTGGACAAAATATTCACAGGTTTATGTGTTCTACAGGAAAGACTAAATTCGTAAGCATTACTATCTGTTGCTCTCTCCCTCACTCTTCCTCTCTTTCTTCTTTCTCTCTCTCTCTCTCTCTATATATATATATATATACACACACACACACACACACATATATGTGTGTGTGTGTGTGTTCCCCCTCTTATATTTCTTCAATAAAGAAAATCTTCAGTTTTTTATTGTTTTTCAACCTTTTTTCAGAAGGAATTATTTCCTTAGTCAAACCTGAACAAATATTGTGACACATCAGACCCCAAATTTCAAAGTTGTGTGAGAACCAAAAACCCATCATTGTAGTCAGGCACTGTGACAAATCTTAAAAACTGTCTCATAATATACTTTCTCTTTATACTACACTTAGTATATCATTACAGTTTTTGGATATAGATATGCTATATTTAAATTGAACAAAGAACATTTGAATAGAGCTTTATGGCTTGCAATGTATTTTTCACTTTATTATTTTAATCCTCATTATACTATCCTGAGAAAGATATTGTAGCATTCTTTTGTGGAAACTTAGTACTTTTCCCTATTCCTGTTCTTCTAATACCAGTAGCCACCTTACAGTTTTCCGTTGAAGAATCTCTGCCTCTTTTTTTTTTTTTTTTAATCGAGACAGGGTCTCACTCTGTTGCCCAGACTGGACAGCCTTGACTCACTGTAGCCTTAAACTCCAGGATTCAAATGATCTTTCCACCTCAGCCTCCTGAGTAGCTTACAGGTAGGTACCACCATACCACGTAATCCATCCATCCATCCATCCTTCCTTCCTTCCTTCCTTCCTTCCTTCCTTCCTTCCTTCCTTTCCTCCCTCCCTCCCTCCCTCCCTCCCTCCCTCCCTCCCTCCCTCCCTCCCTTCCTTCCTTCCTTCCTTCCTTCCTTCCTTCCTTCCTTCCTTCCTTCCTTCCTTCCTTCCTTCCCTCCCTCCCTTTCTCTCTCTCTCTTAACATTTGGCTCCTTGTCACTCGTGCAAATTTCTGCAGCTGCTTGAATTTCCCCCTAGAAAATGGGGTTTTTCTTTTCTGTCACATTGTCAGGATGCAAATTTTCCAAACTTTTGTGCTCTCCTTTCCTTTTAAATGTAAATTCCAATTTCAGATCATCTCTCTCAACTTCAAAGTTCCACAGATCCCTAGGGCAGGGGCAAAATGCTACCAGTCTCTCTTTTTTTTTTTTTTTTTTTTTGAGACGGAGTCTCGCTGTGTCTCCCAGGCTGGAGTGCAGTGGCGTGATCTCGGCTCACTGCAAGCTCCGCCTCCCGGGTTCACGCCATTCTCCCGCCTCAGCCTCCCAAGTAGCTGGGACTACAGGCGCCCGCCACCACGCCCGGCTAGTTTTTTTTTTTTTGTATTTTTAGTAGAGACGGGGTTTCACCATGTTAGCCAGGATAGTCTCGATCTCCTGACCTCGTGATCCACCCGCCTCGGCCTCCCAAAGTGCTGGGATTACAGGCTTGAGCCACCGCGCCCGGCCTCAGTCTCTTTATTAAAGCATAGCAAGAGTGACCTTTACTTCACCTCCCAATGAGTTCCTCACTTCCGTCTGAGACCACCTCAGCCTGGACTTCATTGTCCATCTCACTATCAGCATTTTGGTCAAAACCATTCAATAAGTCTCTAGGAAGCTCCAAACTGTCCCACATCTTCCTGTCTTCTTCTGAGCCCTCCAAACTGTTCCGACCTCTGCCTGTTACCCAGTTCCAAAGTTGCTTTCACATTTTTGGATATCTTTATAACAGTGCCCACTCCCAGTACCAATTTACTATATTACTCCATTTCCATACTGCTATAAAGAACTGCCCGAGATTGGGTAATTTATAAAAGAAAGAGGTTTAATTAACTCACAGTTCAGCATGGCAGGGGAGGCCTCAGGAAACTTACAATCCTGGCAGAAGGTGAAGGGGAAGAAAGGCACCTACTTCATAAGGTGACAGGAAAGAGATTAAATGCAGGAGGAACTATCAAACTCTTATAAAACGATTGGATCTTGTGAGAACTCACTATCACAAAAACAGCATGTGGAAAACCATCCCCATGATCCAATTACCTCCACCTGGTCTCTCCCTTGACAAATGGGGATTATTGGGATTGTAATTCAAGATGAGATTTGGGTGGGGACATAAAGCCTAACCATAGTATAACCTAAAGAATTTTCCCCATTACAGATATTCTCACCTCAGTTTATAGGTGAAAAACTGAGGCCCTGTAAGGTTAAGGAACCAATCTATGTATATAAAGTGTGGGAGACTTGATTAAAACCTGTTCTCATTTCAGCTAAGCATTCCACCTGCCGAGTAACATGCTACTTAAGAATAAATATATTTGTTTGGGTTATTTTTTGTTTGCTTTTTTTGTTTTGTGTTATTTATGGTTGACTTTGTTTTTGTTTCCAAAGAGAGTTTGCTGTTCTGACTGTGTAACTTTCCTGCTTGCACCCTAGCAGATGGATATCTGTGTAGCTGTTTGGTGACACTCTTTACCTGCCCTGTTCCCTCAAGGCCAGATTCTGTTTTATTTCCAGGTCTTCAGCACAGAATAGATTATCTGTAGAACCACACTTACCCCACCAGACCTGAGCATTTTAAATCTGAAAATTATCGAGAAGGATCCAAGCTGAGCGTCTCGCATTATACCATTGCAGAATCTTTCAAAAGACTCGGTAGTTGTCTAGTCAGGGTAGAAGAAAGGATTCTTCTTCTTTGTTTAAACATGTGTTGGCTAGCCTACATGTCCCTAGACAGTGTCCTGCCATCCTGGAAGACCAAATGGCAGAGAATTGGGCTTAGGATTTAGGGGAAAATCTACTGCCATGCTTTGTGAACAATAAGAAAAGGAACAAGTAAAGTAATTTTTCAAAGGTTGAATACAGTAACACCTCCTGAATTCAGCTTTGCTGGAGACAGCCGCTCCATATGTGCATTCTGAAGAAACACTTTAAGTACCAAAACCTGTTTATAAAAACCTGTTTTTGACGATTGTAAGATTGAAATCCTTCTAAGATCTATTGCATACTTCCCTGCTTTGCTCTCTGAATCAGAGCTCTCCTAATGTCATCTATTTGCTTAGAAACTTAGGGGCCTCATTGTTGATCGTTTTTTGATGACCATACAATGGAGTACACAATGCTTTCTTATAATTCCATCCTGCTTTTTTATAATATTAGTTTTCTATTATATATTTTTAAATGATATTTTTCTCTATCAACTGCTTTTTCTTGTGGCTGTTGTTCTTCGTTGCTGCTTTAAATATTGTCTTATTTTATATGCAATATGCATGAGGCCTGATTCCAGCCCTGTCTTCTAGAGTAGAGAGTGAAGAATATGAGGCAGCTTCTTTTCTCTAACCACATAGATATATCTTTCATTTACATCTGTTGTTTCTAGGTGTTCCTGGACACAAAACATCACTGGATTTCAGGGAGAGAGAGGAAGCAGAATTTCTCTAAATAAATACCTGCTTAATAATAATAACTGTCATTTTGCTGAGCACTTGTGAGGTTTCTGGCACTGTGCCTTATCTCTTTTAAACTTCCCAACAAGGCTTAGAGGAAGATTTGCCAGGCTTTGTGCTAAATGTTTAATTCGTATTATCTCATTTAATGCTCAAACATCCCTATGAGCCTCAGGGGAAGAAGGTAACTTGGACTGAAAACAAAGGCAGATTATAACCTCATCTCACTGGATCCTGAGAAAGATTTGGCATCACAGTGGAATTACAAATTCTATCATAAAAGGTTCCATTTAACAAGATTTCCTGGAGTCACAGAGCAAATGGCAGAACCAAGATTCAATTCTGATTATTCCAGGGAGCTTGCTTTTAAGCACTGCTCACTTGCCCTTAATTTCTTATGTACATTTTCTACCTTGTTTCTCTGCTTAGTACAGCAGACTTCCTCTAGGGCTTGGCCTACCTAACTCCTTTTAGCTTGTCTTTCCTAGGATGGGACTCCTCTCCCTGCTATAGTCTACTTGGCTGTAGACAAATCTTGTGTCCCCCAATTATTATTTTGACTTCCAAATTGGACTCCATATATGCACTTGCTGAGAATGATCCAGTTGTACAGGATATTTAAATTTACATTTATATATGCCAGTCTGTCTTTTTTTCAAGCATATCAACAGTACATATATTTAAAAACAGGCTACATCATATAACTGGCCTATAGAAAATGCACCTATGGATTTATAGATCCTTTGCCATACCTTGAAGTCCCCTGGGGACTGAGTCCACAGGTTGAGATCACTGTCCAGGAGATGTGTAACTTAATGTCAGAGAGCCAGGCTCAGCCACAGTCAAACAGATTTGTATTTAAGCTGTGATTCTCTAGCTGTCTAGGTTCTGTGATATTGGCTATGAATCTCAACCACTACCCAGCATGAGTACCTTTTCCTAAGGATTATTTTAACGTTTCAATGAGATCATGCATTTGAACTGCTTAACACATAATATCAATACAGCAATCTATTCCTACATGGAGACCATGGTTTGGAGGTTAAAGATAGTTAAAACAGAACTATACACTAGCTTTGACCATGGTACACTGGATCTCTGGCTTATTTGGTAACACAATCTCAAATTGTAAGTTCTATTACATAATACAATTGAAATAAGGACTTGCACTATCTAGCGAAGAGACTTGAAACCAAGCTATATAATCATGGCCCATACATCACAGAGTCATTCCATGTGGGTATCATTCTCCTCTCTTATCTCTGTCAGGGGCTATGGTGCAGAATCCACGCCTGGACTTAAAGTTCTTATTCACCTTCCACAGATGTGGGAAATCTCACTGTAGCCCCAGGAAGGTCCCTCTCTCCCTCATGGTACTCCTCCTGTGTTCTACTCTTTCCTGCAGACCTTCTCCTCCCTGCAGACCTTCTCTTCCCCACAAGTTTCATTTCTCACTGGAAAGTCCTGGAGACTCTGCCACAGAAACCCTGGTGATCCACCAACCTAATTGACAACCATGCAAACGTAGGAAAGACGACTCAAGGAGACAGAGTATTCATCTTTAATCCTTTAGAGGATGGCCAGAGTAATAGCTACTGTAACTAAACATACCATATCCCACTTAATCTTTCCATTACTCCAATGGAGCAAGTTCTGCTGTTACCTCTCTTACATAGATGAGCCTGAGACTCAGAGACACCAGGTAACTGGCCCAGGGTTACCTAACTAGTAAGTAAAGGAGCAGAGATTTGAACCCAGATCTATTCAACTCTGTGCTCTAGGCAATTACACCTCTTTCCATAAATGTATTCTGAAAGTATTAAACCCAAATGGTAGACCTACTTGAATGGTTAGATTTGATAGACATTGTTCTGGAGATATGCTTTTTATGAAGGTTCTTTTTCTTGTAGGTGGCATTACAAATTTATTATAGGTCCAATCTTAGTTTTCACATGATGGAAAGCAACCATGGTTGGGGAGGTATTTCCCACAGGGTCCAGTCAATTTCATTCTCTTCGGATTACAAACCCTCTGACCTGCAAGTTAGTTCCAGCATTTAAAAGGATAGTTAACGAGTGTTGTAATATCTGTGAAAATCCATTAGCACTGCTGGAAAAGTGCCTCTGTGTCCTATAGTTGGTGGTCACTAGTGTCATGAGTGTATGTTTAGCATTCATTCCTACCTCATGGATTATGGTGGATCTGAAGTAGCCTGAAGACAGTAGTAGGTTTCATTCACTATAGCTTGTTCACCTGGCTAAGTGTCAAAATATTTAAATGCTCTCTCTTGCCACTTCTAGCCCAGTCCTGCCATTATTGAAGGTAGCAGACAATTAAACATGAATGTCTCTCGTTTTCTTTTGCTCTTATTTTCTTCAGAGGGCAAAGCATATAAATTCCCCATCCACTTAAAGTATTAGAGCACCGACTCTTTGATTAGAACTTCTATTCCATCTTAAGCTCTGAGAGTGACCATTAGCTCCATCTAGATTTATCAGGTGAGCCGCCATTGTTAAGCACCTTGTCCACCTCCTCCCTGGTACCTCCTGTTAATATTCTGCTAATTTATCTCCAGAGTCCTAAGCTTCCTTCAATCTCTTTTATTTGTTTCCTTTTGCTGCTGTGACAAATTACCACCAAAATAGTAGTTTAAAACAACATGTTTATTTTCCTATAGTCCTGGAAGTCAGAAGTCTGAAATGAATTTTGCATGGCCAAAATCAAGATGTCACTAAGGCTGGTTTGCTTCTGGAGACTCTAGGGGATAATCTGTTTCCTTCTCTTTTCTAGTTTCTAGAGACTGTGTTCCTTCCTCAGCTCATCATCTTTCTTTCTTTCCACTTCTATCATCACATGGCCTTCTTCTCTGTCTGACTTTCCTATATCCCTCTTTTAAGGACCCTTGTGATTTCAGTTGACCTACCTGGATAATCTCCCCATCTCAAGGTTCCTCACTTAATCACATCTGCAAAGTCCCTTTTACCATGTAAGGGAACATTCACAGCTTCTGAGAATTAGGACTTGGAATCTTTAGGGACCATTTTTGGTCTGTCACAGGAGTCCCCAGTGCTGGGCCACAAACCAGTACCAGTCTGTGCCTGTGAGGAGCTAGGCTGCACAGCAAGAAGTAAGTGGCGGGCAAGTGAGCATTACTGCCCAAGTTCTGCCTCCTGTCAGATCAGTGATGGTATTAGATTCTCACAGGAGCACGAACCCTATTGTGAACTGTGCATGTGAGGGATCTGGGTTGCAAGTTCCATCTAATGTCTGATGATCTGAGGTGTAACAGATTCATCCTGAAACCATCCCCACTCCCCACTGCACTATGCCCCCAGCCCCCTCTGTGAAAAAACTGCCTTCCATGAAACTGGTCCCTGGTGCCAAAAAGGTTGGAGACCGCTGGTCTACCACACTTCTCTTTTATGGAGGATTACTCAAAGAAAAAGAAAGGTTCTGTGATGTCATAGGATTAACATGAAACCTGTGGCACAGAGATTTGGCTCCAGTCTTTTTTTCCCCTCTTTTATTTGTATGAATTTATGGGGGTACAAGTGACGTTTGGTTACATGCGTAGTTTCCACAAGGGTGAATTTAGGGCTTTGACTCCAGTCTAGAATCTGACATTATACTCACTGTCAGACCGGGAACCAAGTACTCCATGTCCTTGAGAGAAGGCTTAGTTCACAAATATCCCTCCCAGCTATAAAATTGTATAACACGAAACATTTATTTGTATTAAAATATAAGTGACTTGAAGCAATTTTTACCACATATTAGTCTTTTCTCCAAAGGATTGACTTTATTCTGAAAATAAATAATTCATCAGATTTGATGTGATAAGTCTTTTCTTTTTACAAAAAACATACCCTGAACTACTGGAACCACACCACGTAGGCAACCAGGTTCTTCCTGTGGTATTAAGACCAGTTCAACTTGCAGCCAGTCACATACATAAATATGTAGGCCAAGGTTTCTCAGCATGGTTTATATATATAATACAGATTACAACATTGTAAAAATCACAAATTGCTAGCACTGAAAAGGGATACTCCCCCTTTCTCTTTCCACCTCCTTTTTCATTTTGCAGATAAGAAAACAAAAACTTGGAGGAGAAAAATTGCTTGACCAAGTCCCAACAACTACATGAGGAAAAGTTAAGACTATTATTAGAGTCTTTTTTATTTTTGTTTAAGAGACAGGATCTCACTCTGTTGCCCAGGCTGGAATGCATTGCTTATTTGCAGGCGCAGTCATAGCACACTACAGCCTGAAACTCTTGAGCTCAAGGGATCCTCACACCTCAGCCTCCCAAGTAACTGGGACTACAGGCACATGCCACCGTACCTGACTTAGAGTCTTTTGACTTCATATTTAGAGTTCATTGGCAATTGTGCTATTTATGATTTTGTTTTGGGAAAACATTTTTTTTGGACCAGATTGCTTTTCTTTAGATACAGTAGCCCTACTTTTCAAAGAGTTTTAGCCAAAAAGATTGTCTATAGAATGACCATAGATATTATTTTTGAATTGATTTATATTTTTGACATTAGAGAGGTCCTCACACAAAAAGATTTCCTTTAAATAGAATATATAAAGAAAAGTTTTTATAAGATATTAAATACATTATTCAAGTAAGTCTTTTGTACTTTTGTATGAACTCCATAGGATATGAGATGCTCTATGTATTACTTCACAAATTACAATCTATCATGTTATAATATCTTATTCCTAATTTAAAAATCTCTATACATCTCAATCTTATAGATCAGAAATGAGTAAAATTAATTACAAGCAGTAGATGATAACAGTAGAAAGGAATGAGACCTCTCTGAGTGTAATTTTAATGTAGATTTTACTTTTGAGCCATGTTAATGTTTTACATATTGCAATAAGAGAAATAAATTTAAAAGGGTGAGGGAAAACCCCCAACATTAAATGACCCAAAATATACCACAAATTTATAAAATAACTACAAAGAAGAAAAAAATAGTAGTCCAGGTAGGTTTTATACATGGTGCTCTAGCTTTATTCCCTTAGTGGAATATATTTTAAAAGTAAAATGAAACCCAAAGAAATATTAATTTGTTAAGTTTCTTGTTGGAAGTGGTACGGGTATAGTATTGCTGGATTTTGAATATTATAGGATTAATCAAAGAAGTAAATATTTGTTCACAGAAACTGGTGTTCTCACTGCAGAGAAGGCAGAAATAAAATACAAATGAAAAGAAGAGAGGAGGTATCCTCTTCTTGGGTGTATCAGTGTGAATATATGTATCCATGTTGGTATGTGTGTATGTGTGTGTTTATGAGTGTGCATGTGTGTATGTGGGCCAAGAGGCAATGAGTCCCCAGTGACAGGGAGATCCCTGGAGCCCAGACTTTGGTTTCTAAATGAAAGGAACTAAGGCTCCTTGCAGAAATTATGGATTCTGGGTCAGAGGAGGAGAAGTATAAGCTAAACCTAAACTATTTTATTATGCCAGAAAATAAAAAGTGTTCAAAACCTGATATGGAGATGTCCATTTTGGTCAAAATTGGAACGTTTGAACAGGGAAAGAATAGTGAAAGAGTGGATTATAAAACATTTAGTTAAGAAGAATATAAGCCCACAGTTACATTACATTTTATGATATATTAATAATATATCAATATTGTAGATCTCTTTTCAAAATATATAATATCCCTATTTTATATACAGACCTATGGATATACTTAAAGTGTTTTAATAACTTTATATTTTTCACTACTATTAAAGCTTATATTTCTTACAGTTGGATATTAAAGCCCTGTCCATAAATTCTAAACTGAGTATTATTTGGTACATGTTTAAATTTTTTGGATGTAATTTGCTTGGTAGTTTTTGTTTATACCCAGCTGTGGTCCATTTTTAAATCTTTGTGAGTATTCATAGAATTTTAGTGAATATTTGGCACAATAGTCATCCATCCCATAAATATAATTCGAACTTTTACATTTTAGGCACTGTCCTGTGCAGGATTATAGTGGTCCTGGTGCAGTTTGTATAATACACATCTCTAGGTGGCGCCATTTACATAGAGGTTTATGCCAGTGGCACCATCTATGATTTTCTTTTTTTTTTTTTTTCTTTTTTTTTTTTTTTTATTATTATGCTTAAGTTCTGGGATACATGTGCAGAACGTGCAGGTTTGTTACATAGGTATACATGTGCCATAGTAGTTTGCTGTGCCCATCAACCTGTCATCTACATTAGGTCTTTCTTCTAATGCTATCCCTCCCTTTACCCCCCCACCCCCCAACAGGTCCCAGTGTGTGATGTTCAGCTCCTTGTGCCCAAATGTTCTCATTGTTCAACTCCCACTTATGAGTGAGAACATGTGGTGTTTGGTTTTCTGTTCCTGTGTTAGTTTGCTGAGAATGATGGTTTCCAGCTTCATCCATGTCCCTGCAAAAAACAGGAACTCATCCTTTTTATGGATGCATAGTTTTCTGTGGTGTATATGTGCCACATTTTCTTTAATCAGTCTGTCATTGATGGGCATTTGGGTTGGTTCCAAGTCTTTGCTATTGTGCGTAGTGCTCCAATAAACATACGTGTGCATGTGTTTTTATAGTAGAATGATTTATAATCCTTCGTGCATTACCCAGTAATGGGATTGCTGGGTCAAATGCTATTTCGAGTTCTGGACCTTAAGGAATTGCCACACTGTCTTCCACAATGGTTGAACTAATTTACACTCCCACCAACAGTGTAAAATCGTTCCTATTTCTCCACATCCTCTCCATCATCTGTTGTTTCCTGACTTTTTAACGATTGCCATTCTAACTGGCATGAGATGATATCTCATTGTGATTTTGATTTGCATTTCTGTAATGAACAGTGATGATGCGCTTTTTCTCACATGTGTTGGCCACATAAATGTCTTGTTTTGAAAAGTGTCTGTTCATATCCTTCATCCACCTTTTGATGGGGTTGCTTTTTTTTTTCTTGTAAATTTGTTGAAGTTCTTTGTAGATTCTAGATATTAGCCCTTTGTCAGATGGATAGATGGCAAAAATTTTCTCCCATTCTGTAGGCTGCGTGTTTACTCTAATGATAGTTTTTTTTTTTTTTTTTTTTTTTTTTTTTTTTTTTTTTTGCTGTGCAGAAGCTCTTCAGTTTAATTAGATCTCATTTGTCAATTTTGGCTTTTGTTGCCATTGCTTTTGGTGTTTCAGTCATGAAGTCTTTGCCCATGCCTATGTCCTGAATGGTATTGCCTAGGTTTTCTTCTAGGATTTTTATGGTTTTAAGTATTATGTTTAAATCTTTAATCCACTTTGAGTTAATTTTTGTACAAGGTGTAAGGAAGGGGTCCAGTTTCAGTTTTCTGCATATGGCCATCCAGTTTTCCCAACACCCACTTATTAAATAGGGAATCCTTTCCCCATTGCTTGTTTTTGTCAAGTTTGTCAAAGATCAGATGGTTGTAGATGTGTGTTGTTATTTCCAAGGCCTCTGTTCTGTTCCATTGGTCTATATATCTGTATGGTACCAGTATCAAGCTGCTTTGGTTACTGTAGACTTGTAGTGTAGTTTTAAGTCAGGTCGTGTGATGCCTCCAGATTTGTTCTTTTTGCTTATGATTGTCTTGGCTGTATGGGCTCTTTGTTGGTTTCATAGGAACTTTAAAGTAGTTTTTTTCTAATTCAGTGAAGAAAGTCAATGGTAGCTTGGTTGGAATAGCATTGAATCTATAAATTACTTTGTGCAGTATGGCCATTTTCACGATATTGATTCTTTCTATCCATGAGCATGGAATGCTTTTCCATTTGTTTGTGTCCTCTCTTATTTCCTTGAGCAGTGGTTTGTGGTTCTACTTGAAGAGGTCCTTCACATCCCTTTGTTAATTGTATTCCTAGGTATTTTACTTTCTTTGTGGCAATTGTGAATGGGAGTTCACTCATGATTTGGTTCTCTGTTATTGGTGTATAGGAATACTTGTGATTTTTACACATTGATTTTGTATCCTGAGACTGCTGAAGTTGCTTATTGGCTTAAGGAGTTTTTGGGCTGAGATGATGGGGTTTTCTAAATATACAATCATGTCATCTGCAAACAGAGAAATTTGACTTCTTCTTTTCATGATTGAATACCCTTTATTTCTTTCTCTTGCCTGATTACCTTGGCCAGAACTTCCAATACTATGTTGAGTAGGAGTGGTGAGAATGGGCATCCTTGTCTTGTGCTAGTTTTCAAAGGGAATGCTTCCAGCTTTTGCCCATTCAGTATGATATTGGCTGTGGGTCTGTCATAAATAGTTCTTATTCTTTTGAGATACATTTTATCAATACCTACTTTATTGAGTGTTTTTAGCATGAAGGGGTGTTGAATTTTATCGAAGATCTTTTCTGCGTGTATGGAGATAATCGTGTGGTGTTTGTCATTGGTTCTGTTTATGTGATGGATTACGTTTATTCATTTGCATATGTTGAATCAGCCTTGCATCCCAGGGATGAAGCCGACTTGATCCTGGTGGAAGAGCTTTTTAATGTGCTGCTGGATTCGGTTTGCCAATATTTTATTGAGGATTTTTGCATCTATGTTCACCAGGGATATTGGCCTGAAATTTTCTTTTTTTGTTGTGTCTTTGCCAGGTTTTGGTGTCATGATGACGCTGGCCTCATAAAAAGAGTTAGGGAGGAGTCCCTCTTTTTTCTGTTGCTTGGAATAGTTTTAGAAGGAATGGTACCAGCTCCTCTTTTTACCTCTGGGAGAATTTGGCTGTGAATCCATTTGGTCCTACGCCTTTTTTGGTTGGTAGGCTATTAACTACTGCCTGAATTTCAGAACTTGTTATTGGTCTATTCAGGGATTTGACTTCTTCCTGGTTTAGTTTTGGGAGGGTTTATGTGTCCAGGAACTTATCCATTTCTTCTAGATTTTCTGGTTTATTTTCTTAGAGGTGTTTATAGTATTCTCTGATGGTAGTTTGTATTTCTTTGGTATCAATGGTGGTATCCATTGTTTTTTTTTTTAATCATTTTTTATTGTATCTATTTGATTCTTCTCTTTTCTTCTTTATTAGTCTGGCTGGTGGTCTATCTATTTTGTTAATCTTTTCAAAAAACCAACTTCTGGATTCATTGATTTTTTTAAGGTTTTTTTGTGTCTCTATCTCTATCAATTCTGCTCTGATCTTAGTTATTTCTTGTCTTCTGCTAGCTTTGAATTTGTTTTTGCTTCTCTAGTTCTTTTGATGATGTTAGGGTGTTGATTTTAGAAGGGTCCCATATATGCTTTTCAAAGCACCAAGTGCAGCACGTTTGTTTGCAATACCCTGGTTCCTGGATATAAGCTAGTGAACAAGACAGGTTCCAGACCTATGGAAACTTCTCATTATAGAAAAGAAAAAATACATGCAAATCAGCAAATATACAAGAATGATAAAAGCAACATGACTGGATGCCGTGGGAGTGCATGAGAGGGCCGCCTGCCTCAGAATGGGGAGATGGAGGCACATTTCCTGAGAAAATAAGTTTTATACCTCTGCTGAGGTCTGAATGAAAAAGGCAGTGTGGCCGGAGGAAAGGAGGGGAAGAGAGATGGAGGAAGAATATTTAGGCAGGGTTCATTGCAAGCTCTTCAAGATAAAGAGAGAGGATTGTGCTCAGGGAGTAGAAATAGTTGTGTTACAGGAGCAAAGAGGCACTATGAAAAGCTGGAGGCCACAAGAGGTTAAGTGACTTTCCCAGTGTCACCTATTCTGTCTTCTCTTCTGATTCATTAATGAACGTGTTAAATTGCAACAGATTCATTCATCACAAGTACAATTATATACCCCAGGAAATGTTCTGTCAAAAACTCTATTACAGTGTATTCTCTGATAAATCCTTACCCTAGACTGGAGCTTGGCAGTTCTCAGATGGCAGCAACTATTCCTGCTCATCTTTGCACACCCCACAGAGCCTATTTGTTGCCTTGCACAGAGATCATCTTCAGAGGTGTTTTGGTGGTTGAGATCCCCATCAATGTAAATAACTGAACCATAAACAGTGATTTCAGGAAGATGTTTGATCCTGATTTGAGGGTTACTTCATATTCTGAAGTTAAATGAAAAAACATTTTTAAAAGGCCAAGAGCAAGAGCATAACAGCTTCTTTGATAGCATCCTGTTTGCAAGTCTCATTTGCTTCTGGTATTCTTCCTGTTAGCAGTCAATACTAGTCATCTGTAAGTCAAACAAAATTGAATTGATAAAATGATAAATTGACATGAGTTGATCTTAAGGGAGTCCTAAAAACATTAAGATGTGCTTTGCTTCCATTTATAACAATGTGTATGCAATACTGCATGCATATAATCAAATTATCTTATAATTTTATTTTGAAAAATCAAATACATTTCACATTATTTGATGCCAAAATACCAGGGTAATTTGTTGCTAATGGATTATCATATTTGCTTTCTTCTTTTATTAGGTTCATGAAATTTTCAGGAATTAAAGTTAGTCCTGAGGAAAGTTCATGAATGGCTAATGCTGGACTGTGGTAAGTCCTCAGTCTTCAGCCATTTTTGTTTGGCAATAATATATACTTAGTTTATTTGTCTGGGTTGGTTAAAAGCAGAATTTGTAATTTTCATCAATATTATCATTTCTTGTTATAGTTATTCTGAGATATTTCACATTATTTCTATAAAAAGATCATTTATCACATAGTTTTCTAATTTGTTGTAGTCATAGTGTAGTTATTCACCTTATGTTTTTCTTTAGAATTGATCATATATTAGTAGTAACAAGTATATTATTAGTTGTAATCTTCTGTCCTGATATTTTACTAATGAAAAATTTTAAATATTTTGGTAAATTGAAAGCATTTTGAAGTGAGCATTTATGTACCCCAAATCTGGTTTCTACCATTAAGAGTCTACTTATTAATCTTTTTCAGCTATTTTTTTTTTTTTTTTACTTCTCTTGCCAAATTCTACTATTTGAATTTTGCACTTTACTCATTCTATAGTTTGCGAATGTTTGGGCTGTTTTCAGTTTTTGTCTATGATGAAGCATTCTGTAATAAACACTGTTGCATAATTTTTGTTGTACATTTACATTCATTGCTAAAGTGTGTGTATCTAGGAGTGGAATTGCTTGCTTATAGGATTTCTGCATATGTAGATTTAGTATATATTGCCAAGGGTTTTCCAAAGTGGTTATATTAGTTGCAAAGTGGTTGTATTATTTTAAAATCACAAGAGTATATAAGAGTTATAGTTGCTCTGCATTCTCACTAATACTTGTTATTGTCATTCTTGTTTGTTTTTTTAAAGCTATTTTGGTAGATGGATACCATGTTTTGTTGTTGCTCTAATTTGGATATTCCTGGTGACTAATGGCACTGAGGATCTGGAGAATCTTTCCAGTTGGGTTTTTTTTTTGTTTTGTTTTGTTTTGTTTTGGTCATTTGGATGTCTTTGTGTGTGTGTGTGTGAAATTCCTGCTGCATACTTTTACTCATTTAAAAATTAGTTTGTTTTTTATTATTGATTTGCATAATAACTTCATATATTCTGGGAGTCTTCTATCAGCTATATGTATTGAAAACCTCTGCTACTCAGTGGTTTGACTTCTTACTGTCTTAATAACTTTTTATGAACAGAAATTTTACTTTTTAATGAGGTCCAAGTTATCAACCTTTTTGTTTATGCTTGATGCTATTTCTGTCTTGTTTAAGAAATCTTCAGCAGTTACAAGGTCATGAAGATATTCTCCTATTTAACATTTTACAAGCTTTATAATTTTACCTTTCACATTTAAGTCTTTAAGTCACATTAAGTCAATCCATCTGGAACTTATTTTTATGCATGAAGTCTAAGGGTCAAGGTTTTTAAAAAATTTTTCCTCCCATATGATTATCCAATTAATCACCATCATTCATTGAGAAAACTATTATTTCTCACTGCACTGTAGTAGCATCTTTGTTATAAAGTAGGTAATCTTACATGTTTGAGGCTACTTTAGAATTCTCTATTTTGTTCCAGCAGTCTATTTGTCTATTTTTGTGCCAGTACCATAGTGTTTATTTTTACTATATTTTTGCAATAGGCTTGGTATCTGATAGTGTAACTCCTCCAAGTTTGTTCTCCCTTAAGATTGTATTTCCTCGTGTCCACTCTTTGTGTTATAACTTGCATTCTTTTTGAGATGGGGTCTCACTCCATTGCCCAGGCTGGAGTGCAGTGGCATAATCATGGCTCACTGCAGCCTCAACCTCCTAGGCTCAAGTGATCCTCCCCCCTCAGCCTCCTGAATAGCTGGGACTGCAGGCATGCACCACCAGGCCTGGCTAATTGTTTTTTTTTTTTTATTTTTAAGTTTTTTTGTAGAGACAAAGGTCTATGTTGCCAGGCTGTTCTTGAAATCCTGAGCTGAAGTGATCTTCCCATCTGGGCCTCCCAAAGTGTTGGCATTATAGGCATGCACCACCTCACTCAGCCATCATTTGCATTTTACAGTGAGCCCATCAATTTCCACCATAAATAAAACAGCTGGAATTTTTATTGGAATTGCATCAATTTTATCTATCTATCTATCTATCTATCTATCTATCTATCTATCTGTCTATCTATCTATCTATCTATCTATAAATTTGGAGTCAATTGACAACTTTACAACATTGAGCTTTCCAATTCTCAAATATACCATAATATAAACCTTCACTTGTATATATCTTTCATTTCTCTTGGTGATGTTTTGCTGTGTTCTTGGTTGCATTACTTTCATTGGATCTACTATAAGGTGTTTCATCAAATCTATTAGAAATGGTATTGTTTTGAAGCTTTGTTTTTTAACTTTGGTAGCTAGGATATCTAATGTCCTTGCTAAAGAGTAATTTGTATTTTATGTTATCTAAAAATAATGCGTGGCTCTATGTCTCTATTTTCTATCTTTATTTCTTTTTTTGATAGCCTCTCCAGGACAGTGTTGCATAGAACTGGTTTTAGTAGACCTTCTTGTTTCATGTGCAATAACAAGAAAAAAGCTCGAAGGGAAAATTTCTACATTTCACTATAAAATATTTACTGTAAGTTTAAAAATTCTTTATCTTTACTTTATTAGATTATTCCTAGTTTGTTGAAAATCTGTTTCCTCATCATCAAATGGAAGACATTGTTAATTTTATCTAAAGAGTTGAATTTATATTTATAAAATTGTTCACAGTGTCTCTAGTCTTTTTTTAATTGAGGCACAATTTATGCATAGTGAATTATACAGATCTTAAGTTTATATAATTTGGTAAGTTTTGCCCACATATTCAACAACACTATAAAGACTTAGAATATTTTCATTACTAAGAACTTCCCTTATGCCCTGTTCCAGTAAATCTCTAACACACGTTTGACTTCTTTCACAGATTAGATTAGTTTTCCCTTTTCCTGAACTTTAACAAAAAAGGAATAATACATCTGTATTTATTGGGAGGGGGATTCTGACTCCTTTGTCTCAACATAATGTCTCTGAGATTTATACATTCTGTTGCATGTATCAGTAGTCTCTTCTCTTCTTATTGTTGAGTAATATGCCTTTGAGTGAATAGGACAACATTTGTTTATCAATTCTGCTATCAATTGACAGTTGGATTGTTTTCAATTGGGGCTTTTGTGGTTAAAGCTGCAATAAGCAATTAAATAAAAGCCATTTTGTGTACATACCTATTACTTTCTCTTGGGTAAATAGAAGTGGAACTGTTGGGTCATAAGATAGATGTACATTTGAAGTTAGAAAAATTTGCCAAAGACTTTTCCAGAGTGGTTTATTTATTTTACATTCCAGTAGCAGTTTATGAGAGTTGCAGTTGCTCTATATTCTCACCAGTTTTGTGCTGTGCCAAGCTAATCTTGGTGGAGATTAGCTTAGGGTCTCTCAGAAGTCTCAAGGTGTCACTCAAGCTTGGAGTCTCATCAGATGCTTGAATGGGGAAGCATCTGTTTCCAAGCTTGTAGTTGTTAGCAGGATTCAGGTTCTCATGGATTGTTGGACAGAGGGCCTCAGCTACTTGCTGGCAACTGTCTGAAGGCTGCTTTGAGTAATTTGCCATGTAACTTTCTCTGTAGGGCAGCTTTCTTCACCAAATCCAGCAATGGAGGGAATCAGTCATTAAGGTCTGGTAGCAGGGTAGAAGTTACCATCTTATGTAACATACTCAAGGAAGTAACTTCTTAACAACTTTGCCTTATGCTATTTGTTAGAAGCAAGTTACAGGTCCTGCCAACACTCCAGGGGAGGGGATTGTACAAGGGCATGAATAGCAGGAGGTAGGGATAATTGGGGCCATCTTAGAGTCTGTCCACCTCAACTAGTTTCAAGGATGATTAAAGCCCTTCTCCAGAGATGCACACTTTTTTTTTTGTCTTAGTCATAACACCCTGGAGAGTAATGACACAACTGGATATGACCAAATACATGTAATAGGGTGGGACAAATTGGGAGAACTCAGGGTTTGTAGTTAGATGTGTTCCTTCATGTGGAGAAAGTTTAATTACAGTCCAACAAGGGGTTCCAAACTGTGGCTTCTTAATTTCTCAACAGAAACAGGGCACAGGTATACCTCCTGGCAGATGAGGCAGATGTACACCATCTGGGGATGTGTTCGCAGGTAGCATGTCTGTTAAGGCATGGAGATTTTCTGGTAGTGTTCCAATTCCTGGGAGGCACTTGCAACAGCATGGGTAGTGCTATGATTTGAAAGCGCCCCCTCCAAATCTCAGATGTTGCCAGTGTGATGGTAGTAAGAGGTGGGATTGTTAAGAGGTGATTAGTCCATAAGGGCTCCTTCCCTCATGAATGGGATTAAGACTCTTATAAAAGAGGCTTCACAAAGCATTTGTCTCTTGCCCTTCCTCCATGTGAGGGCATAATGTTACTCCCCTCTAATGGATGCAGCCCTCACTAAACAACTAAACCTGCTGGTGCCTTGATCTCAGACTTTCCAGCCTTGGGAACTTTGAGAGAAAAATGTCTATTCTTTATAAATTACCCAGTCTGACATATTTTGTTGTATCAGCACAAGACAGATTAAGACAGGTAATGAGCCAATACTGGGCATAATAGCAATATAAAGAAATGGGTCTAAGACATAACCATGGTGTGTAAATTATCAGAACTAAGGCAGAAGTTTTAGGAGTAGACTTAGAAATAAGAAACATAGATCTCAGGACTAAGGTACCAGGTGAAGACCAGCTCAGGTGAATCCTAGAGAATGCAGGGGTCTTAAATTCATAAATTTCTCTTGCCCTCAGACAGGACTGACTTTAGAGAATGGAATTAAATCTGAAGCTACAGGGGGAGAGAGACCCTAGAACCCAAAAATCTTGTAGAATTGATCGTCAGGGGACTCCTCTAAGGCCTTGGAGGCTGACAAAGTAACTTTACTTTCAGTTTCCTTTTTTCCCCACTCTCTTTTGGACACACCATTTCCACTGCCTAAATAGTCTATTGCTAAAGGACATTTCTATTTTAAGCTTCTTTCTAATAGTGGAATAAAATGCCTGTGCCTTAGTTTGCAATTTTGAATATTCTGGGATAGGTAGAAGAATTGCATGGGAAAGTTGCATGCTGTGTATATGTCTTTCTGAAATCATATCTACAGACAGCTACTTATCTTTCAAGAAAAGGATTTCTGTCCATTCGTTTGTTGAATGATGGCTGAGAAGCTACTGGTGCTATGAACTGTATTAGTGCTGGAATAAAATTAGAATTTAAAAAATGTACATTATTCCTACCTTCAGAATTGGAAAATACTACTTCACAGAACTGGAAAAAAACTACTCTAAAGTTCATATGGAACCAAAAAAGAGCCTGCATAGCCAAGACAATCCTAAGCAAAAAGAACAAAGCTGGAGGCATCACACTACCTGACTTCAAACTATACTACAAGGCTACAGTAACAAAAACAGCATAGTACTGGTGCCAAAACAGTTATATAGACCAATGGAACAGAACAGAGGCCTCAGAAATAACACCACACATCTACAACTGTCTGATCTTTGACAAACCTGACAAAAACAAGCAATGGGGAAAGGATTCCCTATTTAATAAATGGTGCTGGATAAACAGGCTAGCCATATGTAAAAAGCTGAATCTGGATTCCTTCCTTACACCTTGTACAAAAATTAACTCAAGATGGATTAAAGACTTAAATGTAAGGCCTAAAACCATGAAAACCCTAGAAGAAAACCTAGGCAGTACCATTCAGGACACAGGCATGGGCAAAGACTTCATGACAAAAACACCAAAAGCAATGGCAACAAAAACCAAAATTGACAAATGAGATCTAATTAAACTGAAGAGCTTCTGCACAGCAAAAGAAACTATCATCAGAGTGAACAGGCAACCTACAGAATGGGAGAAAATTTTTGCAATCTATCCATCTGACAAAGGGCTAATATCCAGAATCTACAAAGAACTTCAACAAATTTACAAGAATAAAAAACCCCGTCAAAAAGTGGGCAAAGAATATGAATGGACACTTCTCAAAAGAAGACATTTATGCAGCTAACAGACACATGAGAAAATGCCCATCATCACTGGTCATCAGAGAAATGCAAATCAAAACCACAGTGAGATACCATCTCATGCCAGTTAGAATGGCGATCATTAAAAAGTCAGGAAACAACATGCTGGAGAGGATATGGAGAAATAGGAACACTTTTACACTGTTGGCACAAGTGTAAATTAGTTCAACCATTGTGGAAGACGGTGTGGTGATTCCTCAAGGATCTAGAACTCGAAATACCATTTGATCCAGCCATCCCATTACTGGGTATATGCCCAAAGGATTATAAATGATGCTACCATAAAGACACATGCACATGTATGTTTATTGCGGCACTATTCACAATAGCAAATAGTTGGAACCAACCTAATGTCTATCAGTGTTATACTAGATTAAGGAAGTGTGGCACATATACAACATGGAATACAATGCAACCATAAAAAAAGATGAGTTCATGTCCTTTGCAGGGACATGGATGAAGCTGGAAACCATCATTTTCAGCAAAGTGTCACAAGGGCAGAAAACCAAACACCGCATGTTCTCACTCATAGGTGGGAATCGAACAATGAGAACACATGGACACAGGGCAGGGAACATCACACACTGGGGCCTGTTTGGGGGTGGGGAGCTGGGGGAGGGATAGCATTAGGAGAAATACCTAATGTAAATGATGAGTTGATGGCTGCAGCAAGCCAATATGGCGCATGTATACCTATGTAACAAACCTGCACGTTGTGCACATGTACCCTAGAACCAAAGTATAATAAGAAAAAAACACAAAATAAATAAAAAGGCTTCTGGGTCACATGAACTTTTCCAACAACACATTGATCCAATTTGATTTTTTTCGCCAATCATTTATGGTGATTTTGGGTCTGAGATATTTTTTGGGCGATAGACTAGTAAGTATATAAACTGAATAAAGCAGTTAGTCTCAAAGGTCTGTAAATTTCAAGAGTGTCTTTTATTTTACAAACCTGATTAAAAGCTGAAAATGCAAATAAGTATGTGGGTGGAGAAACAGGAAGTATCTATATTAAATTGTGTTTTATTTTCCAGACTGAATTAAAATAATTTCCAAAAAGATGAATAACACCAGTTATGCACATGAGAGTGAGGCCATATTACTTTCAAATGTGTTACGTTTCTACATGGTAATGGAATCTTTTTCCATCCTCTCAGTTCAGAGAAAATAATTCCTCTTATTAGGTAATTTTTATATCTGAAAACTTGAAAGGCAGAAATTAATTTAATCAAATAACCAGAGTGTGAATTGCTTCATGTTTTGACTTCAAATACTGAGAGAGGAATGCACTTATTAGAGATGGATAGTGATTCAGACAGGAACCTCATGAAACCATTGAAGGCTAGCTCCTTAAAGGGTTTTTTAAAAGTTCAGAATTTTTTTTTCTCTGCTTTAAAGATCTCTAAATAAAACCATTTTATCCCTCTTATTTGGGAAATGTTCAATGTCAACTGAGTCTGGAGTTCTTTCCCATGTTGAGTTAAAGTCTCTCTTGCTACTCTGTAAGGCTATTTTTTCTTACTTAGAATGACTGGCAGCTGCCTACAATCTTTCATGAAATAATGTTTCATATAATTGAGGAGAGTCATGAAGTCAGATCTCGGCCTCATCATCCACGTTAAAATCACCAAGCAAAGGAGCAGTATGTAATCATATGCTTAATGTGGAGAAGAAAAAGTCAAAGGTAGTGTAGTGGAGGAGAAAAACTTTTTTTTCCTCTACCCTCTTAGGTTCATTGGCTGGGGCCCTGTAAAATAGACTGAGAAAAGACAGATTAACAGGAGAAAAGGCAAACAAATTTTACCTGACATTAGCTTTTCTTAACACAGAGGCCTTCCAAGAAGAGAAGTAAAGCTTCAAAGAAGTAGATAGGCCTGAGAATTTATGTACTATTTTTAACAAAGAATAAAATTATGGATGTGTGATAAGGCAAAGGAAAAGTTTTTTAGCTTCTGGGAGTGGTAACCTGTAGGAAGGTAGAGATATAGGAGAATCTAATGGAAGACCTGGGTTATTTTAGTAAGGCTCGGTTGTGCAGGTTCATCTTGGTGCCAATTTTCTGTCTTCTTCATGGCCAAAAACTTCCTTGCAGGAGGGAATCTATGGCAGTCCTCATTGCGCAGGAGTTTCTGGTTTTAGTCAGATAAAGGAAGTCCTGGCAACTTCTGTGAAATCTCAGTTTCCTTCAGTTCAAAGTAATCCTTATGTCAAAATGACATATTTTGGGGTAGCATATTTTGGGGTGACATTTGGATCACCTTCAGTATCATAGACAGTCTGTTAGTGATAACCCACTGGGTAAACAACTCTGGCCAACTGTCCCTTTTCTTGTAAGTCTCTTTTCCAAACTTACAATGTATGTTTTTATTCTTCTGTTTTTTCTGTTAATCACTTAGATTAGAAGTGGATATGTAGAAGGACATTTCTGTGTGTGAAAAGTTAAATTGATGCAGACTCTTCTTCTTAGTCCTGGACTGCATTGGTGGAATTTACTTATTCATCAAAAAAATTTTTTTAGAGACAGGTCTCACTCTTTTCCCCACGCTATAGTCCAGTGTTGCAGTCATAGCTCACTGTAACCATGAACTCTTGGGCTCAAGTGATCCTCTTGCTTCAGCCTCCTGATTAGCTAGGATGACAGGCGTGCACCACTATGCCCAGCTAAGTTTTTAAATTTATTTTTATTTTTTGTGGAGACAAGGTCTAGCTTTGTTGCTCAGGTTGGCTTTGAACCTCTGGGCTCAAGTGATCCTCCCACCTTAGCTTCCCAAAGTGCTGGAGTTACAGGCGTAAGCTTTTCCAGTTCTTAGTTTGTTCTAGGTCCTGTTAAAGGTTCTAGGGATGCAGCTGGTAAAATAAGATAAACAATGAAAACATGGCTCCTCTTATGGACTTTGAATAAAATGGAGTGATTGTACAGTTTATTCTAGAACTGGAAACTGGATTATTCCTTGATAATCTATTTGTCTTCAGTTGGCACCTCAGTGTTGGTGGTTTTCTAATCAATCATCTAACCAGCATTCACTGAGTGTCCACTCCTGCCACGCATTAGGCACTTGTGGAGCTGGTAATCTAGCTAGGGAGAGGAAATCAAAATGGATCATTGCATGACAATTTTAGGCAATCAGAATGTTTCACACAGCAATACAGGATTAACAGCTTCACCTAGACTATTAGCTCAATTCTATGACTTCTCAGGAGGTGTTTGCTAAATTATGTCATGGAATATTTCCTTTTCCTTTCACAATATTAGTTGGTGGGATATATATAATGTAAAAATAATTTGATGTCTGCTTGCATACCTATCAGTTAATAGAATTGCTGTGGTGACATGGTAAAGTTCTAATTCTCTTTCTTCATTCTGGGAATCTCTTTGCTTTGAATGAATTTAGTAAGATGTCAGGCTTTTGTTGAGTTCACTAAGCCTGGTGATTATTCCATATGATTGATTTTATTAAAAATAAGCTTACAAGCAGCAAAATGTTGACAGTAATTTAGATGTTCCCAAAAATGTCAAACTTTTCTAATTTATGCAAATAATTTTTCCTTATTAACTTGCTTTTTAAGCATTGTATTAAATACCAACCATTTGTCACCTGTAAAATGCTTTTACTGCTCCTCAGACCATAGCTAGCATTGTGCAAGTTTTAAAGACAACAAATTAAGATTCTATGCTGTGGGTTAACTACTGGAAACCTTGTATAATGGCATTTGATTATATAAGGCTGATGATTTAGTCTCATGAAAATCCTACCTAATTGCTTGGGTAACTTTCATCATCTTTCATAAAAGAAGATGACATGAATGCCAATGATGATAGGGAAATGTCAGATTCTCTTTCTAGCAGCTGTTTGTACCCAGACTTCCAAAGATTTGACACTTCGTTTGAATCCTAGTAAGCTCTCTGCACTTGGGAAATTATCATTCTGGGTGATTTGGGAAATGTTGGCCCACTGAGGGAAATAAAGGTAAGATTGAGAGGGAAGAAGGAAGTTGCAGTAGAAATCTTTTAGGGTATCATCCAGCTAAAGAATCTGCCCTTTCTTTTGGTGTCTGATCCCAGATTTGTGAGGAATAAGCCACCCAAGTTTGTATTAATATAAGCCCCTATACTCTTGGTGATAACTCCTTGGTTTCTTGTTACATACATATATGTTGGTAGGAATTTCTTTCTTGGGCTTTTGGAATCAGAATGCAAAGACAACTGGCATACATTTAGATGAGAATGGGACAGTAACAACATAATGTAGGAGCTAAGAATAAAAACCTCTGCCCTGTGAATAAAGGAGGGAGAATGCAGATCTACAGAGAACGAAAGAAAGGAAGCAGAATTTAGCGAGCAGAAGAGATAAGAGATGAGTTTGCTGGGTTCTTATTCTGTCCAGGTGAAGTGGTAGTGGAATACTTATCCTGGAGCCAAGTGGAAAGTGAGACCTCCCCAGGTCACAAATTGAGAGAGTGGGAGAGAGGTGGATCTCCATGGGAAGACCAGAGGGTCATTGCCGGAGGAGGGGAGAATGAATGTCAGGAAAACAAAACAATGGAGGTTCTCTGCAGTCAGAGAGGCAAAGGGAGAATTTTTAAATAAATGAAAGTTTTTCTGATTATCTGACTAAAGTTACAAGTCATTGTAGAATTGGAATTAAAATTGTTTGAAAAAAATGTTTAAATGTAAATGATAAGTATACTACTATTTTCTTGATCCTTATTAACATGGATTTTGTGATCATTTGATCAGGATTAGGATGATATTTTCCCTATATAGTATATGTAGAAAGGATTCTTTCTAATGAACTGTGAACTTGTGACATAAGAGGGTTGCTGTTTACCCACTTAAGCAAATGCTTCAGGAGACAGTTTAGCAATATCCATTACTTCATGCATATATTACTAATGATTACAAATGTGTTTTTGTGGCACACTTTGAAGGGTAAAACAATATTTAGTAATTTAAACCTTCAGGTGGCATTTCGTGCAGGTATTTTGGTTTGGTGAATTCCTACTTGGCCTTCATCCATTTTTGATTCTCTAGCAAGTTGTGGGAGACTTTGGTTTTGAACAACTGTCATATAATTTATGCTCTTTAAAGAATTATTGGATATTAGGGATCAGGATATGTCCTCATCTTTTGCTTCCCTGGACAATTACCCATTTCTATTCATCATAATATTACCATCTGCTTCCATGAGTATAAAAAGCCATGTAGGGAGAGAGTCAGACAGGTCCTGTTTGATAATGGTCATTTGTGGCCTTCTCTGCTTGTAAGAAGGCTAGGAGGGCTCTGTGACCTTCACAATGGTAGACATTTAGCCACAGAAACAATGTGAGTAGAAAACATAAGCAGAGAGCCAAGAGGGAAATTTAATTTCTGGCTTAATTTTTACAGGAGAGATCAGGACATGACTAAGCATATCGCCTGAGCTTGCTTACGAGTATCCAGATAGACACAGACCTACGATCCAGTTGAGAGTTTTCTAACCTGGTCACTTTTATACCTGCATTGGGTGTGGCCACCCTGAGAACCACAGTAGCTTTTTTCACCTAGTCTTACAGAGGGCAGCCTGGATCATGTTCAGTGTTCATTCTCCTGCCTAACCCACTCTGACCACTCTGGTAACCCTCTGAGTGCCTCACCCTTCCATTTCCTAGTCAACATAGTGGATACCACAGCTTAGTCCCTGACAGGGGTCCTGTCTGAGGGGCCACCTGGTAGTAGTCAGCACCAGTGCCTGGGCCTCTGTTTCTTCAGCAATGGTAGAATGTACTTGGGCGACAACAATCTGCCTTTGAAATGACTGGAGAGCAGTGAATTGCTTGAGCCATTGATTGTCTGCATGCAGATATGGACCCAGGCATCCAGAAGAGACAGCCCAGGAGGCCTGGAGGAAATAAGATTGGACCTATTTAGGAAGGAGTAGGAGCATTGAGAGGGAGGTCATTGAGGAGAGGTAGGAACGCTTTCAGTGGGAAGAAATGCATGACCCAATACAGACCTGGAAATATTAACAATATAAGTAGTCCTTGAGCCCTCATGTCATGCAGTTGCACTGTGCCACACATTTGGCATGCACTATCTCATTTAGTCCCTTGTTCTTCAGTCCAAGGCTCTACCTCTGAGCTATACCCTTTCCTTCATTTAATCCCTATAGGGAAGTGCCCTTATCATTCTCATTTCAGTGCAGAGGAAAGCTCAGGGAGGTGAATTGGTTTGCCACATATCACAAAGTTCATAAGGGGCAGAGGCTGGAGTACATCAAACAGATATAGCTACAAAGAGGAGGAAAGGCTGGCCTTGCTGTCACCAAGAGTTTGTGTCATATAGAACTGCCCTGCAGTAATAGCTAGCACAACTGTACAGCTACAGAAGTGTAAAGCTGTACAAAGAGGGATTACCTGTATAGCATTTCCCCAGCTTAGTGAAAAGGCAAGTCTTGAACTCTCATGATTTCCAGGAGCTGCAGTGCTGTATTGTTGAATCATTTGAAATTCACTTTCACCCTGTTCCCTGAAACACCTCAGTAATATCAACACATCAGTGCACACACACACACACACACACACACACACACACTCTCTCTCTCTCTCTCTCTCTCTCTCATTCATGAGAAAAAGAAGGATTTATTGCGAGGAACTGGCTCATTCCAATTATGGAGGCCGAGACATCCCGCAACCTACAGTCTGCGAGTTGGAGACCCAGGAAAGCCAGTGGTGTAATTCAGTATGAGTCTGAAGGCCTGAGAATCGGAGGTGTATATCCCAGCCCAAGGTTAGGAGAAGATGAGTTGAGTGGTCCCAGCTCACCAGTGAGGCAGAAAAAATAAGAGGGCACAGATGCCTCCTTCCTCTGGCTTTGCTTCAGGCCCTCAGTGACTGAGTGATGCCCACCCATACTGGGGAAGGCAGGCTGTCCTATGAAGTACGCTGATTTGCATGTGAATCTCAGTCAGAAACACCCTCATAGATGCATCTAGAAATGTTTATTCTTGGCATCCTGTGGCCCCGTCAGGTTGACACATAAAGTTAACCATCAGACATACCTATTGGATGCCCGTGATCTGTTAAGCAAAACCAAACCCACATTGTCCAAGGCACAGCTGATGGTGTCCTCACTTTTCCTCACTCAGGAACTACTGAAGGAGGTGGCACCTTCAGAGACAAGATGGAGGCAGGATAGGGGAGGGGATGAGGATATAGACCATGGAGACTGACAGACCTGGGCCTTCATTCCAGTGCCTCATTTTCTTCATATAGAAGAAGGAGGAGGAAAATGCCAATTTCATGGGGGTGGATATAACAAGGAACGAACAAAACCCCCAAAGGTGTTGATGCCTAAACAGGCAGTACATTAAGTGCCCAGTAAATATTACTAAAACAGTATTGCCAGGAGAATCAATTCATTCCTTTCTAAGTTTGGTTAGAAGTGTTTCCAGGTTTAGTCAAAGCAATCCAGTGGGTTGGCCCAGGAGCAAGTTCTGGAGCTCAGTGTTCTGATGTGCAGACCACTGACTGTTCTCACTACCTCACGCTCCATTATTGAAGAGTCCCAGAGAGGGAGAGCATGTTCAAACAACCGATGCACAAAAGTCTGATAAATTAGGAAAATTAGGGAAGTATAGTGAATATATTAGGGAAGTATAGTGAATGGTCCCATTTATAACTATTTTCCATTGACTTCCTTTAGATAAGAAGCTTTTTTGTGCTTTCTTTTTCAAATTAAAGAACATGAATTTATGCACACCAGTTTTCTAATCTGTCCTCAGCATATCTAGCCAGTGTTATTTTTAACCACCATTATTTGGCACATCATCTAATAAAGGTGGGCTGCTCATCTCCCAGGCCCCCTCTATTTTCTGTGAAGTTCTCTCCTCTATACCCTGAACATTCTAATTCCTCCTATTGGAAGCATCCATTCTTCCTCCTCTCTGATCACATCCTCCCTTTTCTTCAAGACTCTGTTTAAGATCCACGTGTTCTAAGAAGCCCTCATTGTGGGCCTGAGTCCTCTCCACCTGCTCTGATCTTTGTGGCACATATACACCATGGAATACTATGCAGCCATCAAAAAGGATGAGTTTGCGTCCTTTGTAGGGACATGGATGCAGCTGGAAACCATCATTCTTAGCAAACTATCACAAGAACAGAAAACCAAACACCGCATGTTCTCATTCATAGGTGGGAACTGAACAATGAGATCACTTGGACTCAGGAAGGGGAACATCACACACCGGGGCCTATCATGGGGAGGGGGGAGGGGGGAGGGATTGCATTGGGAGTTATACCTGATGTAAATGATGAGTTGATGGGTGCAGCACACCAACATGGCACAAGTATACATATGTAACAAACCTGCACGTTATGCACATGTACCCTACAACTTAAAGTATAATAATAATAAATAAATTAAAAAAAAATTGCATATGATTTTCTTGAAATCTCTAGAGCTCCAAAAAAGCCTTCATCACTAAGCAAAGTGACTGTAGCTCAAAGGTTCTGACTATCTGCGTGGCTATGCTGAACAAGAAAGACTGAGGCAGGTTTACTCTGTCTTGGTGTATCGCATAGGTTTTGAGGACAATTGAGATGCTGGAGATCATCAGCATCATGCCATTAGGAGATAGAAAGTCACCGAGAGCGTAAAGAAACACAGCATGCGCATATGTGCGAAGTTATTTATTTACTCAGTAAAGGGCATATAAAAAAAAATCTATGCCAGGGAAGGTCAACAAGGGCAGTATACTCTACTCTACTCATTTATCCAGGAAGCTCTTGATTTTTTTAAAGAATAAAGCCCTAAACATTATGGAAATGTACCTGTTTTCATTAAATTACTCTTACATTCATTTTTCATGTGAAAAATGAGCTTCAGGCTTCAATATGATGAATCGTTTCCTCCTGTGTGACAGTGGTGGAGGAAGTTAATTTAGCGCTGCTGCAAGGAGTCCTGGTTGTCTCCTATTTTATTCTGAGGCTGTTGATTAATAGGATTACACTGGAGTTATTACAGCTGCCAATTTGTTTATCCCATCACTGGGGTCAGTGCTGAGGATCTTATTTCAGGTTTCTCTGGTTTTGAAACCTGGTTTGTCATGTTTGTAATGTAATAAACTTCTGCTGTATCATCACTCCATGGAGTGTTCAACTAAGCTGAATGAACTCTCGAGCCATCTATGTTATGGGAATTTGAGTCATTTGTTCACAAAGTATTGATTGAGCACCAGTGGCGAGCAATATCTTGTACTATGCTGAGAAAATCAAGGCCAATGCACTTGATGCAAAGGGGGAGGCCAATTTATACTTTGGGAACCTGAATATTGGCAAAGTGTAAGCAGTGGGACATGGGGAGGTGAAATGGTAAGTGACTAATACCTATCTAGGCTTTAGTATCATCAATAATAAAGTAAATAATTAGACCAAATAATTTTTTTTGTATTTATTCAGATTGTGGAACACTACCATTTTGTGGAATGTCAAGAAATAATGACACTTAATTCCACTATGTAAACTAGGAGATATTTTATAAGTATGTATCTGCTGTATGATCCTGAGCATGGCATACTTAAAAATATGAGCTACTCTGGCTACTGCACTCCAGCCTGGGCGACAGAGCGAGACTCCGCCTCAAAAAAAAAAAAAAAAAAAAAAAAAAAAAAAAAAAAAAAAAAGAGCTACTGTGTCTAGGCAGCAGTGCTTCCCTTAGACCTGGGCAAATGGGGCCGCTGCTCCAGGCCTTATAAATTGGGGTGTCTTGTGCTTTGACTGTGTCTTTCTTGAAATTTTCTAAATTCCCCTATGATGTCTGGAATGGTCCAGCGTTGGTAGTGCCATCCAGTCAGGGTGCCCTGAGCCTGGGTTGGAACATGCATGGGCCTCCGTCTCATTTTTTCCTTTTGGAAGTATTTGGAGCTGTCTACTACACATGACAGATTAACCAGATATCCTGAGGACCTGTGTAATTTGCACCTATGGGAGCATCCCAGGGTTCCATGGCTGGATTCAAATGGCAGGACTCTGGCTTCAAACGGTAGTTTGGTAAGTTGATCACTCCTGCAAGCCTATGTAGTATTTCCTTTGTGAGCTCACACAAGATTAGGCTACCAGCATGGTGCCCATGTGATTGATGTGATCATCCCAGGTAACTCTCGCATAGGTATACAGGATGAGCTCAGGGCCCTGGGGTACCCCTGGTACACTAACATCCCTTGGACCTGAGCCATGTATAGGGACCCATGTATTGGCTCTTACTTACCCATGTTGTGACTGCAGATTCATCTCCATTCTGCAGTACAGAAGGCAGCAAGATTGGAGACAAGTGTCCTTTACCCATAACTCCCCAGCAGCTGACAATAAGGACAGTTGCCCCACCCTCTCCATAGGCTCCATACTACATGTTGGGCCACCCCTGGTAGTGGCTGCACCTATTTCCTCATAAGCATTTTTAGACAGTGGCTCTGCAGTGCCAATGGGTCCTCCCAGTTGATGTCCTCTCTTGCCTCTGATCGATGTGGTGACATCATGCTCTCCCAACTTGGTCTTAAGGTATGTTGGATAAGGGAGAGACATTTCTTGCCCCCATGGAAACACTCCTTTTACCCCCACCTGGGTGGCCGTGTGTGGAAGGCAACAGTGTGGTCAACGCTGAAAAGGATCACACTCTAAGAATGCCAGGATTATGTTCTTAAGAGTTCAAAGAAGACAAGGGATTGGAGGATGTGTTGTTTTGTTTTATATCATACAATTTTGAAGACTAAATTTAACACAATCAAACAAATTATCATTTACATTTTTGTGCATCGTCTGAGTGAGACTTGCATGTGTAGGCATTGTCAATAAAGCACAATAACAACTTTTGTGAGATCATTAGAAGCCAATATTTACAGGCAGCACAATGAATGAGTGTTAGGAGTAATAATGTAATCAGCATTAAATAAATGGAGTTAGGGAACTCAAGAGGCAAGCAGGCCTATATTTTTAAGAAATCTGAACAGGTTTGAAGAGCCATGGCATTGTGAGTAATAAGAGCATTGCTACCTTTTTCTCCCAGGAGGCAGTATGAAAGAGCCAGGAATTATGCCTATGACAATAAAGAATGTGAATTGATGATTCCTATTCCTGGACAGGAAGAGATGGTGCTTGGACACTAAGAAGAATTGTCATATGCACTGATTGGAAAAGAAACCCATATGTTTCTCTTTTCTACTCATTATTCTGTCCTTTCACTGAAAAATCACTATACCTTATACAAACCCATGAATTCATATTACATTTTAAAGATCAAACTGCTAGTGTAAGACAAGGCCCTGCAAAATTAATTGCCAAGTGCCCCTCACTCCCTAGGGATGGCCGTGTTGGGTAGGATACTTAGTGGTACTCAGGAAATAAGATGCTCTCTGTGCTGCCCATTGGATAATTTGTTTTGAGCTTGGACTCAAAGCTGGAATTAATTCTCCCCAACAAAAAAGGAAAGGAAAGTGAAGCACCCTATTTCTCAGCAGAAAGAGACAACAAAAGAGGAAGAGGATGAGGGATAGAGAGAGGAAGAAACACATGGAACAGAAGGCTGCTCAGCTGCAGACATAGAAGAGAAATCACCTCTGGGATGAGAAGTTCTTATTTATCTAAGAACATTGGAGGAAAGCAAATTCTTGTAAGTAGAGGAAGAACACGCTATATTTTAAAATATCTGCATTATGTAGTTAGGAACACAGAGATTTAGCATTTTCTGTAACTTGTAACCAGGAGGTTTTGGAGAATGACATGTGCATCTATTCTAGAGCAGACTTATATGTGACAGATGACAATGTGAGAGACAGTATATAAGGATGGTAGAAAATGAATAATGTGACACAAAGATAAATCCATATTATCAGTGCACCAGGCACCACTCTTACTGAGGCAGTGGTTTTTTTTTCTGTCCATATATCTTATATCTCTAATTCACTGCAATTTTTCAAGTAATTATTGACAGATTCTTTACTCACATTTGCTGCTGTATTGTATCCACTTTTTTTTCTGTGCTTGGAGGTTTGCATGTATTCAAAGCAAGCAGGTGCATCCTTAGTATAACATCACTTACTTTGAGTTCTAATACTCTAAGAGGTACATTTTCTTAATTTTTTTTTGTCAGATCAAATTGAAAGGTCCCTCTTGTCTTCAGCCTTTTTCATAAGCATCAGCTCATTTTTGACTTTGATCTTCTAGATTCCTGTCAGTCTGTTTTATTTCTCTTAGACTGTATGCTCCTACTTCCTTTTTAAAATTTGTGCCTGTGAAACTTTTTCCCCTCGGGGACTCCCTTTGCAGCCACCCTGGTTTCTTGATGCTCTTACTAATTGGAATTGTGGGCTATACCAGGTCTTGTCAGTTACACAGCTGCTTTTTCAACTTGACTGACACTTACTGCCTTCTTTCTTTCCCAAATTTTTGCGACAAGAATGTTCTTTTTTACAGAAAAAGCTAAATCTCAATAATCAAGGTGTCATAAATACCTCATGCTTGTTGTGGTTCATAACATATATATTTGGCTATAGTTTTCATTGAATTCCTTCATTTTCTGCTAGTTTTATCAGCCAAGTTGTTTGCCATCATAAAAGCAGGATTGAGGCTAGGATGATAAATGGATTGAAATTATCAAAGAGATAACTTCAAAAAGGTTTTGGACATTCAAATAAAAGGAAAAGAAAACCTTTAGGTGACTCTTCATAAAACAGGTTATTTCCCCAAATCACAAATAATTCTTGAACATTTGTTACTTTTCTTCAGAGACCTAGAAAGGAAAAATCACAGAACAAATGCCATGGATGTTTGTAAAACTGGAGTTCACTGTGGGCAGTGAGGTAAGGGACACCATATGGACCTTAGAGAATCTTTATAAGTAGAAACTGCAACCTCAAAAACCATGATCTGCCCCCTGGAATTTCCTGCGGGTGGTGAAGTAAGGGACATTGTGCGTGCCTTGGGGCATCAAAAGTATTACAAGTAGAAGCTCTCACCTCTATTAACTTCCCTCCCCACCACGTTACCTGTCTGATGTCATCTCCCGTTACTTTCCCTTGTCTCTGCTCCAGTCCAGGCGGCCCAGGCGGCATTCTTCCTGGTCTTTGGAAGACAGTTTGCCCTCAGGATGGCGCAATTGCTGTCTCCTCTGTTCTCAATGTCTTTGTCCAAGAAATTTGCACTGTTTGCCTTCTCATTTCTTTCTGGTCTTCTATCAAATTGCTCCAGCTCAATGTGACCTTTTTTTCCTGTCCACATTATATAAAATTGGTATATACATCTAACACACACACTTTGTGTTATTCTTCTTGGCTTTATTTTTCTTCTCACTATTATCACATCTATCAGTAGAAATACTTTATTTATTTATCTTGTTAATTTTTCCTTCTCATTCACCAGAATGAAGATATTTTCTGTTTTGATCACTGCTGTGTCCTCAGCCAATACAGTAGTATCTGAGACACAGTAAGCCCTCAATACATGTTTGTTGGATGAATAAATAAAACCTCAACTAAAAGGGGCAATTGGTTACCTAAAATTTTGCTTTAATTTGTATATATTGGAGAAATAGTGTTGCAATAGAATACGTTAAACTTAGGGGTTTGTTCCCCCCAAATTTAACTTTTTATACCCTCATGGTAGATGTTAGACTAAAAGTTAAACAAATAAAAACTCCAGTGTTTACCCACCATCTTTATAAGTCTTGATGAAACTATCTAGTACTTTTCTTTGGAGGGCGGGACTACTTTCTCACTGCAGTCTTGGAGTCTCAGCTGAAATTAAGACAGGAAGTTTCATTTTATATCCTGTTGCATTAGTATTAACATATTCTTAAATTCATGCTAATCAGCATCATTGGTTTAAAATGGAATAAAATGAAGTTGTGGGGAATGTTACTCCCACGCATATTCTAAAGCAAATAGGAAAGGTCTCCATTTTTATCACCTTGCTTTCTACTCTGCAACTTCCTAAAAAAATCTATTCTCCCATAGTTCTAGAGGCTGGAAGTCCAAGATCAAGGTGTCAGCAGGGTCATACACCCTTTGAGACCTGTAGGGTGCATCAGTTTGCTAGGGCTGCCGTAACAAAGTACGACGGATGTGGTGGCTTACACAGAGATTTATTTTCTTATGGTTCTGGAGGTTGGAAGTGTGAGATCAGCGATTTGTTTCTTCTGAGGCCTCTCTCCTTGTCTTGTAGGTGGCTGTCTTCTCCCTGTGTCTTTACAGCACCTTCCCTCCATATGTGTCTGTGTCCAAATTTCCTCTTATAAGTACAGCAGTCATAGTGGATTGGGGCCCACTCTAGTGCTTCATTAATTAATTACTTAATTACCTCTTAAAGGCCCTCTCTCCACAAAGTCACAAAGGTACTGGAGGTTTGAACTTCAGCACATGAATTTTGGGAGGACACAATTCAGCCCATAACAAAGGGCATCCTTCCTATGTTCTGGTGGTTTTCTAGCAATCTTTGGCATTCCTTGTGTTATACATACATCACCCTAATCTTCCTTCTTTATGTGATATTCTCCTGGTGTCTCTTCACATCATTTCCCAGCTGTGAGCATCTGTTTCTCTGTTCAAGTCACCCCCTTTCATAAGGACACCAGTGATCCTGGATTAGGTCCCATCCTAATGACCTCATTTTAACTTAATTACCCCTGGAAAGACCCTATTTCTGAATAAGGTCACTATACTAGTCTGTTCTCAGGCTGCTAATAAAGACACACTCAAGACTGGGTAATTTATAAAGGTAAAAGTTTTAATTGACTCACAGGTCAGCATGGCTGTGGAGGCCTCAGGAAACTTACAATCATGGCAGAAGGGGAAGCAAACATGGCCTTCTTCATATGGCAACAGCAAGGAGAAGAATGAGTTCCCAGTAAAGGGGGAAGCCCCTTATAAAATAATCAGATCTCATGATAACTCACTCTCATGAGAACAGGATATGGGAATCTGCCCCCATGATTCAATTATATCCACTGGGTTCCTCCCATGACACATGGGGATTATGGGAACTACAATTCAAGATGAAATTTGGGTGGGGACACAGCCAAACTATATCATTCTACCCCTGGCTTCTCCCAGATTGCATGTCCTCACATTTCAAAACCAATTATGCCTTTCCAACAGTCCCCCAAAGCCTTAACTTATTTCAGCATTAACTCAAAAGTCCACAGTCCAAAGTCTCAATCTGAGACAAGGCAAGTCCTTTCCACCTATGAGCGTGTAAAATCAAAAGCAAGTTAGTTACTTCCTAGATACAATGGGAGTACAGGCATCAGGTAAACACACCCATTCCAAATGGGAGAAATTGGCCAAAACAAAGGGGTTTTGCAAGTCCAAAATCTAAAAAGGCAGTCATTAAACCTTAAAGTTCCAAAATCATCTCCTTTGACTCCATGTCTGACATCCAGGTCACACTGATGCAAGAAGTGGGATCCCATGGCCTTGGGAAGCTTTGCTCCTGTGGCTTTGCAGGGTGTAGCCTCCCTTCTGGCTGCTTTCATGAGCTGGCATTGAGCATCTGAGACTTTTCCAGCTGCATGGTGCCAGCTGTCAGTGAATCTACCATTCTGGAGTCTAGAAGATGGTGGCCCTCTTCTCACAGCCCCACTAAGCATTACGGTGGGAACTCTGTGTGGGGGCTGGGGACTCCAACTCCACATTTTCCTTCTGCACTGCCCTAGGAGAGGTTCTCCGTGAGGGCTCTACCCCTGCAGCAGACTTCTGCCTGCATATGCAGACATTTCCATACATCCTCTGAAATCTAAGTGGAGGTTCCCCAACGTCAGTGCTTGACTTTTGTATACTTGCAGGCTCAACAACACGTGGAAGCTTGCACCCTCTGAAGCCATGACTTGAGCTGTACGTTGGCCTCTTTTAGCCACAGCTGGAGCAGCTGGGATGCAGGGCACCAAGTCTCTAGGCTGCACGCAGCAGGGGAGCCCTGGGCCTGGCCTACGAAACCATTTTTTCCTCCGAGGCCTCTGGCCCTGTGATGGGAGGGGCTGCTGGAAAAATTTCTTATGTGCCCTGGAGACATTTCCCCCATTGCCTTGGTGATTAACATTCAGCTCCTTGTTACTTAATGCAAATTTCTGCAGCTGACTTGAATTTCTCCCCAGAAAATGGGTTATTTTTTTCTATCACATCATCAGGCTGCAAATTTGCCAAACTTTTATGCTCTGCTTTCTCTTCAATGCTTTGCCATTTAGAAATTTCTCCCACCAGATACTCTAAATCATCTCTCTCAAGTTCAAAGTTCCACAGATCTTTAGGGCAGGGACAAAAATGCCTCCAATCTCTTTGCTGAAACACAGCAAGAGCCACTTTTATTCCAGTTCCCAACAAGTTTCTTATCTCCATCTCAGACCACCTCAGCTTGGACTTTATTGTCTATATCACTATAAGCGTTTTGGCCAAAGCCACTCAACAAATCTCTAGGAAGTTCCAAACTGTCCCACATCTTCCTGTCTTCTTCTGAGCCCTCCAAACTGTTCCAGCCTCTGCTTGTTACCCAGTTCTAAAGTCGCTTCCATTTTTGAGTATCTTTATAACAGCACCCCACTACCTGGTACCAATTTACTGTATTAGTCTGTTCTTGTTCTGCTAATAAAGACATACTCAGGACTGGGTAATTTATAAAGGAAAGAGGCTTAATTGACTCACAATTCGGCGTGGCTAGAGAAGCCTCAGGAAGTTTACAATCTTGATGGAAGGGGAAGTAAATATGGCCTTCTTCACATGGCAGCAGCAAGGAGAACAATGAGTGCCCAGTGGAAGGGGAAGCCCCTTATAAAATCATTAGATTTCATGAGAACTGACTCACTATCATGAGAACAGAATGGGAGAAACTGCCTCTGTGATTTGATTATCTCCAACTAGTCTCTCGCATGACATCTGGGGATTATGGTAACTACAATTCAAGATGAAAATTGGGTGGGGACACAGCCAAACCATTTCAGTCACATTCTTAACTCTAGTGGTTAGGATTTCAACATATCATTTTCAAGAGATATAATTTAACTCATAACAGCAATTGTAATAATTCATGTTTTATTTGGAACTCAAGCTGAGACCTCGAAGCTATGTTTAGGGTCTGCCTGCTTTCTCTTACAGGATCATTAACACTAAATTAGTCTGGATTCCATACTTGGGTTATTTTCTGATACTTAAAATCAGAGAATGAAATAAAAAAAAATCCCAAAGACAATTTCAGTAAATCTGTATGTTATTTGAGTTTAGATTCATTAATTCCTACAAGCCTACTCCAAATTCAGATTAATATTTAATTTTCTTATCTTGGAAAAGTAAAACTGGGGTAATTTTCTAGGTAAATAAAATCATTGTGTTATGCTACATGTATTGGTCAAGGTCCTCCTTGAAAACAGTTAATACATTCAAATTAGGATAATTATAGGAGGATTTAATAAAGTGTAATTTATAAAGATAAGGATTTGATAGCCTGGGCTAACAACAGTGGAGTTGTTACCACCCCTAGATCTTAAGGAAGGTGAAGTACTGGAGTCAGAAGGAAAGAGTAGCAGTAGTCTTTGTTTGTGGGACACAGAAAGGAATGAGGAAGATAGGTACCCCACCCCTTACTCTCCTTTTCTCCCTTAACTCCTGCTGTAACTTTCCATTAGCCAAACCCAGCTGGCATCCAAAGTAAATGATGTAATCCATACACATCAGGTTTCTAAGACAGAGGGTGAGGAAAGACTTCTGTGTGAAACCCAACAAAGAGAATACAAAAATTCCTTCAGCTACCTTATCAGGAATGATTCCAAGATGGTCATATTTCCGCTTAAAACCTAAAGATGAGCTGCCATTGATGCTCTTCATATAAGGTAACAAGAAGAAAAAGGGAAAGAGGGTTAGGAAAACATAGCTGCTAAATTCCCTATTTCTGTCTCTGGTCACACAGCCTTCTTCCATCCTAATCATAGAAGTCTTTTGCACTATCCATTCCATGTTCTCCTTAACTCTTCTATAACTTCAGCTGGATGGTGTTCTGTGTACCCATCTGGTGACCCAGTCCTACAGTATTGAGAACAGGATTGGACAAGGAAAGACAGAGGTGACCTAGTGAATACCTGGGTTTCACACGTGGTCCTCCATTGTGTGGCACCAACCCAATTTCCTCCTTGTCAGGGTTAATAATCTTGGCCATTATGGAGACCTGCATCATAGACTGTTGGTTCAGTGGCTTGAAGAATCCAAAATGGATCTGAGGACATTTGTTTTCATTTGATTCTTCATAACTGTGCTTCCTGGTAGAATCCCTTCTTCTGTGGAGCCTAGGACCTCCAAACACATCAAGCCCAAAATTCTTCCATAGGGTTATTAGGTATAATTGCTAGAGGAGTCACTCCCGTACTACTCTTGTTTCTAACCTCATTCATTCTGGCAGTGGGGGAGAGAGCACTGAATGTTGGCTATTGCTTTAAGACATAACCTCATCCTGTAGAATATCACCTTCCTCCCTAGTATGCCAGCTCCTGCTATCATTTAAGAATGCAAAGCACTTTCTTTTTATCACTTTCTGGTTTTCTGGCATAGAGTTTAATAAATATATTCTTTTATTTTTTTGCAAGCTATTTTTTTTCTTTTACAGAATGGTTCTATTTCTTTCTGCTTTTCAGATTATATATACTTGATTCGGTATAGATCTACTCAAACCTGTATTTCTCTAAGAGTAGGATGGTATATTTTCCTTAGCTTGCCTTCTAGTTACTTAAGCACTAGTAGAACTTCAGTAGGGTCCAAAATGTGGCTCATGCCATCATTTTATTCATTCAAGAAGTTGAGGACATGGGAGGAAATATGGGCTTTGGATCTTCCCGTTGGAATTACTTCAATAGGATCCAGATTTGTCTTGCTTGTCTACCAAAATTTGGACTTATTGCCTAGTTCTGGTGGATTAAGATTCTGTAATTCTGCTTGTTTGACTATATGCCTGGTTGTTTTGCCGTCTCAGCTTCATATTTACTGCCACCTCTTACTTGCAGAGTTAGATGTAGAGTTAGTCTGTTTTTGTGCCTATAGTCCATCTGGATCTTTTTATCTAGCTCTGTCTTTTCATCGCTACTCACTGCATAAGAAAGATTACATACTTCACATTTTTTTTCTCTTATAGCCCAACACTAATATAATCCATGCAGGTATAAAGCCAACGATAAAGGCAGACAGCCTCAATGCATGTATGTAAACATATGTGTCAAACACTGTGTGTCTATTGATGCACATGCTTTTATTTAAGGCCTTGTACAACAGTCATTCAAAAAAGCTCAGTGTTTTCATCTGACTACTTTATCTGCATCTTATAGCTCGGAGAATTTGGCCTGAGTCTGGGACAAACTTTAAACTATGGTAAATGAGCAAACAATTTTCTGGGTCAAAAATAAAATGTGAACATCCAAAAGTAAATAGAAAACCTTTATGGTTATCCTGACAGGGTTCTTTTTTTCTAAGTCATTGAAAGCACAATTTTATTTTCTCTGAAAGCTCTTATTTATTTTATTTTTAAATTTTATTTTAAGTTCTGGGGTACGTGTGCAGGATGTGCAGGTTTATTAAATAGGTAAACATATGCCATGGTGGTTTGCTGCACAAATTAATCCATCACCTAGGTATTAAGCTCTGCATGCATTAGCTGTTTTTCCTAATGCTCTCCACCCCTGCCACCAACAGGTCTCAGTGTGTGTTGTCCCCCTAACCCCCATGTGTCCATGTCTTCTCATTGTTCAGTTCCCACTTATAAGTGAGAACATGCAGTGTTTGGTTTTCTGTTCCTGATAGTTTGCTGAGGATAATGGCTTCCAGCTCCTTCCATGTCCTTGCAAAGTATATGATCTAGTTCTTTTTTATGGCTGCATAGTATTCCATGGTGTATCTGTTCCACATTTTATTTATCCAGTGTCTATCATTGATGGTTACTTGGATTGATTGCATGTGTTTGCTATTGTAAATAGTGCTGCACTGAACATACACATGCATGTATCTTCATAATAAAATGATTGAAATTCCTTTGGGTATATACCCAGTAATGGGATTGCTGGGTCAAATGGTATTTCTGGTTCTATGTCTTTGAGGAATTGCCACACTGTCTTCCACAATGGTTGAACTAATTTACAAACCCACTAACAGTGTAAAAGTGTTCCCTTTTCTCCACAACCTCACCAACATCTGCTGTTTCTTGATTTTTTAATAATCACCATCTGACTGGCATAAGATGGTATCTCATTGTGGTTTTGATTTGCATTTCTCTAATGATCAGTGATGTTGAACTTTTTTTCGTGTTCTTGTTGGCCACATAAATGTCTTCTTCTAAAAGTATCTGTTCGTATTCTTTGCCCACTTTTTAATGGGGTTGTTTGTTTTTTTCTTGTAAATTTCTCGAAGTTCCTTGTAGATTCTGGATATTAGACCTTTGTCAGATGGATAGATTGCAAATTTTTCTCCCATTCTGTAGGTTGTCTGTTCACTCTGATGATAGTTTCTTTTGCTGTGCAGAAGCTCTTTAGTTTAATTAGATCCCATTTGTCAATTTTGGCTTTTGTTGCAATTGCTTTTGACATTTGTTGTCATGAAATCTTTGCTCATGTCTATGTCCTGAATGGTATTGCCTAGATTTTCTTCTAGGGCTTTTATGGTTTTGGGTTTTACATTTAAGTCTTTAATCCCTCTTGAGTTAATTGTTGTGCAAGGGGTAAGGAAGGGGTCCCGTTTCAATTGTCTGTACATGACTAGCCAGTTCTCCCAGCTCCATGTATGAAATAGGGACTCATTTCCCCATTGCTTGTTTTTGCTGGGTTTGTTGAAGATCAGATGGTTGTAGAGGGGTTGTCTTATTTCTGAGTTCTCTATTCTGTTCCATTGCTGACAGGATTCTTAAAATTGTAAGTTTAAATCATGACAATACACTTTACTTTTCTTTTTATAAAATTAAGGAAATAATTTTGGATGAGAATATATATAATTTTTAACATCTAACATCTTGGTTTTTAAAGAAGCATAGACTCTAATGGTTCATTATTATTTCAAATTGTCTTAATGGAGCCTGGCAACATAAATTGAAATGATTGAGGGATAAAAGCATAATTATAAACAGTAAAAGCATCAAATTAAATGCCATAGAAAGTAGTCTTAGGTAAGGTCTTGTTTAATGTCTTTATGTATACTGTATTAGGCAGGAGAAATGGCTTGCTAATAGAATTCATGCAAGCTAGTACATTTTGCATCATGATTAAGTATACGAATCAAACATAACTGCAGAAGATCAGACTTAATTTATGATCAGACTATTGTAAAAGATGCCTCCAGACATGAGCATTGATAATGTATTAACAGGAACCTTTTATATACTCTGATCAAGTGGGAATGGAGAGAGAAAGAAAGGGATTCTTCTACCCATATTCCCAAAGTATCCAATACTGATTAGGGTTATTTCAAAATTTGAGAAACCAAAGTTATTTTTTGTGGTTTTACTGAGCCTAAATTTAGGAAACATAATTAATGAATTTCTATGTAATTAGGGCATTAGTTGAAGTCTGATAATTATCAGATTCTATAATTTATAATAATTTCTGATTCCCATCAGACTGTTTTTTTATGTGGGTTCCTCTATTTTTATTTTAAAACCACTAGAGGTATAACGTACACTAAAGAGTAGGCTGATACAGTCCAAGGAATTTAATTTTTATGATTCTTTTCATACCATGTGATTTAGCTGCCCTTTTACTTTTAAAATGCCTTCTTAAAAATTATAATGATAATAGTCATAATTTTTCTTTGCATAGGCAGTGACTAAGCTTAGGGTATAATTGCTGATGTTCCTTGTAATTACTTTGTTTGGGGGCCAAAAATCAGGGAGCTCAACTCTGTGTGTTACCCGGGCCATTAATCCATCCTGTAGCACGGAGATAGTTAGGGAAGTGAGTACTGTGTTGGCCACTTCTCTGGAAGCATTGTTTATTGGGATTCCAGAATCCCACAACTTCCATTAGGGCTGGTAAAAGCCTCATCCTTTTGGTTACCTCTTGGCTGTCACTTTGTGATCTGTAAAAGCTGCTCTAGAGTTAGCTAAAAGCAATTCAGGTCTTCATATGGGGAATCAGATTATAAATAAGTAAAGGTCCTAACAGTTACAGAAAACAAATGTTAACACTGACACCACATTCCTCAGATTATCAATGCTTACCCTTGCTGTATGTATCTTTACCAAGTAAGGAGTCCAATGGTATTTTACATATCATTAAAAATGCATAGATTCTGATTTCTGTATCATATCATAAGAGAGCAAATATATTTATAGTTTGTTATTGTACAGAGGCAGTTTGTTTAATTTGGTCTTTTGAACCCATTTAAGGGCCGCATTTGCCTAATTATACAATTATATTGCTTCTATTCTGCAGTTCATGAGGAGGTCTCTTCGCTGATTTCCACATGGCAAGTGGGCCACATGTATCCCTGCTCCTAAATTTATCTTGAGATATTATTTTACCAGCCCCTACTTCCCACCTGGTACTAGGGGAAGCTCAGGGGTAAGGCCTGCTTTTTTTTTCTCTTCCCCTCTTTCTCCAGCCTACTCTATCCTAGGAAGGATTTTTTAAATTACCATATAATATAGCAGGAATTTCACAGCTTATAGGAAAAGCTGTACACTTGGCCCTCTTAGCTTTGGTCCTTAATATTTATTGGGAGACTTTTTGAATTTAGAAAACTTTCTTTTTTTCTGGTGAGTATAAGGGTCTAGCAATTGAAAGCTTGACTTATTTGTTGTTTCTTCTGAAATAGGCTAAATTTAAGAACCTATTTTGCAATACTTTTCCTTTGCATTCCAGCCATGATAATTTTTTTTTTTTTTTTTTTTTTTTTGAGATAGACTCTCACTCTGTCTCCCAGGCTGGAGCGCAGTGGTATGATCTCGGCTCACTTCAACCTCCACCCTCCGAGTTTAAACGATTCGTCTGCCTTGACCTCCCAAGTAGCTGGGATTACACGCACCTGCCACTGTGCCTGGCTAATTTTTTGCATTTTTAGTAGAGACAGGGTTTCACCATCTTGGCCAGGCTGTTCTTGAACTCTTGACCTCGTGATCCATCCGCCTTGGCCTCCCAAAGTGCTGGGATTACAGGCGTGAGCTACCGCACCCAGCCGAGCCATGATAATTCTTATCTTCCTCACAGTAATGCGTTTCTCTTGCGGAACAGAAGGAAAGCCAAGAACAAGAAAATGTGCAAGAGTAAAGTACATTATTCAGGGTAGCTCTATTCCAAAATAATAGGAAAAGCATGGAATTTGAAGATTCTATTTAAAGATAGGGCACGAACCCATGTATCTAGCATACATGTATAATACATACCTCTCAAATTACTTTCTAAAACCCTAGTAAAATAAATAAATGTAAAAGATTTTTAAAAGGCATAAGATGGAGATGAAAAAGAAAGGCCACAACATCAGAAGCATTTTAAGAATCAGACAAGGAGTGTAGATCTGGGATAGCCGAAGCTTAAGCCAATAGTGAAGAAACACAGAAAGCACCCTAATTTGCACAGAAGGTCCCCAGAATGCTCAGGAATTGGTAGACTTAGATGTCCAGAAAGTGAGGGTGAAGGTGGAGATAAAAACAAGAGAATTGGATGAAAGGCTCTTAAGGAAGCAGTTTCACTCTTTATTCAACACTGTCCCTACTCCAACCCAACAGTAAATTGAAGAATTTTCTCTGTAGATAATAAACTAGGTGTTGCTAAACTGGGCACATATGAAGGAAGAGAACCAAACTGAAAGAGGATTATTTAATGAAAGTTTACATCTGAATATTAAGACCCCCCACCCCCGACTCCCTGCAGTCATCTTTTCCCACTAGATTCCCAAAATCTGAGTAATTAGAAATTATTTTCTGGGATTTCCAACAAGCCTAACAAACAATATCTAAAAATACCAAGATCAGGATTTCTTAAATGAAACAAACTAGCTACATACCCCTATATAAACCCATGGTTGAGCATCCATCCCACAGAATTTCCAGTTAGTTTTTCTTATGTGAGCAGATAGGCAATAATTAACAGACATCGGAGGAAATGTCAAATGTTAAATATGGAAATTAAACAAAAAGAAATCTTTTGGAAACAGAGACTAATTGTGAAAGTGAACACTTTGAAATATGGATCATTAATATTCTCAGAGATAAGAAAAAATACTGGATCTGTGAAACATGAACATGATGTCATTTTTAAAAGAATATTCAGAGAAAAGCTCTTGGAAATTAATATATATTGTGGAAAATTGAAGATAAAAGAAATGTAAGTTTAGGAATTCAGTGGTGGAAAGATACTGTCTGAATAATAAGAGCTATATAAAGAAGGAACAGAGAAAATGGAAGGGAGGAGAACATTGAAATTAATTCAAGAAAAATTTCCAGAATTAAAGAATTGAGTTACCAGATTGAAAGGGCCAATTGAGTTCCCAAAAAAATAGATGAAAATAGACTCAAACCAAAGCATAGCATCATGGAACAGAATAGTGGAGACAAATAGAAGGACCTTGGAATAGCTTAATGCTCTAGTTTAAGAGATGGGAACACTAAGAGGTGATTAGGCAATGAGGGCTCTGCCATCATGAAGACTAATGCTATTATCATGGGAATGGGGTTGTTGTATCTTCAGAGTGGATGTTTAAAACTGTGAGTTCAGCCCTCACATGCTAGCTTGCTCTTGTCCTCTTTTGCCTGTCTGCCTTCTGCCATGGGATGATGCAACACAGAGGGCTTTGCCAGATGCTTGTGCTATGCTCTTGGACTTCCCTACCTTCACAGCCATGAACCAAATAAATTTCTGTTTGTTATAAACTACCCAGTGTGTGGTATTCTGTTATAGCAACATGAAATGGATCAAGATGGTCCTAAATGCATTGAAATGGGTGGGATGGTGATTGCAGCATATAAAGGATCAGAAACAAGAACAAGTTCAGAGTTCCTCACAGCAAAATGGAAGCTGGAACACAGTGGAGTAATGTCTTCAAAATGTTGAAGATAATATCTAACCTAGCAAAACTATCAATTAAGTGTGAAGGAAGACTAAAAGATTTTCAGACATACAAAGCTCCAAAAAAAAAAAAAAAAAAAGGAAAAGAAAAGAAGAAGAAGAAAAAAAACTCCTGAGAACTCTTTCTTGGGAACCTACAAGAGATGTTGCTCCACCAAAATAAGGGAATGCATGAAGAAAGAAGAATTAATGGGATTTGGGGAATAAGCAATCCAACTTGAGAAAGACATAAAAATAATATTCTGGTTGATTATGAAGATAATGTAGGGGGTAAACACTGTGTGTCAGCATGAGGGGGCCAGCATCCAGAGGAAAAAGGTTAGTAAACTGAGAGAAATGTCTTCAATAGAGGTCACTGGTAAAAAACAAACAAACAAACGGGTATTTTTGGATACATTGAGAAGACATTTAGAAAATTGGAGGAGAGTTTGGAAACATATTAATTAATGGGAAGCACATGGGAAACTAGAAAAATTATTAAATTTGAAGAAAACAAAAAGTTGCACAAGACAATAAATATCAAATTACACTACTTAGCAACAAATGTTCAATAGTCATAATAGCGCAAACACTGAATGTAGTATATTACTATTTGAGAAGGACAAAAGGAAAGGGAAGTAAGTCAGAATATAGGAATGGTCCAAGAGTCCTTGATTCTCACTTTTCATTGTGGAAAGAAATAGTTAATCCCAGTCTGCCTTGCATGAATCTCCCACCTGCTGATCAAATTGTGTACTATAAATAGGATTATTTAATGAAGTAAATACCAAAAGAAACAGCTCCAAGATGGATAGGCAGTTCATGCGAGAGAGTGGAACCTGGTGGAGGGAAGATCTATAAGAGACTGATATTTTTCATCATAAGTCTTTTAGAATAATTTAACACTTAAACTCTGTATATCATTAATTTAAAAAATTGAAAACAGAAATAGCATAAAATTGGGAATAAGACAAAACTGTATTTCAATCACAAGACTGTTGTTTCTTTCTAGTGTGGCTTAACCTCTCTGAGCCTCCCTTTCTTCACAAGAAAAAGCATGACTAAATGCGATAGTTTCCATAAGGCACTTAATTATAGTAAGTGAGAACCTTAAATAAGCTTTAGCAAGTGGCAGGCATTCAGCTTTGCTTTATATGTTTTCTAGCCTCTGAGAAATAAAAGCTTAGGGTTAATGAGGTTCAATAATTTCTCAAAGTCACACAACTAAAAAGTATAACAGCCATGTTTGATTCAGGGAGCCTGAGCTCTGTGCCCACATTTAACCACCATATTGCCTTATCTTTCCTACTATTCCTGGTAGATAGAAACTACTTTCATCTTTATCTAAAATATCTAGTATAGTGCAATTAATCAATATTTGAATTAATATTGTTTCACTGTGATTTAAATAGTCCTCCCCCTGTGCTCCCTGCTGCCACTGTAATCATTGGCTCTTTTGTTATGCACAGGTCATGAAGTCCCCTTGTTTTAATTTGCATATTAGAGATAAAAATGTCTTCAATGTGGGTTGCAATACACTCTATTTTAAAAAATAATAGTCAACCCATTCCAAGCCTTAAATATATGCCAAAAATATTTCTTAAAACTTGATGGCAATTCTGTTTTAGAAAGATATGCAAAATGGTAGTCCTCTTTATTCCTCTGTTCCTTCTCCTGAGTATATACTTAGTCCTTCATGTACACATCACAGGGGGAGGATATCATAGTCACTTGATATATAATCTTAAGTTGTATTCACTTGAAATAATCACACAAACACTATCATGTGTGAGAAAGTTGCCAAAAAGGACCTAAGAGTAGATTAAATAATAAAGTACTTTGCATAGTGTAATGAAGCCTAGATATTTTGTTTTATATGCAGAAATGGCATGGCTTAGAACAGAGTGGCAATAATTCTTATCTGAGACTTGGAGAAATGCAGCATACTGAGTACTGTTAGGTTCTGACTGCCTCACTGGCTCTAGAAATCTACAAGAAATCAGAAAGTAGCTCCAAGAATGGTAAGGAGGTGGCAAATGATTTATGAAAAAAGATGAGAAGAATTAAACAAGGATAACTGGATAAATAATGTAGAAAATAATATTTTATATGGGAAAAATGGAAACTTTTGAAGAAATATTTGGGAAAACAATATGAAGTGTAATTATAATGCCAGGGAAGTATTTGTTTTTAACTAGTTGCTATAAGTGGTATGTGGAAACATTAAAGAATATTTTAAATAGAGCTAAGTTAAATTTTTCCAAAGAGCAGAATTCTAGGAAAATAACATACTGCTTCAACCTTAGATATTTACCAGGTGGTCAAAATTTGCAGTAATCCTTCCAGTTTACTGTAGTTGATATATTTCATCAAACATGGAGAAAATTTTAGACCAACCATTGAAAATCTGCTGTTTATTGTAAAAAACAAACAAAAAAACCTACAACACAATTGACAGTGAATCCAATGAATGTTCTGTTTTTTTTTTTTTTTTTTTTTTTTTTTTTTTTAATTTATTTATTATTATTATACTTTAAGTTGTAGGGTACATGTGCATAACGTGCAGGTTTGTTACATATGTATACTTGTGCCATGTTGCTGTGCTGCACCCATCAACTCGTCATTTACATCAGGTATAACTCCCAATGCAATCCCTCCCCCCTCCCCCCTCCCCATGATAGGCCCCGGTGTGTGATGTTCCCCTTCCTGAGTCCGAGTGATCTCATTGTTCAGTTCCCACCTATGAGTGAGAACATGCGGTGTTTGGTTTTCTGTTCTTGTGATAGTTTGCTAAGAATGATGGATTCCAGCTGCATCCAAGTCCCTACAAAGGACTCAAACTCATCCTTTTTGATGGCTGCATAGTATTCCATGGTGTATATGTGCCACATTTTCTTAATCCAATCTGTCACTGATGGACATTTGGGTTGATTCCAAGTCTTTGCTATTGTGAATAGTGCTACAATAAACATACGTGTGCATGTGTCTTTATAGCAGCATAATTTGTAATCCTTTGGGTATATACCCAGTAATGGGATGGCTGGGTCATATGGTACATCTAGTTCTAGATCCTTGAGGAATCGCCATACTGTTTTCCATAATGGTTGAACTAGTTTACAATCCCACCAACAGTGTAAAAGTGTTCCTATTTCTCCACATCCTCTCCAGCACCTGTTGTTTCCTGACTTTTTAATGATTGCCATTCTAACTGGTGTGAGATGGTATCTCATGGTGGTTTTGATTTGCATTTCTCTGATGGCCAGTGATGATGAGCATTTTTTCATGTGTCTGTTGGCTGTATGAATGTCTTCTTTTGAGAAATGTCTGTTCATGTCCTTTGCCCACTTTTTGATGGGGTTGTTTGTTTTTTTCTTGTAAATTTGTTTGAGTTCTTTGTAGGTTCTGGATATTAGCCCTTTGTCAGATGAGTAGATTGCAAAAATTTTCTCCCATTCTGTAGGTTGCCTGTTCACTCTGATGGTAGTGTCTTTTGCTGTGCAGAAGCTCTTTAGTTTAATGAGATCCCATTTGTCAATTTTGGCTTTTGCTGCTGTTGCTTTTGGTGTTTTAGACATGAAATCTTTGCCCATGCCTATGTCCTGAATGGTACTACCTAGGTTTTCCTCTAGGATTTTTATGGTATTAGGTCTAACATTTAAGTCTCTAATCCATCTTGAATTAATTTTCGTATAAGGAGTAAGGAAAGGATCCAGTTTCAGCTTTCTACTTATGGCTAGCCAATTTTCCCAGCACCATTTATTAAATAGGGAATCCTTTCCCCATTTCTTGTTTCTCTCAGGTTTGTCAAAGATCAAATGGCTGTAGATGTGTGGTGTTATTTCTGAGGACTCTGTTCTGTTCCATTGGTCTATATCTCTGTTTTGGTACCAGTACCATGCTGTTTTGGTTACTGTAGCCTTGTAGTATAGTTTGAAGTCAGGTAGCGTGATGCCTCCAGCTTTGTTCTTTTGGCTTAGGATTGTCTTGGAGATGCGGGCTCTTTTTTGGTTCCATATGAACTTGAAAGCAGTTTTTTCCAATTCTGTGAAGAAACTCATTGGTAGCTTGATGGGGATGGCATTGAATCTATAAATTACCTTGGGCAGTATGGCCATTTTCACAATATTGATTCTTCCTATCCATGAGCATGGTATGTTCTTCCATTTGTTTGTGTCCTCTTTGATTTCACTGAGCAGTGGTTTGTAGTTCTCCTTGAAGAGGTCCTTTACATCCCTTGTCAGTTGGATTCCTAGGTATTTTATTCTCTTTGAAGCAATTGTGAATGGAAGTTCATTCCTGATTTGGCTCTCTGTTTGTCTGTTACTGGTGTATAAGAATGCTTGTGATTTTTGCACATTAATTTTGTATCCTGAGACTTTGCTGAAGTTGCTTATCAGCTTAAGGAGATTTTGGGCTGAGACAATGGGATTTTCTAAATATACAATCATGTCATCTGCAAACAGGGACAATTTGACTTCTTCTTTTCCTAACTGAATACCCTTGATTTCTTTCTCTTGCCTGATTGCCCTAGCCAGAACTTCCAACACTATGTTGAATAGGAGTGGTGAGAGAGGGCATCCCTGTCTTGTGCCAGTTTTCAAAGGGAATTTTTCCAGTTTTTGCCCGTTCAGTATGATATTGGCTGTGGGTTTGTCATAAATAGCTCTTATTATTTTGAGGTACGTTCCATCAATACCGAATTTATTGAGCGTTTTTAGCATGAAGGGCTGTTGAATTTTGTCAAAAGCCTTTTCTGCATCAATTGAGATAATCATGTGGTTCTTGTCTTTGGTTCTGTTTATATGCTGGATTATGTTTATTGATTTGCGAATGTTGAACCAGCCTTGCATCCCAGGGATGAAGCCCACTTGATCATGGTGGATAAGCTTTTTGATGTGTTGCTGAATCCGGTTTGCCAGTATTTTATTGAGGATTTTTGCATCAATGTTCATCAGGGATATTGGTCTAAAATTCTCTTTTTTTGTTGTGTCTCTGCCAGGCTTTGGTATCAGGATGATATTGGCCTCATAAAATGAGTTAGGGAGGATTCCCTCTTTTTCTATTGATTGGAATAGTTTCAGAAGGAATGGTACCAACTCCTCTTTGTACCTCTGGTAGAATTCAGCTGTGAATCCATCTGGTCCTGGACTTTTTTTGGTTGGTAGGCTATTAATTGTTGCCTCAATTTCAGAGCCTGCTATTGGTCTATTCAGGGATTCAACTTCTTCCTGGTTTAGTCTTGGAAGAGTGTAATTGTCCAGGAAATTATCCATTTCTTCTAGATTTTCCAGTTTATTTGCGTAGAGGTGTTTATAGTATTCTCTGATGGTAGTTTGTATTTCTGTGGGGTCGGTGGTGATATCCCCTTGATCATTTTTAATTGCGTCGATTTGATTCTTCTCTCTTTTCTTCTTTATTAGTCTGGCTAGTGGTCTGTCAATTTTGTTGATCTTTTCAAAAAACCAACTCCTGGATTCATTGATTTTTTGGAGGGTTTTTTGTGTTTCTATCTCCTTCAGTTCTGCTCTGATCTTAGTTATTTCTTGCCTTCTGCTAGCTTTCGAATGTGTTTGCTCTTGCTTCTCTAGTTCTTTTAATTGCGATGTTAGAGTGTCAATTTTACATCTTTCCTGCTTTCTCTTGTGGGCATTTAGTGCTATAAATTTCCCTCTACACACTGCTTTAAATGTGTCCCAGAGATTCTGGTATGTTGTATCTTTGTTCTCATTGGTTTCAAAGAACATCTTTATTTCTGCCTTCATTTCGTTATGTACCCAGTAGTCATTCAGGAGCAGGTTGTTCAGTTTCCATGTAGTTGAGCGGTTTTGATTGAGTTTCTTAGTCCTGAGTTCTAGTTTGATTGCACTGTGGTCTGAGAGACAGTTTGTTATAATTTCTGTTCTTGTACATTTGCTGAGGAGTGCTTTACTTCCAATTACGTGGTCAATTTTGGAGTAAGTATGATGTGGTGCTGAGAAGAATGTATATTCTGTTGATTTGGGGTGGAGAGTTCTATAGATGTCTATTAGGTCTGCTTGCTGCAGAGATGAGTTCAATTCCTGGATATCCTTGTTAACTTTCTGTCTCGTTGATCTGTCTAATGTTGACAGTGGAGTATTGAAGTCTCCCATTATTATTGTATGGGAGTCTAAGTCTCTTTGTAAGTCTCTAAGGACTTGCTTTATGAATCTGGGTGCTCCTGCTGTTTATTGTAAAAAACAAACAAAAAAACCTACAACACAATTGACAGTGAATCCAATGAATGTTCTGTTGTTAAATTTGTCTGAAGGAATCTTCTTAATGTACTCTAGGTCCCAAGAGAGTATTTTGTAAGCATATTTGTCGTCTTTAGGCAGGGCACGTGTCTATTTTATTCATATCATATCTCCAGCATTTAGCCCTGTGCTTGATACCTAGAGGGGTTTAATATTTTTGAATTAATTAATGAGTTATATGATTTTGTACTTGACATTCCATCTGCACAGTTTTATCAGAAGTCAGACAAAGTTTCCTTAAGGTCATATATATTTCTGTATAAATTGGGTGAAATTTAGAAACCACTGTAGAACCCAAATCTCCGTTTCTCTTTGGAGCTAGATATTGGTTGTATATTTTTACTTGAATATCCAGTAACACTGTTATTAACTTGATCTATTCATCTAAGCCACCTCCCTTTAGAGCAGGGGTTCTGTCATACCTGGATGAGAAACTTTAAGAAATGCAGATCCATTTCCACTGTACCCAGATATCTGTAAGGATGGGAGGCAGAGGAAGGGGAAGAGGAGAGTTTCATAGATGAGGCTAAAGCCAAGGCAGGATGAGAAACATGGTATAGATATAAGCTACCAATTTGCAGTTTCCTTTTAAGATTTTCTTTATGATCTGTAATGTGTTGGAAGTGTTGCTTATTTGATTTCTGGTCACACATTATGGCAATTGCACTAGTGCTAAGGAGTATTGCAAAATAAAAAGGAAATAAATACTATATCTTTTATAGTTTCTACAGCAGAAGTTATACCTGCCCCAATATCTATTTTATATGCTTTTCTTGAGTAATTGGGCTGCCGTATTATTACTTGAAATATACAATGTCTCATAATGGAGGACAGCATATTTAGTAACTAATCCATTTACATGGCAACCTCTCTGTTACTTGATTCCTAATTTGGAGTTTTCTGTCTTACTTGGCTAGAATACATCTTAAAGTATTTTTGAAGAAGACATGTGGATAGTGTTTTCTGCATACTTGATAATTTTGTGGTGTTGTTTTCTCATATGAGTAAATGATTTGATATGAGATTTAGAATGGAAAAATTTTTACTGAGGACTGTGTAAGTGTTCTAATGTCTTCTGGCATTATATGATGCACAGAAGTCTGAAATTGGTCTGGCTTCCTCTCCACTTCTTCCTTCTTTTTTTTTTAATTTGCAAAGCAAAGGAACACACACTTACACAACACCCCCCCACACACACACACCAGAAAGGAAAATATATCCATAATTCACATATCATTTCTTAAAACACAGCTTCCAGAGGTTATTATAGTGGTTAAATAGATACTATAGTAATAATTTAATGAATAATATTTGCATATTCTATATGCTATATAAAAATATGGTTTTATAGAGGCTAAATAATATAGTATTTACTTTCATGAACAACATCTCCTATGCTTATACAGCCATGTCTACGTAGTCACATATACACTTGTATTTTTTTTTTCAAAAATCAGAACTGGCTCTACATATTGATCAACCAGGCTTTTTTTTAGTTAAAAATATATCATAAACTTTGTTTTATATTTGTTCATATACATGTTTATGTATAATATCCACAATTAAATGGAACAATTAAAATACTTCTGCTTTCCAACTGCATATCTGGGTAAGACTGAATTTTTTTTCATAGACTTCAACCAAAGTAACATATTTAAACAGATTGAAGACAGAAATACATAGTTGCTATTAAGAAAGATACTAGATTTGCAAAATATGTGAAACAATGACATTCTTCTTACCTACTGTTTTTGTTTTACAAATCAGTTATTTTTATGTAAATATATAAGTTTTTTTCATATAACTTAGTTTTCTTGTTATTGGAAGTGAATAAAAACATTTTAAAAGTTTTAATTTCCTTCATGGTAAAAAATAGTAGATATAACTTATATAAACAAAGGGTTTCTTGGAATTGTCAATAAGTTTTAAAGTTGTGAATGGATCTTGATACTGAAATCTTTGAGATTTTGCTGACATATAGTATGAAGTTTATTATCAAGTAGCTAAACTTCAGCTTGGTGATCCTACTGGCCTGCCAGCCTCTACACATTTCACTGAGTTACGAGCTGTGCTGCTTTGCCTTCTACACCCTGTCCCCACCTGCTGTCTCTGATCTGTTTACCTTAGAAAGATACTTTGACATAAAACCAATGGTTAGAAGTGGAAGAATTAATCCCTAAAAGATGATATAAGTAATTTGATTCTAATATTTAAATCAGCATCTACATAAATGCACTTAGCATTTTACCACCTAAAATTAGATGGACATTTCTAGTTTGATAAGGAAAATAACTGAAGGAAAAATTTTTTTATGAATAACTCAAATTCTGTAAATTGATATTGATTTATGAGCATTTTAGAATTAGGATTTGTTTTTTTTCTGTGTATTTATCAATGGCTGTCAAAAAAATAAAACCAAAAATGTTTTCATTGATTCATATAGATTAGTCTATTGCAAAACATTACTGTCATCCTTATTATTATTGTTATTATTATTATTTTGAGACCGAGTCTCATTTTCTCACCCAGGCTGGAGTGTAGTGCCATGATCTCGGCTCACTGCAACCTTTGCCTCCCGGGTTCAAGCAATTCTCCTGCCTCAGCCTCCTGAGTAGCTGGGATTATAGCCCACACCACCACACCCATCGAATTTTTGTATTTTTAGTAGAGTCAGGGTTTCACCATGTTGGTCAGGCTGGTCTCGAACTCCTGACCTAGTGATCCGCCTTCCTTGGCCTCCCAAAGTGCTGAGATTACAGGTGTAAGCCACCAAGTCTGGCTCATTATTATTATTTTTAGTGTCTCAAAAACCAGTAAAAGTTTCTTCACGTCCATTCTTTTGCCTATAATAGAAAAGTAGAGAAAGTAAAAATATTTGGTTTACAAAGATAAATGGCCTCTTTAACCAAAGAAAATTAAAACGTCAAGGATAGCATGAAAGACCAAAGAGACCTCCCCACATTCCCTGAGCTGACCCTTGTCATCTTACACAAAGCCTTTGGTCCACTGACCGGGGCCCTATATTTGGCCAATTCAATATGAGGGCTTAGGAATCAGACCCATCTGTTTCTGTGACAAAAGGTCAAATGGAAACTACACTAAGGGCTGAGTACCTGTATTTTACAGAACTCAGGAACTAGGCAGCTTCTTGTAAAAACCAAATAAACAAGGCTGGCCGCGGTGGCTCACACCTGGAATCCCAGAACTTTGGGAGGCCAAAGTGGACAGATCAGCTGAGGTTGGGAGTTCAAGACCAGCCTGACCAACATGAAGAAACCTCATCTCTACTAAAAATACAAAATTAGTCAGGCATGGTGGTGCATGCCTGTAATCCCAGCTACTCAGGAGGCTGAGGCAGGAGAATTGCTTGAACCTGGGAGGCAGAGGTTGCGGTGAGCTGAGATAGCACCATTGCACTCCAGCTTGGGCAACAAGAGCGAAACTCTGTCTCAAAACAAACAAAGCAAGATTCCTTTCAGGCACAACTTTTTGTTTTGTTTTTGAAGTATTTTTATTCCTTAAAATCAAATACCAATGAGAAACTTTCAAGTGTAAAACAGATCTGTTACATTTGGGTAGAGTTGAGAAAAAGTGATTCTTTTGGCTTTCTCTTTCTGGTAATAGAAATCACAGAGCTTAAGGGATCTTAGAGCTAACCCTGTCACTCATTTTTTTTGATTTTTTGAAACTATTAGTAAGTTAAAACATGATTAAATGGTAGTGGGTTGGGGACAGGGCTCAGGTACCCCCAGTCCCTTCTTTACTCCAGTGTTTTCACTCCACCATTCTGCCACTCCAGCTCCCTTCCTTCACTTGGTGGGACAGCAAAGGGGTTTGTAATGAGAAGAGTTGGGAAAGTCAGCTTGGGTTAGGGTTGCTTATCAGCTCTTGCTTTTCATGGCAATTTCAGTTGCAGCTAAGCACATAAAAGAGAGAGAGATGTCCCAGAAAAAAAAAATTGGTCAATTCAATGACCTGTTTTGATCAATCATATTGAGCATGTGATGTTATGTGGACACACTCTCCTCCAAATAAAAGGTTAGTGATTTTTTTTTAACTTATGAACTAGTGAAAGAGCTTTTCTAGAGTCACCACCTCAGCCGCTACTGACACAGACTTCGAGTTTGAAGTAAGATAGAGAGATGTATTTCCAAGGAGTTATCCTGGTGTTTGACTTTGGAATTGGTGGAACTGTCTAGAAAAAAAAAAAAAAAATCTCTCCATGGTACTATAGGGAAGATGCTTTTTCTTTATCACATTTTTTAATGAAATAGAAAATGAAAATACTAATGCTTGTGTTCATGCAATGTTAATACTGTACCTTTATAGATAAAAATGAGGAAATTAAACTGTTCCTGTTCTTAGAGCAATGAGGCAGTGCCAGATACATTATATTGTGTTTTTACTCATGTGGAGCTAATACCTATTTTTCAGTTTATGTATTTCTTCTTAAATATTAAAAATAAGGTGTTAAAACTAGGAATTCAAAGCTCAGATGTTACAGATGAGAATAAGTGCTTTGGCATAGCAATGAAAATATCTCAGTTGCAGTTCCAATTACCATTTTGTTCCTACATTAATTTAGATTCAAATTTTTATAGGGGAAATGGTGTCCCCCAACCCTTTAAGTGATGTTTTCGGATTCAGAAAAATATTGATAATATCATGAAAATATTTGGATAGCAAATCTTCATTTTAGCCCAATAAACACTTAAAATATATTTTATCTAATGTCATACTATTCTTTAAAATATTTGTTTGGTTATTTTCCTGTCTTGTTAAAAATCACCAAACAAGCTCAAAAAAGATTCTCTAATCCATCGTTATGTTTAGTCAAGTTATTTGCAAATATAATTTTTCATTAGACCAGGAAAACTGTACAATAGGTGTGCTTTTTAGTATTTGAAGGGTGTTTTATTTGACTGTGACTTAGCCCTATGTTTTATTGTAGTAATTCTTCTGATGTATTTTTATGGGAGCTTATTCTATAACAGGCATTGTGTTCCAAGCTGGGATTATCATGGTGAACAAAAATAAATTAGTTTCTACCCTAATAGAGAACACAGTCTGGTGGGGAAGCAGACATGACCACACTGGAATGGTCAGGGTAGCTATCTCTAAGGAGGAAATACGATCAGAGATCTAAAGGATGAGCAGGAGTTACTCACACGGAAAGGAAAGGAAAATATGTGTAAAAAGGCGTGTGGTGGGCGGGAGCAGGGCTAACATGAGGAACCATAAGACAAGGTGGCTAAAGTATAGAGAGCACTGAAAGGGAGATAGGATGAGGCAAAAAGCACGAGAAGCCTTGATGGAGTAATCTGAGAAGGAAATGGTGTTGGCTTGGACAAGGCTGGTGATAATAGTGATGAAGAGAAATAAACAGATCAGTGATGCATGCGTATTGATGAGGTAAGATTTGGGGAGTGAGCAGTGAGACAAGAATAAAACACATGTTGGCAGCTGGACAGAATGTGGTATCATTCCGTGAAACTGAAAACGTTGGGACTTTGAGACATCCATGTGAGAGCCAGTGGGCAATTAGATATATGAGTCAGAAGCTCAGAATATATTCGTGCGGTCAGGTCTGGAGGTACTGTTTTGACAGTGAGGGTGTAGCATTTAGATGATCTGACAAATATACTACACTTGCCCCTTCAGATGCACTTCTCACCCACCTCCACTTTGTTCTCACTGCAGGAGGCTGACCTCCATGGATTAATCAACAGATTTCCCTGCCCTCTGACTTCAGGTTATGTTCTGCCAATAGGGACCCCTGTCAACAACTGTGAAGGGCCTTAGAATTTACCCTACTCGTTAGCAAATGAGTTAGTTTGCCACAGTATCACAGATACCTCCCTGGTCAGAGACAAAGTAACTGTATCACTTCCAGCAATAGCAGTAGCTAGAGTATATCTGTTTCTTGTGTCTGTTTCCCAAACCCTAATGTCCACAAGGCACTGTGAAAAAGGCTGGGTAACACCTGGTGCAGACAGGAGAAGCTTGACCTTAGCAAACATTAATCTTATGGTGGATAGTAAGCAGCCATCCTTATCTCTGGAAGGAAATGCTATCATCTTGCCAGATTATTTGCCATACAAACATCCTTGAAAAGATGGAAAAAGACAGCATTGCCTTGGCTCTCAAGACAGGCAGAAAGACAAAACACTCATGGAGAACTTCTCCAAACCATCTCCAGGAAGAGATCCATGGGAGTGAAGAGACTGTGGTCACATGTATTCATTTCCCTCCCTTGGAGGTTTAGTTGGTCTTGTTTTCCTCAATTGAAGGTCACTGTTTCTCTTAAGGTGATTTTCTACACAACTCTCTCCTAAGTTGCAGTCATTACTCTCTCCTAGTCCAGTGGGTATAGAGATGGTGACAGCTCTTCCTATGTCCTGGCACCAGGTTGTTGCAGTATCACATGCCATGTCCTTGTATCACGTCTGCTTCTTTATAATAACCCTGCATGGTTTACTCCAGTCCGAGGGTGCCACCTGTTTCCTGTTGGGATCTTGAATGATACCAGCATCGCTGAGTTATGGCAGTGGATAAGATGGCAACAGGAGACTGAAGAGTGAGAATAAAAAGAGAGCAAAGGGAAAACCCTGAGAAATACCAGTGTTAGGGCATGTGCAGAGAAACATGAGCCCATAAAGGAGATTTTAGTGACCACAAAAATTTGGCTTTCGGATTTTGTAGTATAGCCTCTCTTTTAAGAATTTTAGCATTGAAGCTACTCTAGGGCTCTGTGTGAGATGGAAAGTGTGCAGCGAAATGTGGGTGGCACTAGAGAAACATCAGCAGGACAGAAACCAGAGACCTTTGGATTGATTTTGTTACCTACTCTACAGGCTCAGAAATTTGATTTTGGTAGCATACTGCAAGTACTTCTGTTTCTAGAAATGCTGTAAATGCCCTTTTACTTATTTTCAGTGAGAAATAATACTGTCATCCAGATGGACTGTATGAATCAGTATAGTCTACTTGTAGGCATGTCTCTGGGTCACCAAAACTTGCTATTTTGGGTTGTTAAGCAAGATGTTTCTGAAGCCAGGTTCCTTTGAGCTGGTCAACCATCTCTACTCTCTAGCTGTCATTTAAGCACGGTGTCTCTAGACCACCCCTCCTTCTGATTGTCATAGAATTTCTTTGGAATCATTACTAGAGTTGATCAGAGTATGGCTGTATTCTTACTTTTCCTACTTGTAGCAATAGAAATATTTTGCTCTAGGGAACATTCTTTTTTTTTTTTAACTTTTATTTTAAGTTAGTGGGTAGATGTTCAGGTTTGTTACATAGGTAAACTTTTGTCTTGGGGGTTTGTTGTACAGATTATTTCATCACCCAGGTATTAAGCCTAGTATCTATTAGTTGTTTTTCCTGATCTGCTCCCTCCTCACACTCCCCACCCTCAAATAGGCCCCAGTCTGTGTTGTTCCCCTCTAGGTGTCCATGTGTTCTCATCATTTAGCTCCCACTAATAAGTGAGAACATGTGGTATTTGGTTTTCTGTTCCTGTGTTAGTTTGCTAAAGATAATAGCCTCCAGCCCATCCATGTCCCTGCAAAGGACACGATCTCTTTATTTTTTTATGGCTGCATAGTATTCTGTGGTGTATATGTACCACATTGTCTTTATCCAGTCTGTGATTGATGGGCATTTAGGTTGATTCCGTGTCATTGGTATTGTGAACAGTGCTGCAATGAACATACATGTGCATGTGTCTTTATGAGGGAACAATTTATATTTCTTTGGGTGTATACCCGGTAATGAGATTGTGGGTCAAATGTTATTTCTATTTTTAGGTATTTCAGAAATTTCCACACTGTCTTCCGTAATGGCTGAAATAGTTTACACTCCCTTCAACAGTGTATAAACATTCGTTTTTCTCCACAACCTCACCAGCATCTGTTATTTTTTGACTTTTTAATAGTAGTCATTCTGACGGTGTGAGATAGTATCTCATTGTGGTTTTGATTTGCATTTCTCTAATGAGCACCGATATTGAGCTTTTATTATGATTGTTGGCCACATGTATATCTTCTTTTGAAAAGTGTCTGTTCATGTCCTTTGCCCACTTTTTAATGGGGTTATTTTTTCTTGTAAATTTCTTTAAGTTCCTTAGAGATGCTGGATATTAGACCTTTGTCAGATGCATAGTTTGCAAAAATTTTCTCCCATTCTGTAGGTTGTCTGTTCACTCTGTTGGTGGTTTATTTTGCTGTACAGAAACTCTTTGGCTTAATTAGATCCGGTTTGTTAATTTTTGCTTTTGTTGTAATTGCTTTAGCTGTCTTCATCATTAAATCTTTTCCCATGCCTGTGTCCCTAACAGTATTGCCTAGGTTGTCTTCTAGCATTTTTATAGTTTTGGGTTTTACATATAAGTCTTTAATCTATCTTGACTTAATTTTTGTGTATAATATAAGGAAGGTGTCTAATGTTTCCATCTTCTGCATATGGCTAGCCAGTTATCCTAGCACCATTTATTGAATATGGAATCCTTTTGCCGTTGCTTGTTTTTGTCAGGTTTGTCAAAGATCAGATGTAGGTATATGGTCTTATTTCTAGGTTCTCTATTCTGTTCCATTAATCTATGTGTCTGTTCTTGTACCAGTACTATGCTGTTGTGGTTACTGTAGCCCCGTAGTATAGTTTGAAGTCAGGTAGCATGATGCTTCTAGCTTTGTTCTTTTTACTTGGCATTGCTTTGACTATGTGGGCTCTTTTTTGGTTCCATATGATTTTTAAAATAGTTTTTCCTAGTTCTGTGAAGAATGTCAGTGGTAGTTTAATGGGAATAGCACTGAATCTATAAACTGCTTTGGGAAATGTGACCATTTTAATGTTATTTATTCTTCCTGTCCATGAGCATGGAAGATTTTTCCATTTGTTTGTGTCATTTCTGATTTCTTTGAGCAGTGGTTTTTAGTTCTCCTTGTAGAGCTCTTTCACCACCCTAGTTAGCTGTATTTCTAGATATTTTATTTTTGTGGCAATTGTGAAAGGAATTCTTTCATGATTTGGCTCTTGGCTTGACTGTTGGTGTATAGGAATGCTAGTTATTTGTGCACATTGATTTTGTATCCTAAGACTTTGTTGAAGTTGTTTCTTAAGCTGTTTGTTTAGGAATCTTTGGGGCTGAGATAATGGGGTTTTCTAGATGTAGGATCATGTCATCTGCAAACAGGGATAGTTTGACTTCCTCTCTTCCTGTTCAAATGCCCTTTATTTATTTATCTTGCCTTATTGCTCTGGCCAGAACTTCCAATACTGTGTTGAATAGGAGTGGTGAGAAAGGGCATCCTTGTGGCAATTTTCTCTGGGAGAATGCTTCCAGCTTTTGTCTATTCGGTATGATGTTGGCTGTGGGTTTGTTATATATGGCTCTTATTAATTTGAGGTATATTCCTTTACTACCTAATTTATTGTAAGTTTTTAACATGAATGGATATTGAATTTTATTGAAAGCCTTTTCTGCATCTATTGAGATCATCATGTGGTTTTTGTCTTTAATTCTTTTATATTACCCTCATGTCCATTTTATATAGACTCTGATGTTTACTGCTTTCACTGTTGTTGCCCCTTTATCCAGGACATTAGGTAGTTTGTTTCTTCTTGCCCTCTCTGGTGGTCCTGATGTGCATCTCCTGGTAATCTGGGGAGGAAGGAAGTGTGTCCTGTTATACATATAGTTTGCATGGCTTTGAGACAACCCATATGAAGGTGAAATGTGAAGAGGCATATGAAGTGCTTTACAAAATACTTAACACACACAAGTAGCCAGTAAATGGTTGCTATGGCTGTTATTAATGAAATGGTTAGAAGATATTCTGCTGCTGAGATGTTAATGAGAAGTTAAGAAATATTTTCTGCCTTTTTAGTAAGTATGCTTCACATTAGTCATGGGTGTAGAATGTTGAGACAAGAAGATGTTTTCATGATTTAACGGGGGTGGGTATCTTCTTTTGAAACTCATGGAATGAACCTGATTGTCAATATGAGTGAATTGGTAATTTCCAATGAATTGTGCTATGTCTTACAAGAAGGATTACAAAAGTATTCAAAAGGGTACCTGGGCATTACTCTCCTGTGAAATGTAGTATAAGAAATCCAACTTGCAAGTAAGATATATGTAGAACAAATTCATAGTACAAGAATTACCATTAGTCAAGAAATCTATTTTTAATATGCATTAGGATGAGGACAAACATTAAAGTAAGAAGTACTTGTACCAGGGAGTGTTAAGAGAAATATTAATGTATCCTTTAACTGAACTAAGTTTATTTTTACTTTAGCTATAACCAGTTTTGATTTAGATTTCCATTTTAAAATTAAAGTGAAGTGCTGTAGTCATTCCCATAAAAAATTTAAACTAAATTTGCTGTATTTTTTTCATGCAGTTGCTAATTTCAATAATCAAGAATATTGGAAACTAATTTTGGACAGCCTGTTGAGGTGACATGTGAATGGAATGGAATTAGAAAGTGTCCACCTTGGAAATTTACCAAGTTCAAGTTATCCAACAATAATATAAGTGTCTCCAAGAAAAATCAAATACAACACATCCTAAGGAAGGGCCAGAATGTGTCCATTAAAACTGGAATTCTGTGACTGCAACTGAGTACCTGAGATTGCAGATGCACATTTGGGATATACATATTTAAATATAGTAATGTGACTATCCTATAAGTTGTAGAATAATTTAGTTCGCTTTTCTATTAAGCAGTATAGCTAATTTATAATTGTAATTAAATAATCAGATGAAGGCTTTTTATACTAAGATTTATTTGGACCGTTTCTATTACTAATCATAGTTAGCACTTATTAGTGCTTATATGCCAAGTACTGTTTTAAGATTTTTGCATATAATAATTAACTTAATGTTCCTAATGATCCTATGAGGAAGGCACGATTGGTTTATAGGTGAGAAGAGTAAGACACAGAAAGTTTAAGTAACTTGCCTAAAGCCACACGGGAAGCAAGTGTTAAAGGTCAGATACAAATCCAAGTAGTCTGGCTTCAGGCTCTGTGTTCTTAACCACTGTTATAAATAGTTGATTCCTGAACAAAATCGGTTTGAACTGTGCAGGTCTACTTATATGTGGAGTTCTTTCAGTAAAAGTTATGCCAAGTGTGCCTGTGCCTCTTGCTTCCCTTTTCACCTCCTCCACGTCTTTTGCCTCTGCCACCCCAGATATTAAAAGACAGATCCGTCCTCTTCCTCCACCTCTTCAGCCTACTTAACATGAAGACGAGGATGAAGTCTTTGCAATGATGCATTTCCACTTGATGAATAGTAAACATATTTTCCTTATGCTTTTCTTAATATTTTCTTTTCTCTAGCTTACTTTATTTAAGAATATAATACATGTAACATACAAAATATGTATTACTTTACTGTTTATGACATTGGTAAGCCTTCTTGTCAACTGTGGTCTATTAGTAGTTAAGTTTTGGAGGAACCAAAAGTTATACATGGGTTTTTAACTGTGTGGGGGTTGGTGCCCCTAACCCCGCATTTTTCAAGGGTCAACTGTACTCGTTCTTATTCTTGCCAATGTTTTTTTCTTACTAACTTTGCTAGTTGATAAGAATAAGCTGCCTGTATGTCTTACCGTCTATAAATCTTCATTTTAAAAACATTTCTTCTTATCAAACTTAATTCTATGATTCAAACACGACACTCTTGATAATACTCCAAATTCTCTTTCCCCTCTGTCTTTTGCATCTGGCAAAGCCTCATTCCTAATGAGCCCAACTATTTGTTTCCTTAGTATTTACTCCATAACAACCAAGAACAGCTGGACAAAGTTACACAGTAGAGCAAATGTTTCTACTGTGTATTAGATATCACCACCCTCGGGCGGGTGTTACATGCTGCCTTGGCAGTATGTCTCTGATCAACTTATTCTCTCATTTAGAGTGGCCTTTGCAAACTGTGGCCAATTGTGTTTTTCAAAAAATGGCCAGAACAATATCCTACTAGCTGGTAAAACAGTGTGAGTTTGCTGTTTCTTTCATTAGAGTGTTACCTTCTTTTGAATATAGACAGGCATGTTACTTAAGAAGTGGCATTCAAGGAAGTCATAAAAGCTGGTACAGTTTTCACCTGGTTCTCTTGGGAGGCTGTCTTCCGCAACCCAGGTACCATGCTGTAATAGAGCCCAAGCAGCCTCCTGGAAAGCCTCCAGAACACATGTAGATGTTTGCTTTGGGCTGAATGTTTGCATTTCTTCCAAATTCATATGTTGAAATCCCAACCCGTAATATGATGTTGTTAGGGGGGTAGGGCCTTTGGGAGGTGATTAGATCATGAAGGTGGAACCCTCATGAATGAGATCAGTGCCCTTTTAAGAGACATGGGAGCTTCTGTACATTCTGTCTCTCTCTGCCCTCCACTATTTGAGGATACAAATAGAAGCTGGCTATCTGTAAACCAGGAGTTGATCCCTCATCAGACAGTGGATCTGCCAGCAGCTTAATCTTAGACTTTCCAGCCTCCAGAATTGTAAGAAATAAATTTCTGTTAAGCCATCTAGTCTATAGTATTTTGCAATAGCAGCCCAAACTAAGATAATGTTTCAGCCAATTGCCTCAGCTGAGATCCTAAACAATAGCCAGTACCACTCTCCAGATATGTGAGAGAGTGAACTTTTAGATGATTTCAGGCCCTAGCCTACTACCAGCCTTCACATCTTCTCAGCTGAGGTCATAGACATTGTGGAGTAGAAATAAGCCATCCCTGAAGTGCCATATTCATATTCTGGCACATAGAATTTTAAAGAATGGTAAAATGGTTATAATTTTATGCTACCAAGTTTGGTTTGTTATACAGGATTAATAATAGTAACTGAAATACATTCTCTATTGTTTTTTAAACTTCTCTCTCCTCACTTGGAGCGTGTAATCTTACCATCAACTTCAGAGCAAATAGAAGTGATCAAATGAGAATGCCTTTTTATTTTTACTAAAAAGCATGCTAACTTACCTGTATATACACTCATTCTCTTCTTTTTGTGTGTTATTTTAGAAGAGTAGTTTATCCTGCCTAAGGCTAATAATCTCTGCTTGTCCTATGTAACCTATCCCATCTTGCCAATAAACTAGTAGGAGTTACTATCTCTTCTGTTATATTTTGACCTCTTCCCTTTGGAGTGGACCTGCCCCATTTCAAAAAGTATTGAGCTATAATTGAGGTAGATAAACCCAGATATGAAAATGTACAAATTGATTGGTTTTGACTTATGCATTCACCTGAGAAACCATCACCACAATCAAGACAGTGAATATTTAACCCCAAAAGTTTCCTAATGCCCATTTGCAGCCCATCCTATACTTTTCAAGCAACCACTGACCTTCTTTCTGTCCCTATAGATCAATGTGTAAGTTTTAGAGGTTTATATAAAGGGAATCATGCAGTTGGTACTCTTACCTGGCACTTTCATTTAGCATATTGATTTTCAGATTCATTCATGTGATTGCAAGTATCAGTTGCTGTTTACTTTTTATTGTGAGTGGCATGTGAGTAGTATGCCATTGTGTAGCTAGTTCCTGATTTATATTCACTTGTTGATGGGCTTTTGTTTCTAGATTTTAAAATTATATTTAATTTAATTTAATTTATTTTTTATTATACTTTAAGTTCTAGGGTACATGTGCACAAAGTGCAGGTTTGTTACATATGTATACATGTGCATGTTGGTGTGCTGCACCCATTAACTCATGATTTATATTAGGTATATCTCCTAATGCTGTCCCTCCCCGCTCCCCGCACCCCACGACAGGCTCCTGGTGTGTGATGTTCCGCACTCTGTGTCCAAGTGTTCTTATTGTTCAGTTCCCACCTATGAGTGAGAACATGCAGTGTTTGGTTTTCTGTTCTTGTGATAGTTTGCTGACAATGATGGTTTCCAGCTGCATCCATGTCCCTACAAAAGACATGAACTCACCCTTTTTTTATGGCTGCATAGTTTTCCATGGTGTATATGTGCCACATTTTCTTAATCCAGTTTGTCATTGATGGACATTTGGTTTGGTTCCAAGTCTTTGCTATTGTGAATAGTGCCACAATAAACATACATGTGCATGTGTCTCTCTAGCAACATGATTTATAATCCTTTGGGTATATACCAGTAGTGGGATGGCTGGGTCAAATGAACTAGATCCTCAAGGATCCCACCAACAGTCCCACCAACAGTGTAAAAGTGTTCCTATTTCTCCACATCCTCTCCAGCACCTGTTGTTTCCTGACTTTTTAATGGTCGCCATTCTAACTTGTGTGAGATGGTTTCTCATTGTGGTTTTGATTACCATTTCTTTGATAGCAAGTGATGATGAGAATTTTTTCATGTGTCTATTGGCTGCATAAATATCTTCTTTTGAGAAGTGTCTGTTCATATCCTTCGCCCACTTTGTGGTGGGGTTGTTTGTTTTTTCCTTGTAAGTTTGTTTAAGTTCTTTGTAGGTTCTGGATATTAGCCCTTTGTCAGATGAGTAGATTGCAAAAATTTTCTCCCATTCTGTAGGTTGCCTGTTCACTCTGATGGTGGATTCTTTTGCTGTGCAGAAGCTCTTTAGTTTAATTAGGCCCATTTGTCAATTTTGACTTTTGTTGTCATTGCTTTTGGTATTTTAGAATTGAAGTCCTTGCCCATGCCTATGTCCTGAATGGTATTGCCTAGGTTTTCTTCTAGGCTTTTTATGGTTTGGGGTCTAACATTTAAGTCTCTAATCCATCTTGAATTAATTTTTGTATAAGGTGTAAGGAAGGGATTGCATTTCAGCTTTCTACTTGTGGCTAGCCAGTATTCCCAGCACCATTTATTAAATAGGGAATCCTTTCCCCATTTCTTGTTTTTGTCAGGTTTGTCAAAGATCAGATGGTTGTAGATGTGTGGTATTATTTCTGAGGGCTCTGTTCTGTTCCATTGGTCTATATCTCTGTTTTGGTACCAGTACCATGATGTTTTGGTTACTGTAGCCTTATAGTATAGTTTGAAGTCAGGTAGCGTGATGCCTACAGCTTTGATCATTTGGCTTAGACTGTCTTGGCAATGCAGGGTGTTTTTTGGTTCCATATGAACTTTAAAGCAGTTTTTTCCAATTCTGTGAAGAAAGTCATTGGTAGCTTGATGGGGATGGCATTGAATCTATGCATTACCTTGGGCAGTATGGCCATTTTCACGATATTGATTCTTCCTATCCATGAGCATGGAATGTTCTTCCATTTGTTTGTGTCCTCTTTTATTTCACTGAGCAGTGGTTTGTAGTTCTCCTTGAAGAGGTCCTTTACATCCCTTGTAAGTTGGATTCCTAGGTATTTTATTCTCTTTGAAGCTATTGTGAATCGGAGTTCACTCATGATTTGGCTCTCTGTTTGTCTGTTACTGGTGTATAAGAATGCTTGTGATTTTTGCACATTGATTTTGTATCCTGAGACTTTGCTGAAGTTGCTTATCAGCTTAAGGAGATTTTGGGCTGAGACAGTGGAGTTTTCTAGATATACAATCATGTTATCTGCAAACAGGGACAATTTGACTTCCTCTTTTCCTAATTGAGTACCCTTTATTTCTTTCTCTTGCCTAATTGCCCTAGCTAGAACTTCTAACACTATGTTGAATAGGAGTGGTGAGAGAGGGCATCCCTGCCTTGTGCCAGTTTTCAAAGGGAATGCTTCCAGTTTTTGCCCACTGAGTATGATATTGGCTGTGGGTTTGTCATAAATAGCTCTTATTATTTTGAGATATGTCCCATCAATACCGAATTTATTGAGAGATTTTAGCATGAAGGACTGTTGAAGTTTGTCAAAGGCCTTTTCTGCATCTATTGAGATAATTATGTGGTTTTTGTCTTTGGTTTGTTTATATGCTGGATTATGTTTATTGATTTGTGTATGTTGAACCAGCCTTGCATCTCAGGGATGAAGCCCACTTGATCATGGTGGATAAGGTTTTTGATGTGCTGCTGGATTTGGTTTGCCAGTATTTTATTGAGGATTTTTGCATCGATGTTCATGAGGGATATTGGTCTAAAATTCTCTTTTTTTGTTGTTGTGTCTCTGCCAGGCTTTGGTGTCAGGATGATGTTGGCCTCATAAAATGAGTTAGGGAGGATTTCCTCATTTTCTATTGATTGGAATAGTTTCAGAAGGAATGGTACCAGCTTCTCCTTGTACCTCAGGTAGAATTAGGCTGTGAATCCGTCTGGTCCTGGACTTTTTTTGGTTGTTAGGATCTTAACTATTGCCTCAATTTCAGAGTCTGTTATTGGTCTATTCAGAGATTCAACTTCTTCCTGGTTTAATCTTGGGAGAGTGATTGTGTCTAGGAATTTATCCGTTTCTTCTAGGCTTTCTAGTTTATTTGCATAGAGGTGTTTATAGTATTCTCTTATGGTAGTTTGTATTTCTGTGGGGTCGGTGGTGATATCCCCTTTATCATTTTTGTTGCGTCTATTTGATTCTTCTCTCTTTTCTTCTTTATTAGTCTTGCTAGCAGTCTATCAATTTTGTTGATCTTTTCAAAAAACCAGCTCCTGGATTCATTGATTTTTTGGAGGGTTTTTTGTGTCTCTGTCTCCTTCAGTTCTGCTCTGATCTTAGTTATTTCTTGCCTTCTGCTAGCTTTGGAATGTGTTTGCTCTTGCTTCTCTAGTTCTTTTAATTGTGATGTTAGGGTATCAATTTTAGACCTTTCCTGCTTTTTCTTGTGGGCATTTAGTGCTATAAATTTCCCTCTACACACTGCTTTAAATGTGTCCCAGAGATTCTGGTATGTTGTATCTTTGTTCTCATTGATTTCAAAGAACATCTTTATTTATGCTTTGATTTCGTTATGTACCCAGTAGTCATTCAGGAGCAGATTGTTCAGTTTCCATGTAGTTGAGCGGTTTTGAGTGAGTTTCTTAATCCTGAGTTCTAGTTTGATTGCACTGTGGTCTGAGAGACAGTTTGTTATAAACTTCTGTTCTTTTACATTTGCTGAGGGGTGTTTTACTTCCAACTATGGGGTTAATTTTGGAATAAGTGCAATGTGGTGCTGAGAAGAATGTATATTCTGTTAATTTGGGGTATAGAGTTCTATAGATGTCTATTAGGTCTGCTTGCTGCAGAGCTGAGTTCAATTCCTGGATATCCTTGTTAACTTTCTGGCTCGTTGATCTGTCTGATGTTGACAGCGGGATGTTAAAGTCTCCCATTATTATTGTGTGGGAGTCTAAGTCTCTTTGTAAGTCTCTAAGGACTTGCTTTATGAATCTGGGTGCTCCTGTATTGGGTGCATGCATATTTAGGATAGTTAGCTCTTCTTGTTGAATTGACCCCTTTACTATTATGTAATGGCCTTCTTTGTCTCTTTTGATCTTTGTTGGTTTAAAGTCTGTTTTATATCAGAGACTAGGATTGCAACCCCTGCCTTTTTTTGTTTTCCATTTGCTTGATAGATCTTCCTCCATCCCTTTATTTTGAGACTATGTGTGTCTCTGCACGTGAGATGGGTCTCCTGAATACAGCAAACTGATGGGTTTTGACTCTTTATCCTATTTGCCAGTCTGTATCTTTTAATTGGAACATTTAACCCATTTACATTGAAGGTTAATATTGTTATGCGTGAACTTGATCCTGTCATTATGATGTTAGCTGGTTATTTTGCCCGTTAGTTGATGAAGTTTCTTCCTAGCATCGATGGTCTTTACATTTTGGCATGTTTTTGCAATGGCTGGTACCAGTTGTTCCTTTCCATGTTTAGTGCTTCCTTCAGGATCTCTTGTAGGGCAGGCCTGGTGGTGACAAAATGTGTCAGCATTTGCTTGTCTGTAAAGGATTTTATTTCTGCTTCACTTACGAAGCTTATTTTGGCTGGATATGAAATTCTGCATTGAAAATTCTTTTTTTAAGAATGTTGAATATTGGCCCCCACTCTCTTCTGGCTTGTAGTGTTTCTGCCAAGAGATCTGCTGTTAGTCTGATGGGCTTCCCTTTGTGGGTAACCTGACCTTTCTCTCTGGCTGCCCGTAACATTTTTTCCTTCATTTCAACTTTGGTGAAACTGACAATTATGTGTCTTGGAGTTGCTCTTCTTGAGGAGTATCTTTGTGGTGTTCTCTGTATTTCCTGAATTTGAATGTTGGCCTGCCTTGCTAGGTTGGGGAAGTTCTCCTGGATGATATCCTGCAGAGTGTTTTCCAACTTGGTTCCATTCTCCCTGTCGCTTTCAGGTACAGCAGTCAGCCATAGGTTTGGTCTTTTCACATAGTCCCATATTTCTTGGAGTCTTTGTTTGTTTCTTTTTACTCATTTTTCTCTGAACTTCTCTTCTCACTTTATTTCATTCATTTGATCTTCAATCACTGATACCCTTTCTTCCAGTAGATCGAGTCGGTCACCGAAGCTTGTGCATTTGTCACGTGGTTCTCCTGCCATGGTTTTCAGCTCTGTCAGGTCATTTAAGGACTTCTCTACATTGGCTATTCTAGTTAGCCATTAGTCTAATCTTTTTTCAAGCTTTTTAGCTTCTTTGCGATGGGTTCCAACTTCCTCCTTTAGCTTGGAGAAGTTTGATCGTCTGATGCCTTCTGCTCTCAACTCATTAAAGTCATTCTTCATCTAGCTTTGTTCTGTTGCTGGCGAGGAGCTGCATTCCTTTGGAGGGGGAGAGGCGGTCTGATTTTTACAATTGTCAGCTTTTCTGCTCTGTCTTTTCCCCATCTTTGTGGTTTTATTTACCTTTGATCTTTGATGATGGTGACTTACAGATGGGGTTTTTGTGTGGATGTCCTTTCTGTTTGTTGGTTTTCCTTCTAACAGTCAGGACCCTCAGCTGCAGGTCTGTTGGAGTTTGCTGGAGGTCCACTCGTGATCCTGTTTGCCTGGGTATCAGCAGCAGAGGCTGCAGAAGAGTGAATATTGCTGAACAGCAAATGTTGCTGCCTGATCGTTCCTCTGGAAGCTTTGTCTCAGAAGAGTGCCCGGCCATGTGAGGTGTCAATCTGCCCCTACTGGTGGGTGCCTCCCAGTTAGGCTACTCGGGCATCAGCAACCCACTTGAGGAGGCAGTGTGTCCATTCTCAGATCTCAAACTCCGTGCTGGTAGAACCACTACTCTCTTCAAAGCTGTCAGACAGGGACGTTTAAATCTGCAGAGTTTTCTGCTGCCTTTTGTTTGGCTATGCCCTGTCCCCAGAGGTGGAGTCTATAGAGGCAGGCAGGCCTCCTTGAGCTGCAGTGAGTGCCACACAGTTTGAGCTTCCCTGCCACTTTGTTTAGCAACTCAAGCCTCAACAATGTCAGGTGCCCCTCCCCCAGCCCTGCTGCCGCCTTGCAGTTAGATCTCAGACTGCTGTGCTAGCAATGAGGGAGGCTCCATGGGCGTGGGACCCTCTGAGCCAGGTGTGAGATATAGTTTCCTGGTGTGCCATTTGCTACGACCCTTGGAAAAGTGCATTATTAGGGTGGGAGTGACCCAATTTTCCAGGTGTTGTGTGTCACGGTTTCCCTTGGCTAGGAAAGGGAATTCCCTTACCCCTTGCACTTCCTGGGTGAGGCAATGCTTCACCCTGCTCTGGCTCTCAGTCGTTGGGCTGCATCCACTGTCCTGTATGCACTGTTTGACATGCTCCAGTGAGATGAACCTGGTACCTCATTTGGAAATGCAGAAATCACCTGTCTTCTGTGTTGCTCACACTGGGAGCTGTAGCCTGGAGCTGTTCCTATTCGGCCTTCTTGGAACCATCCTCTCTTTTTTTTAAATTTTAAATATATATAGCATTTTATATATATATGTGTGTGTGTGTATGCAGATATATAATCCTATATATGTGAATATATATATACACACACATACAACATCTAGGCAGTATGATAAATACACACACACATAGAAGTCTGGTTACAGGTTTTCTATTTACTTTCAATGGGATATTTATCATTCTCTCTGCTAATAACATGTTTTACTTTAATACAGCAAGTTCCTTGTCTTTAATTAAATACTTCAAAATAGGGCTATTTTTGCCTAAAAGACACTACTTTATCTCCTCAGATTCATAAATCTCCGGTTGGTTGAGCATTTCTTCCAATGAATAAGCCAGCTTTGTCCTTGACAAATCATAAGCCTGTTTCTCAAGGCTAATATTCTTCATGAAGAATAGGCATTAGTTATGTCAGCTTGCTAATATTAGATTCATTTGCAGTAAATTTTGTTGAGAACAAGCTAAAATTTTATAGTTTTTATTTATATTTTCTTTCCATTTTATTATATGGTCAGGATATTTTATTGGCTAGGCTCTCTGTTCTCAGTGTCAGTGGATTGGCACAATGACGTGTTGTGGTCTGTTCTGTAGCATGTAACAAGACCATTTCTTGTCCTAACACTAGCTGAAATTATGCCAAATATTTTGTCTTAATTATTAATGATATATGGCTAGTGGACCCAAGAATTCTGGCTTTCTACACCACCATTATCTCTCCTCACTCACTAAAAGAATCCCAAGGAAGATGTATCTCTACATCTAATATGGTTTGGCTCTGTGTTCCCGCCCAAATCTCATGTTGAATTGTGATCTCAAGTATTTTAGATAGGGCCTGGTGGAGGTGATTGGATCATGGGGAGAGATTCCGACCTTGCTGTTCTAATGATAGTGAGTGAGTTCTCACGAGATCTGGTTGTTTGAAAGTGTGTAGCATTTCCTTCTTTACTGCCTCTCCTTCTCTGTCTTTGTAAGGTGTGCTTGCTTCTTCTTCGCCTTCTGCCATGATTGTAACTTTCCTGAGGCCTTCCAGCCATGTTTCCTATTCAGCCTACAGAACTGTGAGTCAAACCTCTTTTCTTCATAAATTACCCAGTCTTAGATAGTTATGTAGAGCAGTGTGGGAATGGACTAATGAAAGATACAAGGAACAATGTCAATGTCAAATGGGAACTTCTCATTGTAACCTAGTTCACTTGGCTTGGAAGACGGGGGCAACCCAGAGGCTGTTGGTGGGAACTCTGTAACTCTATCAGACAAAATTCTAAGACAACATGGAAGAGTAAGAGCCAGAGTGGGAGAGAGTAGTACAGGACATATGAAAAAGCATGCTAAATTTCCCAAAAGAAAAAAGACATTCTGGCTGCAAAGGATGAAGCAGAGACAAGTGGGAGAAATAAATAGACATATTCTGGGGATTAGTTCCTGGAACTTTTATCTCCTCTGAAGTTTAGATACAAGACAGGAAGAATGCGAGAGAGCCATTATTATGTGCTCCATCTTTTAATGTACTGTAACCTCTTGGTTGCAGTATGGTTCAGTATGAGTTTTGGAATCTGACAGGTTAGTTTCATGTTCACCCCTTTTGGTGAGAAGTGAGGTAGAAAGAGATATTGAACAAGGACATAGATGTTTGTGTTTCCCCTATTCTGGAAATAGTTGGGATAAGTTATAGAAGCTTAATATAGATTCTAGGTTATTGATGTATTTATAGAACTGAATATTTAATATGTCAGAGAGGAGATAAGGACTGATGAAAATGTTTCAGAGAAGATGATAATTTTGAGCAGTGTGAAATAGGAATATAATTTAGGCCCCCTTCTTATTAACGAGCACCTTAGTGAATTATTTTAATTATTTCTGGATTGGTTTGATGCACACCTTCCTGCTATTGTAAATGGAAAGATGATTATTCTTCTTCCCTACTTACTATGTTATATTGTCTCTAGGAATAATCTCAATAGATAATTGATTGTCATTCAATCATTGTCAACAACTGTCACTAGGAATAACCTCAACAGATAATTGATTGCTGTTTAACGTCAAAAATTTTGCCTTGAGCTCAACTGTCCTACTTGAAAAGCATAATTTTGGTGGCGTTCTTCATCACATAATTAACTTATATGTAACACTCTTACAGAGCAGGTCAAAACATTCCTTTACCTCACAATATATTTTACAACTAAATGATTTTTAAGGATTTGCTAAGAAACTATTGTGCATAAATAAGATCCTATATGGGTTTTATTGAAATTTTGTTAAGACAATAGTGGCATAATATTAATGACTAGTAAAATTTTTTCATAAAATTACTTTCTTTGGCTATGCTTTGTGGTGCGTAACACTGCACATCATTTAATCTGTGTGCTGGGATAGACCAGAACTTTTTTCAAAGGAAAAGCTTTACCCTATCTGCAGATACCTATGCATCACACCTCCACATGAAGTTGGGGCCGCCATATTTTCCTGCATACAGTGGACACATTTTCCTAAGAGGATGACAACAATATCCAGCTTTGCATATGTCAAAAGTTGAACATTTATGGCTCTTCTCTCAATTGATAACCTTAAATATTTGTATGCAGTGTCAGAAAATACAAACTTAAAATCTGTCTCAATTTTTTTCCCAAAAACCTACTCATTTACCTATGTTTGTATTTGCTTTTAAGCTTTGTATGTCTTTCAATGCCCTAAATTACATTCTTGAATTCAGGCGGACCTTTAGAAACCAGCTTACCTGGACTACATCGTTGTTCCCTTTGTAAAAAATCCACCAAAAACAAACACATTTCTCCATTATTTCAAGCTATGCTTTTCCTCAGAATTAATTCTTTTTTATCACATAGGTGTGGTGAGTGTATTTCACTTTTGGCTTCAGTCTGCGAGGCTCAAAATTATATTTGTTACCCAGCTTTAACAATTGAATAAGACTTGTGGTCTGACTTTTGAATACTGATCCTGACTATCTTTCCATTCTGATGTTCCACTGGTTTTTTAATTTTTAATTTTTAAAATTTAATATTCTTATATCAATGACCATGTCTAAAAGTACCAAAGTAAAAGCCATTTTTAGGAAGGAAGCATGCATTCTAGTAGCTTTGTCTTCAACTTGGAGGCCACATTAGATGTTACAAAATAATAACAACAACATAAAAGAAAACCTTTGCAGTTCTCTTAAATATGACACATACCTCATAGGTACCATGCTCTCTGAGTTGGAGGAGAAACACTCAAATAGTTGATACTTCATTTGTTTCTCATTGCCTTGTAAAATATCAATATTGTTCCTTTGACTAAAACATTTTAGAAAATCAGTGGAGGAATTTATTGAGATTTACTAATTATTCAATTAATATTTTGTTTTCAAAACAACACTCTATTTCTCCTTCACTCCTCCTGCTCCTTGGGAGCAGAACCCAGACCCATAGTATATGTTTAGGACTTTATCACTCTCCTTATAGCATGTATGGGCATACACTAGTCCCTCATTAAGGACTTTCCTCTCTAAACTTTAAACTTATTTAAAATTGTGGAATTCTAGAGCGTTGCTTTTCTTATGTGCTTTTTTTTTTTTTTTTTTTGAGAATTGTGCTCTCTCCACCTTCATATTTTTCCCTTGATGCCTAATGCTAATTTTGAATGAATACCCTGAGGGCTACTCACTAATGATTTTGCATGGTAACTATAAATGTACTCTTTGACCTGTGGAATGTCATTTTATGGCTGCTTTACCATGTGTTTATGACTTTGCACTCATGTAGCCTGAAAGTGAGCTAAATTATGTGTGAGGAAGGTGTGAACTTATCAGTATAATTATCCCAGTTTTCAGGGTGTATAGTATGGAGCCCTCTGGTTGTGATAAAGCAGTGAAGATGAAAAAGATGGAATCTACTCTGGGTTTTAGGAACTCAGGAAACTTTATTGATCATATGATGCTTCCAAGCTTGACCAAGGGAAGGGAAGTTTCTACAAAGATATTGAAGATAAGCCCTTGGAGATGACCATATATGGTTTCTCCAGTTGATTCTCAGTTTTGTACAACCCTTACTTTCATCCCAACCTACCAATTTACACCACAAAGTGAACTACCAGCACCACTTGTTAATTCAACAAAGATTTATTTAGTGCCTATTATGGGCAAAGTATCATGCAAAGCACTTAATAAACATTAACAAGGAAGGTAGGAAGATTGGTTCCATTTCTAGGGTTTTCACCTTATTTTTTGAAATTCTAAGACTTATACTATTACCTGTTAAGCCAACATCTTCAACCATTCCAGCCTTCTCATCCCTCACCAACTTACCAACTTACGTGTTTCCTCACCTCTATTTTAGCTATCACTGGGATGTTCATAAGTTCTTAACAATTAGAGAATGACCTTGTCTTTCTGGAAATTAAAAAAACTTTACAGTATGTGGGAGAGTTATACTGCATCATGGAAGCTTTCAAGTGGGAAAATATAAGGGGATGACACATATTTAGTAATATATATATTATAGTTTATATAACATATGTATCTCATGTATTATAATATATAACATATATTATATTGTTATTTTGATTTGCATTTCTCTGATGATCAGTGATGCTGAGCACCTTTCATATGCCTATTTGACATTTGTATGTCTTTTGAGAAATGTCTATTCAGATCTTTTGCCCATTTTTTAATCTTACTAGATTTTTTTCTGTAGAGTTGTTTGAGTTCCTTATATATTCTGGTTATTAATACCTTGTCAGATGGGTAGTTTGCAAATATTTTCTCTTATTCTGTAGGTTGTCTCTTCACTTTGTTGATTGTTTCCTTTGCTATGCAGAAGCTTTTTAACTTGATGTGATCCTATTTGTCCATTTCTGCTTTGGTGGCCAGTGCTTGTGGGGTATTACTCCAGAAATCTTTGTGCAGACCAATATCCTGGAGATTTTCCTCAATATTTTCTTTCAGGAGTTTTGTAGTTTGAGGTCTTAGGTGTACATCTTTAATTCATTTTTATTCAATTTTTGTATATGGCAAGAGATAGGGGCCTAGTTTCTTCTGCATAAGAATATCAAGCTTTCCCAGTGCTTTTTATTGAAGAGACTGTCTTTTCCCCAATGTATGTTGTTGGTACCTTTGTAAAAAATGAATTCACAGTAGGTGTATGAATTTGTTTCAGGGTTCTCTATTCTGTTCCATTGATCTATGTGTCAATTTTTATGCCAGCACCATGCTGTTTTGTTTACTATAGCTCTGTAGCATAATTTGAAGTCAGGTAATGTGACTTCTCCAGTTTTGTTCTTTTTGTTCAGGATAGCTTTGGCTGTTCTGGTTTTGTGTGTGTGTGTGTGTGTGTGTGTGTGCATGTGATTCCATACAAATTGTAGAACTATTTTTTCTATTCTTGTGAATGTCATTGGTATTTTGATAGAGATTACATTGAATCTGTAGATTACTTTGGGTAGTAGGAGCATTTTAACTATATTGATTCTTCCAATTCATGAACGTAGGCTGTCTTTCCATTTTTTGGTGTCCTCTTTAATTTTTTTCATCAGTGTTTTGTATTTTTCATTGTATAAATTCTTCAGTTCTTTTGTTAATTCCTACATATTTAATTTTATTTGTGGCTATTGTAACATTTGATGTTATAGAATAGTTTTACTATATTATTTTTATTTTTCATCGATGATCATGTCTAAAAGTACCAAAGCAGAAAATGTCTGAGAAAATCATTAGTGATACTAGCAATGAGATGGCAGATTCACTAAAAATTTAGTTATAAAATAATGTTTTTTATTTTTTTACTTTTTTTTTGCACTCAACCTCCAAGCATGTTTTTTATTTTAACTTTTCTGAAATGTCATCATGACAAAGTATGATAATGAAAGAGCCTTTACATGTCTAATTTTCACAAATAAATTCTAAATCAGTATGTTTCCCCCAAAGTGCGTTTTTAGTTAAATATTTCTAACCCTAACCCTAACCCTAACCCTAACATTATTTTCAAACTCTTCAAGTGGCTAAAAATTATTTCAATTGAAGTAAAACTATCAAAAACAAAATGAATTTAGAAAACCCAAGGACAGCTGGCAAATTTTGTCCCCCAGTATAACCCACTGGGTAGCTGTCATGGCTTCATAAGATACATGAACCCTGCTGGAGACAGTGGTATCTTAGAAAACAACACAGAAAGTGTTTCTGAAGAATTGCCTCCCATAGTAAGTTTGCTTTCTGGATAAGCAGTGACACAAACAGACCTACTGCAGATGGATAATGGTTGCCTTATAGAGTGTGGCATTAGTATAGACAAGAGCATTTAGAGTAGATTATGGAAACTGACCTGCCCATTGTCTCATTTTAAGTTTGTAAAGCCTAAGTTTTCTTGTATCTCTTACTTCACTTCTGAACTGACCTTTGCCTGAAATGGAAGATTCTCTATCATACAAAACTGGAAGAATTTATTCTGCGTTGCATGTCCTTTGATGTATATTTCAAAGATTTCAGCTGCATCCAGTCATGCCGTGTTTGCTCAGGTGCAATGAAAAACCTCTGTGTTTGGCATACCCTTGTAGGTGAATTTGTATATTTCCCTTCTCAATAAAACAGGATGTTATGAAATTTAATTCCTGATTAATTCCAAAAGGCCTGCTTCCTCAGGTATGGATTAAAATATAATAATCTATCCTTGGGATAATTTTGGCTGCCACAACAGCTGCCAAATATCAATTAAATGAACTGGATTTTCTGTCCAAGGCAAGGCAGGAAATGGGAAATTATCATTTGAGCCCTTAGTATATGTGAAACCGAAGCTGCCCCCAATAGACTATGTGAGTTGTGCTGTGTCCTCACATCAGGAAATAACTAAAATTCTCAAGAAATAATTAAAATCCTTAGTCCCTCCAACACTGCATCACTTTTAACCACTGATACTATTTATTTGTTGGGCTGTTTTCTTTTAATTATCAGCATGTTATGACAGTTTGGGCTTGTTTAGCAAGAGGTATTTATAAGCTGTGGTTTCAGAAATGTTTTTCTAAAAAGATTAGAATGATTAATACTGTAATGTTAACAATTGCTATCTCTTTAGGATTATGAGGAATTCTTAGATTTGATATTATTCTCAAACATAAAATGTTATAACTTGCCACGTATATGTATTATAAAGTTTCTTACTAAGGATTGGCATCTGTGCTGCCAATATCTAAAGATTTTGAATTTCTGCAACATTAAGTTGTGCTCTTTCTAGGCATAGATAAATTTGTTTCCACCGTTTAAAATAATGTACTCTTAAATTTCTGAATAGACTCTTGTGCATCAGGTATACACGTCAAAGGTGAAAAACATTTATAATCACATATGGTGGGATCTGCATCACTTTGAAAGGGTGAAAATTTTGTTATATACTCAAAGAGAAAGGCCTGATGGTAGTATTTTTATGCTGAACATCTTGAAAAAACAGGTATAGTTCTGTAGGTGAAATAATTTCTGAAATTCTAATAGTGACGGAGGGAGATGTAATGTATAGGCACACTCAAGGACACATTTTACAGGGAGAAAATAGACACTTTGCACAAAAATTCCGGTAATAAATGACCAAAAATGAGATTAAATCTACGAAATATTTTAATTCTTTTGTGACTTAATGTAGCCCATAAACTAGTTGCAATTGCACTTTAGTTGAATTGCTGTATAATTTGTCATTTTGCCAGTTACTGTAAAAAATGAAAAGAACTTGATATTCTTAATGTTCTACATCAATTCTGAAAAGAATTGCAAGCTTTATCTCCTGAAAACAGTAGATTTCAAAGGTAGTTGCTATACAGTTATTTCTTAGGTTAATATGATAGTCACATACATATTTTTATTGGAGATAATTACATTTCATCTGTAATTGTTTTCTTTTTTGTTGTTGCCCGATAATTTCTCAAATCACTTTTCTTTGCTACTGTAGACCAGTGTTTCTTGACCTTAGCACTGATGACATTTTCAGCTGGAAAATTCTTCGTTGTTGGGCCTGTCATGTGTAATGCAGAATCTTTAGCAGCATCCATGTTCCTTAACCACATGATGCCAGTGCACCCATTCCCAAGTGTGGCAACCAAAAATGTCTTCAGACTTTGCCAAATGTGCCCTGGAGGGAAAATTGATCCTGGGAATCACTACAGACAAAGCTATAACACCGTTTATAATCATAACTTTTTTTTTGGTATTTCTTCCTTAGTTCTTTGTTTTTGGGGAACATAATCTGTTATTCCTGTCAAAGAAAGTGATCTATTAAGCCTGCATTTCCCAGGGTTCAAAAGACTTTGGCTCTGTAAGGCTGAACATCTAAGTTTATAAAACATTGTATTCGTGGGCTAGAATTGCTCAAATACTTTACATTCTAATATCATTAAGAAAACATCACAAGAATGACTGAGAGGAATGGAGTTGCTTTTGGATGATGCATTAATAAAGAATGCTATTATCATTATTACTAGAAGCCATTAGTCACTAGTCATGACTCTCATGCAGATATAAAATAAACACATGTCAAAGGTGTTCTTCTACATATTTATTAATGAGAGTACCAGTAAGGTGTTAAACTAATCCAAAGAGCATTTGAGGAGCTAGGTATTCATAAGCAATTTAATAAAGTGATATTAGATGCAGAACTCTTTAATGTTTTATGAGGGCAATGAATAATAACTTTTGGAGATTTATTTTTTCACCAAACAAAAATTATTTGCATCTCTACAAGATAAAAATATGTAAGTTAATATAGAACTTTACCTTAGTGTCTCTCCAGTATGCAACCTCTTCTTTACTTCCTTTTTCTTCTTAAAGGAGGAACAGATTTATTTTTTAAACCATAACTCTCTACTCATCTCTGAAAAACTCACAGAGTAAATGGCCTACAATCACTTCATTCATTTTCCACACCCTAAAATCAGGCATCCAACATTTTTGTGTTATTAAATATTAGATATCAAGTGTTGGATAATAGCAACATGGCTAACATGCTGTTTTCTATGCATGTCACACATCACAAGTAAATTCATATGTATTTTGTACACACACACACACATATATATATATATATTTTTTTTTTCCATTAGCCTTGGGGGACTTGTGAAATAATTTCATACAATTGTTGGTGACCTAAGGTAAAATTTGCAAAGTTAATTATGAAATACACCATATAAAGCATTAACATAATTCCCAAAACATAGATATTTAATAAATATATTAACAATAATAATTAGAGAATTTTTATAGAGTAACTAAAATTGTGCTAACTCTGTGAAAACCTAGAATAACTTTGAAAGTTAAAGTATGAGGTAATTAATCAAGGCATTGCAATCCTAGTATTCTGTTTTAAATTTAAAACATTAATTTAAAACATTATCTTTTCAGTTAAGGAAAAGAGAAAAGACAAGAAAAGAAAACAAACAATTTTGGTCAATTAGACATCAGGTTAAATCAAATAAAAATAAAAATAGATTTGAGGTCTTTGTAAAACAGCATATGTTAAGACCCAAATTCAGAAACCTGTATTAAGCCTGTCTTAAGCTTTGAGTGCCTTGCAATTTTAACATATGACATTGTTTTTAATTTAGTCATGAAAGACAATGAACCTCTTCTTAAATGTGATATCTTTTTGTATTTTTCCTATTCACTGCCCTTTCCTCTCCACCAGGGAAGAAAATGAAGATAATAAAACATGCTGAGATAAATCGGTAAAATTTTTTTACATTTTCATCAGTAATTAAATAAGAAATGTATAGACTTCCCACTGCATGTGTATTCTGACTTCTATAAAGGCTCAACTTTTCCCATAACTTAAAAAATATAATAAATAAATGGAAGGTGGCCAAATGAGAGTTCCATAAACTATTTACCATCTGGCAGTTGCTTTCCACTTTGATCTGATTTGCTTCATCTGGTGGTAGAATGTGTCCATCTGAAGATAAATTCACACACAGCTCAGCTATGTAATTATATTACATTTCAGGAAAAACTGTATGTGGTCAAGCTTGTTAAAGATAGTCAGTTTCTATGGAAGTACACACATTTTCAAAACTGTTGGAAGATTATCAGAAACTGTAGGTGACAAATTCCAGATACAATTACCCATTCCCTCTCCAAAGCCTGATCTCTTTATTTCCCTTGCAATAGGAACCTCTACAATGCATAATTTTCCCACTTCAATTCATTTAGCGTTTTAGTGGGGCTCCTCTTGGTTTTATGTAACACTATTCTTTTGATATTTTTAAGTGCTTCTGTTTAACAGTTCCAAGAATAAAGCAGTTAATTTCCCATTGCATTTTATCTCACTCTAAAATTAAGGTTAGTCATAGAGTTAGGGTTTTATTTGTCATTTTGCTAAGGAGGCCAGATCATGTGAATGTATTCCATTTAAATTGCACTTTGATGTCTGGGTTGACATATTTTCTCAGTTAAGACCAGAAACACTTGGCAAGTAAATTAGCTTTCCTGTGACCTTCAATCTTTTCTAAATCTGTTTGTAGTTTAAGAGGGACTCTGAATATGGTCTAGCCCCTGGAGACTTTGAATGCAAAGACATTAGCATCTGTAGGCTCTTTGAGATCCCTCCAAGACAGAATTCATTTGGTGGAACATAAACTTGGGGAACTGTATTAGTTATCCATTGCTATGTGACAAATTGGGCCCAAGCTCATCAGTTTGAAAACAATTATTTATTTATTGTCTCACAGTTCTTGATGGTCGGCAACACAGATATGGCTTAACTGAATGCTTCCAGCTCAGATTCTCTCCCAAAGTTTTACTTAAGCTGTAGGCTGGAGCTGCAGTCATCTCAAGGCTTACTGAGCTACAAAATTTATTTGTAAGCTCACTCAAGTGATTGTTGTCACGCCTCTGTTCATGCTGGCTTTGACTGGAAGCTTCAGTTCCTTTCCACATGTGCTTCTCCATAGGGCTGATCACAACCTGGGAGCTTGCTTTCCCCAGAGTGATATAAGAGAAAGGAAGGAGAGAACAAGAACATGTCCAAGACAGAAGCCATGTTTTTTATAACCTAATATCAGAAGGAGCATGGCATCACTTCTGCGGTATGATATTGGCTACACAGAGTAACCTTTGTTCAATATAGAAGGGAACTAAACAAGAGCTTTTTCACTCGGCATCAGAGGTATTTCAGCTCTCATTTATTAGAGGCCTACCAAGTGTTTTAATGAGAAAGTACCCGCACTTTTCCTCCTCATTGTGCTTTCAATCAGAGGTTATTATGTCCATTTAGAAAGTAAAGGCACAGAGAGGGTCAAGGACTAGCCTAAGGTCACTGAGCCAGTCAGTAGGTAAAGAGCCCATGCTCCTTTCATTATACTCTCCTTTCCTTATCTTGGGAAACTGCCCTGTCTACTTTTAGACAGTGTTTGGACTTCTCAAAGAAAATGTCAAACTTTTTTTTTTTTTCTAAAGCTTTCTTTGGTTTATTTTTACCTCCCCAGGCACAATCGTCACTCCCACAGCAACACTAGCTACCCATTTCCTCACAGTAGAGCGTTGAAAACCTTAAAATAAGACTCAGCCATATAGTAGTTTTTAAATTTTTCATCTTAATTAAACACATTTTTGAAATCAAATACCACATTCTCACACCGTGATAGAGACTATGCAAAGAATAGAAAGTATGGATATTATCTTCAAGGAGCTTAAAATATTTAGAGAGATAAAACACAAGAAACATTTACAGCCATTCATCTTTATTTTATTAATCCTAGGTTTTTCACCCTTTGCTTCAACCTATTAAATGTATTTTTAAAGAAGATTGAACCTGACTTCTATAGGTCAAGGGATATTGGTCAAATGTCTTTTTCCTGAAGCACGAGGGTAGGTGCACTCTGTGGACAAATATAACAAGACAAAATGGAGTGTAAGTTAAATGTTGAATAACGAGTGATAAGATAGTTTGAGTGGATAAATTCATCATACTTGGGCTATGGTTCCTACCTCCCAAATCCATATGGACATTTTTTTTTCTTTGAATCTCAATTTGAGCTCATGATCTTCTCTACACAGAACTTCAGTCACTACTACGGAGTCTCATTTTGTATACAACTAAAACTACTGTATTTAAGGCTTGTTTTTATTCGCTTACTGGCACAATTACAGTTAGCAATACATTTCATACAATATTTATAGCCCTAACAATTATATTCTTCCTTAAATTTCTTGCCTCTATGTTTATAGTTAACACTATAAAAGTGCTGAATTTTGAGGGCTTTGCTTTTAATCAAATTCTTGTGTTATTTTAATAATTTTAAAAGAAAAATATAAGAATTATAATCTTTTAAATAAAAGCCATTCTATGCAAAAATCTTTTTATTATCTATTATTATATTAATGTCAAATAATTGGGCTATATATACATATATATGTATGTAGATACTGGCATACGTTGTTTAATTGCCATTTGCTTTATGAGCTTTGCAGATATTGCATCCGAGGGTTTGTGGCAACCCTGTGTCAAGCCCTAATAAAATACAGAATATAGCCATCACCCCAAAAAGTTCCCTCAGCCCCCTTCCTAGTCCACTTTCTTACAAATTCCTCAGAGACAACCACTGATTGGATTTTGTCTTACTATTTCTGCCTGTTCTAGAACTTTGTATCAATGGGGTCATACAATTATCTACTCTTTTGTGTAATGCTTCTTTCATTCAGCATAATGTTTTTAAAATTCAGACGTATTTTGTTACACGAATGAGTAGTTGGTTCTTTTTTATTCCTAAGTAGTATTTCATCATGTATGTTTATGTTTCTCTAATTTCTTATTAATAGATAACTTGGCTATTTCCATTTTGGTTTATATGAATAAAGTTGCTATGAATACTCTCATGCAAGTATTTTTGTGGACATATGCTTTCTTTTCTCTTGAGTAAGTACCTAGTACTGAAATTGCTTGGTCATAGGGTAGATGTAGGTTTAGTTTTCCAGAAATTGCCAACCATTTCTCCAAAGTGGTTGCATCATTTTTATGAGAGTTCAATTGGTCTACTTTCTTGCCAATGTTTGATCTCATTAGTCTTTAATTTTAGGCATTCTGTTTTGTATGTATTGGTATCACCTTGTGGTTTTAATGTGCATTTCCCTGATGGATAAATATATTGAGTGATTTTTAATGTGCTTATTGGCAATGCATATGTCTTATATAGAAGTGTTTTCAAACACTTTGCTGTTATTTTTTGGATGGTTATATTCTTATTACTGAGTTATGAGTTATTTTACATTCTATACAGCAGACATTTGCCCATTAATTTCTCCTTGTATTGAGTACATGTGTATTCATTTTCCTAATGATTTTTTAGACAGTTTTACATTTTAATGAAGTCTAGTTTATCAATTTTTTCTTTTATGATTGTTGTTTTCTGTTTCCTGTTTAAGAAATCTTTGCCTAACTCAAAGTTGCAAAGGTACTCTTCTATGTTTGCTTCTAAATATTTTTGTAGTTTTAGCTCTTATGTTTAGACCTGTATCCACTTCGGATTAATTTTTGTGGGTGAGGTGTGGTGGCTTGTGCCTATAAACCCAGCACTTTGGGAGGCTGAGGTGGGTGGATCACCTGAGGTCAGGAGTTGGAGATCAGCCTGGCCAACATGGTGAAACCCCATCTCTATTAAAAATACAAAAATTAGCCCAGCATTGTGGCATGTGCCTGTAGTCCCAGCTACTAGGGAGGCTGAGGCAGGAGGATCAGTTGAACCTGGGAGGTAGAGATTGCAGTGAGTTGAGATCAAACCACTGTACTCCAGCCTGGGCAACAGATGGAGATGCTGTGTCAAAAAAAAAAATAATTTTTGTGTATGTATGGTGTGGGTTAGAGTTGATATTTTTTAAAATATAGATATCCATTTATTTCAGGACTCTTTACTGAAAAGTCTATTCTTCCCCCATTAAAATACTTTGGATTCATTGTGGAAACTCAAATGACTTTAGAATTATGAGTCTACTTCTGAGTTCTATTTCATTGATCTAGTTGATCCTGCCTGTTGATTTGTCCTTATTACTCTAGCTTTATAGTAAGCCTGAAAATCAGGTAGGATAAGTCCTTGAACCTTATTTACCTTTTAAAATATGGGTATGAGATGTATGCTTTTTATATTTGCATATAGAATTCAGAAGCATGTCTTGAGTTTCACAAAAATAACTGAAAATTATGGGGATTTCATTGACTTAATAGGGAGGTAATTACATCTTAACAATATTGAGCCTTCCAACCACTAAATTATATATTTCTTCATGTATTTATGGTTACTTGAATTTCTTTCAGCAATATTTTATGGTTTTTAGTATAGAGGATTTTTTGATCTCTCCTAAACCTATCCCTAAATGTTGTATGTGGTTTTGCAGAACTATGTTTCTAATTTCATATTCCAGCTGTTAGCTGCAATTATGTAACAATACAACTTGTTTTCATATATTAGACTTGTATCTTTCAAACTTGCTAAATTCATCTATTGGTTTCTAGTTTTTATATTCTATAGATTTTTCTATGTGAACAATTATATCATTTGCATATAGTGATAGTTTTACTTTATTTCTGTTTGCTACACATTTCATTATTTTTTCTTATTTTATTGCAATGGCTACAGTTTCAGTACAATGTTGAATAGAAGTTTTGAGAGTGAATATCATAACCTTTTTTCACAACGTAGGGGAAAGCACTAATATGTCATCATTAAATAAAGTGTTAGCTGTAGATTTTTATAGATGCTTCAATCAGATTGAGGAGAGGAACTTAGTTTCTCTTCTTGGCTTGTCGAGTCTATTTTATTTTTAATCATGAACAGATGCTGAATTTGGTAAAATATTTTTATTCATCTATTGAAATGATCGTGAAGTTTTTATTCTTTATAATCCTAATAGAGTGAATCACATTGATTTATTTTTAAGTGTTACATCCATCTGGCATTTCTGGAATAAACCTCACTTGGCATGATATCTTATCATTTTTATGTATGCTAATATCTTAAAGACTTTTTCTCCCTAAGTTCATGGCTCTCATTGGTCCATAGTTTTCTTTTTGGAATGAATTTGTCATTTTTTAATATTGGGATTATGCTACCTTCATAAACTGTTTGGAAATGTTTCCCACTTTCCTGTTTTATGAGAGCATGTGTAAGATTATTGTTGTTACTTTTTAAAATATTTGGGAAAATTCTTTAGTAAAGCTATCTTGACATGGAGTGTGTGGAAAAATTTTAAACTCTGAATTCAATTTGTTGATAGATATAAAAATAGATTTTCTACTTCATCTTTTGTCATTGTTAGTAAGTTGTATTTTTGAAGAATCTGTCCATTTCATCTAAGTGTTGAATTTGCAGTATAAAATTGTTCATAATATACTCTTACTTTTCTAGTTATTTTCTGTAGGATCTGTAGTTACGTAAGTCCTGTCATTTCTGATGTTGGTAATTGGTGTGCTCTCCTTTTTTTTTTTTTTTTTTTTTTCACTTGATCAGACTAGTTAGAGATTTAGAATTTTGTTGATCTTTTCCAATAACCAACCTCTAGTGTTTTAAACTTTTTCTGTTTGCTTGTTTGCTATTTTATTATTTTTCCCTGATTTTTGCTGTTCTCTCTTTTCTATTTTCAGTTTGCTTTGCTCATCTTTTTATAGGTTCTAAAGGTGGAAAATCAAGACAATGAGTTTAAGAATTAAATCCCAGAAAATTAAAATAAAATGCTAAGAGATATATGTCTTGATAATGCAAGAGTTAGACTGTGAACATAGGTCTAATAGCTTTTAGTCCAGTGTTCCTTGCACTGAATCATATTGCCGACTTCTTCCCTTCTTCCCTTTCTTTTCTATAGCATTTTAAGTTACTTAGATGTGTAAGTTTGTTCCAAACACTGTGAAAGGCAAAGAGCACACTTTATTAATTACAAAGAACTCAGTACCATAGTTTTCTCAACCATGCCTAGCTGATATATCAGTGCTGCAAGTGATTAGGACTGCCCTACAGCACTGGAAATGCTTTGATTGGTAGGGAATTCTAAAGTGATTCTATAACTTAAAATCTAAAAATATTATCAGAATGGCAGAAATGTTGATAAATTCCTGGCGGTGTTGGGGAAATAAAGTGACTTAAATCAAAATATCATAAAAAGATATGTAGAAAGAAAAATGGAGCTAAAAGATGTTTAGATTGCAAATTCTGCAGTAATTAACAAGCATTATGCTATCTTTTCATAATTATTCAGAAAAGTTTGTCATGCCCATTATGAGTTATATTTTATAATTATAGGATTGCCTTTTGCTATGACATTTTCATCAAATTTGCCTGTGGCTTTAATGTTAAGAATGCTTGATTATATTAAAAAATATATGCTAATGTTTTAAAGATTGAATCAGAATAACAAACTAGTGAGGTTATGGTGATTCTTTTTTATTTTAGGATTACATGAGATAAATGATGCAAAATGCTTACCACCCTCCTGCCAGAATGTAGGCACTCAAGGAATGTTAGTTAATTGTCCCCTTTCCCTTTACCATGTAAACAATATTTCTGAGGTTTCAGATTATCCCTAATACAACTCCTTTTGGACTTAGTTTTATAATAGGTACAGTATCACTAAGTATAAGTTTATTCTGTTTTTGTAACATGTCTGTGTATCATTTAAAGCATAATTATTTTAGCTCTCTTGTTTACAACAAATAATTTTAATTATAAGGTGCCATAAATCTACAGAATTCTAGCAAGGCTGTTTTTGGTGTTTAAATGAAGTGCTGGAATGTAAGTCTTTATTTCAGGTTTTAGAAAGATTCTTGGTTGTTGATAAATCGTAGAGCTCTTAACCCTTATGAGAAACTTGTAATGTCCTCTAGGTGATTCTGAAGTTAAAAAAGGTAAAAAGGGCCGGGCGCGGTGGCTCACGCCTGTAATCCCTGCACTTTGGGAGGCCGAGGCGGGCGGATCACGAGGTCAGTAGATCGAGACCATCCTGGCTAACACGGTGAAACCCCGTCTCTACTAAAATACAAAAAAATTAGCCGGGCGCGGTGGCGGGCGCCTGTAGTCCCAGCTACTCCGGAGGCTGAGGCAGGAGAATGGCGCGAACCCGGGAGGCGGAGCTTGCAGTGAGCCGAGATGGTGCCACTGCACTCCAGCCTGGGCGACAGAGTGAAGACTCCGCCTCAAAAAAAAAAAAAAAAAAAAAAAAGAAAAGGTAAAAAGGACAGAGAAGAAAAGTTCTACTAGGAGTAAGTAGAACTCAGTTCAAGGCCTACTCTGCCATTATCTAGATGTATATGTTTTACTGTAAATTATTTTACCTTTCCTGTATTTCCTCTTACAAAAACGATTTAAGCATAATTATCATATCTAAGATTATATTCATCCTTACATGTCAATGTCATTATAGACCACATGAAAATCTTGAAATATAAGACAGTAATGAGACAGCCAGATGGGAGGGGGTCCCTGGAGAAACTCCAACCAGTCTGCCCACTGAGGTGGAGCCTCAGGCAAATATAAGTTTCTTTCCTCTTTCCTTTGAGGAATTGTGAAATGTGTGCAATCTTAAATGTTATTTCTTAGTGAAAAATTACTGTTTATTTCTGTGACCAGTATATTAAATAAGTACATATTTATAAACATTTTTTTGCTCAGAATTTGGTGTCATTGGATAGTCCTGTTAATTTGGGTATAGTATGGCAATCTCAGTAAATCTAGATGTAAAATTGTTGAATCATATTTGAAAGTACTTATTTTCTTATATTAACTCATCAGAAATTGTAATAAAAAGCTGAGAAAAGGTTCCAAAACCCAGAGTAACTGATAGAAAAATGAGGTACCATTTTCCGGTCAATTTGGAAAAGTAAGGTATTAAAGAAATCATTGATATTCCAAACATATCAGAGGCTGAATAAAACAGAATGAGTAAAACAGAAATAATAAATAAATAAGGCTGAGTGCAAAAACAAAATAATGAAGTCAGCTCAAATACAAAAATTAATTCAAAGTGAGGAAGGTGCCTTTGTGCTGAAGTTAGGAGTTTACAAGGATCATCATATTGGTCTTAAGTGAAATGGACCATTTATTTGGAAATTATGTGATAAAAATTGACTTAAGAAGAAATAAACAATAACTTTTAAAGATTAGTAATCAGTTACCATTTTAGCTCCTTGATCATGACATCAGGCTCAGGTGGTGTTAGAGAAGATGTTAAATACCCTCCAAAGAAGAGAGGATACATATTTTGTATAAACTGCTAGAGAGAAAGAAGATAAAGCTACTCAACCATTTTTATAAGACCAGTATAACCTTAACACCAAATTTGATGGAATACAGAGATAAAAATCACAAGAGAATCTCCCTATGAACATGGTAAAGAAGTCTTAAATATAATGTTGGTACATCCACCCCAGAAATGGTTCCAGTTAAACATATTATCATTAATTAAGGTTTATTTCAGAAATGTAAGAGTGATATAACATTAGAAAAATCTATTAATTTGGTCAGTTTTTAATATTCACAGTTATTCATTTTATCCTAAATGACTGATTCTGGGTGAGAGACAGATTTATTATTTGTTACCTTATATTAAATAAATGCATTGCACCACCCCCACCCTACTTTTCCTGCAGGCCTTACCCCTGGGATGACACAGTTAAAACTAGATGGAAAAATGCCTTACATGAGTAAACTGACACACTATAGGCAAGAGGTGAAAAACAATAGATGTTCCCCTTTTATACGTGGGAGAGAGATAATCATCCCTTTTCCTTCCTGAAAGGAGAGAAAAATAGTTTTACTCATTTGATGGAAAGTATCCTAGATTTTTGGCCTAACCATTTGGAATATAAATATCTTTTCAAGGACTATTAATATGTAAATGGATGGTATCTCTGGCTTTTTTGTTTTGTTTTGTTTTGAGATAGAGTCTTGCTCTGTTGCTCAGGCTGCAGTGCAGTGGCGCGCTCTCGACTCACTGCAAGCTCCGCCTCCCGGGTTCATGCCATTCTCCTGCCTCAGCCTCCCGAGTAGCTGGGACTACAGACGCCCGACGCCACGCCCGGCTAATTTTCTATATGTTTTGTAGAGACGGGGTTTCACCGTGTTAGCCAGGATGGTCTGGCTCTCCTGACCTCGTGATCCACCTGCCTCGACCTCCCAAAGTGCTGGGTTTACAGGCCCCTACCCCCGCTTTTTTTTTTTTTTTTTTTTTTTGAGACGGAGTTTGTTCTTGTTGCCCAGGAGTGCAGTGGTGCAATCTTGGCTCACTGCAACCTCTGCCTCCCGAGTTCAAGCAATTCTCCTGCTTCAGCCTCCCAAGTAGCTGGGACTAAAGGCCATGAGCCACCACACCCGGCTACTTTTGTATTTTTAGTAGAGATGGGGTTTCTCCATGTTGGTCAGGCTGGTCTTGAACTCCCGACCTCAGGTGGTCCACCTGCCTCGGCCTCCCAAAGTGCTGGGATTACAGGCGTGAGCCACAGCGACCGGCCCCCTCTGGTTTTTAAGACCCAGAGATATCTTCAAGTTTTGAACTTCATACCATTTGAAATGTAAATACTTCAGGAGATTGCACTCCCATCTTCCTTGCACTTTAGGGTTTTAACCTAACTACCTAATGCTGGCTGTACCTGTTTGGGCCTCTTGAGGAGGTAAGAGAAATTTTATTACTCTTTCAGATCAAAACAATTAACCAGACACCTAGACAGATGGCCACACATTCATTTCTTATTGCATAATTCTAGATATTTTCTTTAATATATATATATATATTTCTGTGTCTCAAAAAGCTAGGACATTGATAATAAGCCAGTATGAAAATATTAATAGAAGTCTTAGGCAATGCAAAAAGATAAAAATTATGGAAATAAGTAAGATATTAAAAAAAAGAGGCAAACCTTCTTTCATCAGGAATCTAAACAAAGTGTACAGAACATTCAGAGTTCATACAAATAAATTGTTAAGACTAATAAAAAAATTCAGCAAGCTTTTTGAATGCAAGATTCATATATAAAACTTGGCAGATTTCTTATGCAATAACTAATTAAAAATGAAATGGTAAGATAAAATCTTTTTCAAAATAGTGCCAAAACTATAAATTGGGGAAAAAATTTATAGAAATTGCACAAGTTCATCATGTTGAAAATTATTATATAAAAATAATATAAAGAAGAGTGAAAAAGCAGATGGTGGGGGATACAACCTGTTGCTGTAGGAGAAATCAGTACTGTAAAATCTGTTTTCCTCAAATCTATGAACTCAGTGCATTTCTGATTCAGATCCCTTGGAAGTTTTTGAGAAGTTTGAAAAGTTGATTCCAAACATTATATGAAAGAATGAAGGTTCAAGGAATTGAGGAAAATTTTGAGGGAAAAACTTGCTGTATTAGAAATCAAGAAGTAATACAAACTTGAATCTTTGGAACAGTGTAGTGTTGGCAATTGGATAAACATACCCTAACAACGGCTGTACTAGGTTCTTCAGAGAAATAGAACCAATAATGTGTGTGTGTGTGTGTGTAAATATTTATTATAAGAAATTAGCTTACGTGATTGTGGAAGCTGAGAAGTCCCAGGATCTGCAGGCTGCAAGGCAGAGACCCAGAAGAGTCAATGGTGTAAAACCAGTTTGTGTGTAGGAAGGCCTGAGAAACAGGAGAGCTGATGGAGTAAGTTCTAGTTTGAGCACAGGAGGGGATTGATGTCCCAGTTAGAACAGGCAGAAGGAGTTCCTTCTTAGTAAGCCTGTTCTATTTAGATTTTTAATTGATTGGATTGAGGCCATCCACATTAGGGAGGGCAATCTGCTTACCAATTAAATGTTAATCTTGTCCAAAAACAGCTTCACAGACATACCCAGAATAATGTTTGACCAAATGCCTGGGCACCCTGTTGTCCAATCAAATGAACACATAAAATACATAAAATTAACCATCAGGAAAACTAACCTGTATGTTTTACTTACTATGTATCAGGCACTATTCCAAGCACTTCGTGTATGTTAGTGTGTTTAATTCTCACAGCATCCTATGAAATAGGTATGACTTATCTCCAATTTATAAATGAAATGAAGCCACAGTGAAGTTAAGAACTTAAACATCTATAGTAGTATAGAACAGAGAATCCAGAAAAATACCACACATACATGGGATCTTGGAATGTGATAAAAATAGCATTGCCAGTCAGTAGGGGATAAAGTGGTGTTGGGACAATTGCTTATCCGTATTAAAAAGTCAGTGTTTTACCTCATAGCACACACCACAATAAATTCCCGATGGATTATAGATCTCAAAGTGAAAAGCAAAAGTTCAAAAACTTAAGAAAAATAAAATGTAGGAGAATATCTTTATAACATCACAGTAGGAAAGGAATTCTTTAAAACAAGATGAAAAAATAAAAAAATTGATAATTTGACTTCATCAAAATATAAAATATTTGTAGCTATCACACCTTAAATGTTTATTAGGCTCCTGTTCCCTGCCAAGCATTGCTAATCACTTTGACATATCAAGTCAGTTAATCCTCACAAAACAAGCTGAAGATGTGCATACCTTGTTATCCAGCCATTCCGCTTCTAGGTAGATACATTAGAGAAATTCTTGCATATCTTCTCTGTTCTTGTGCTTATAATAACCAGAAATAGAAAGCAACTTAATTTACCAACAGGAATCAAATTAATGAGTAGATAAATAATGGGATCTGCATATAATGGAATATTATACATATTTAAAATTAGTAAATAATCTACATGAGTCAACATAGATATAGCCCTTAAAATAATGATGGGTTAAAGAAAGCAAGTTGTAGAGATATATACAGGGTGTAATGTCATTTATTTACATTTATAAGCACAAAAACTATTTAGTATATTGTTTATAAATGTGTACATTTTTAAAAGGGTAGGAATATGAAAGAACATTTTAAACAATATATGGTATCTACATAGAATCCACTGTATTCTGTGTCTATAATATATGGTATCTATTGTATCTTTAGTATATTGTTTCCTAAGGGAGACTAAATATCAAATTTTAATGTTTGTGAATTCTGGATTATGTGTGTATGAATTTAAAAAAATATCACTATCTTAATTCACTTATAGTTTGAAGTGTTTAATAATAATTGAAATAAAGTAAGAGAAAAACATATGTACCAAAGACAAAGAGTGGAATAGTTATGGTACTTCTACATGCTTGTAGTGATTTTTATTAGATATTGATTGGGGAACGGTTATAGGTGAAGAAGCTGTAATTCTTTATAGCCCCTTCGACACTCTTGGAACCTAAAGTTATTGACTCTCAAAGTGGACTACTAGACTATTTTTAGGATGAGATTACAAAGCTGAGAACACAGTCCTTATGAGATTACAGAATGGAGCAGAAATGCTCAAATACATCCATGATGATGATCCTTGATTCTTTGATTCTTTGAGTATGAATATATCAAAACATAGATGTAAAGAACTTAGAATACCGGCCACACTATAAATTGTATGAGTTACTTGTAAATGTTAACCATTTTTCACTGGTGTGTATAAGGTGTAAAGTTTTCATAAGCCTTTGAAGATCAAAAGTGAGAAGTATTTAAAAACTACTGTTAACAGATGTTTTACCTCTCTGCCTGCAGCAATCTACTGTCTCAGAGGCATTTATTCTTTCACCCAGAGCATTCTCATATCTTATTTATGCTTCAGTGTCTGCCTGCAATAACTGGAGAACCTAAGCACCTAAAAATCAAAAATATTTATGTAACTCTTCTCTGATGCCCTCCTGTTGTAACTTTGTAGTTTTTGACAAGAGCCATTCACAAGTAAGAGATCTCCTTGCAACCAGAAGGAAGCTTGTATGTAACATAAGGTATGTGGGAAGAAGTGGTTCATTTCAGTAATAAAAAAATTGTAATTGAAGTCATGAACATTTACAAATGAAACAGAGATGGGGCTATGGATGATCTGTGTTTAGGCCAGTACAGCAGCCATAACACTGGAATGTTAGTTCCAGATCCCAAGCTACAAGGTAATCCACACTGGACATGCTGCTAACTAAGAATGGAGAGGGATTAGGCATTGTGATAGAAAGACCGTATTATGTGAATTTAGTGGGGGTAATTTTGGCCTTGGAACCCTGCATTTCCATTTGAAAAAGGCAGACAATGTATTGCCCTGGAAAAGCTATCTGGATGGGTCACCAGGGGCTTCCTTTGAGCCATTCACCATGACCCAGAAGCTGGCCTTAGGAAGTCCAGGCTGAGAAACCCAATTGGTTTATTAATGTGATAAGATTGGATCTCCTTTTCGGGAATAGACTCACATTTAACTAAGTTAACAGAGACTAATGAGTACAATCCCGAATATAGGCTATTGACTGACCAGCATAGAGGCTTGTGGAGAAAAGTTTATTAGCCAAACAAATCATAATGCTCTGTCTACTTAGCCAAGATGTGCATTTTTAGGACATTGTTCTAATGGACATTGCCAGCTTTTCTTTTTGAATTGATTTATTGAGACTTCCATTCTTGACAAATTCTATTATATTTACATTACTAAATGATACATTCCATGTCTACCTCCTTGAGGTCTTACCCACATCACATGACTTTTAATGTTTTGGCTGCTCTCTTATGCTTCAGTGACACATGATGAGCTGTCTCTTGCTTTACTTCCCCAAATGATAAATCACAGTGACTTAGAGTTTGCTAGTGTAACTCTCAGGACATCGAACCTTATTTCCAAGTACTTAGGGACTATTCACTCCCTATGTATGTATGGACCACATTAGCTTTTCCTTTCCTTTTCCTTGTTATTTTTTGAGAGCTTCAGCTAGCAATGGAAGTACTACTTCTCTTCTGTTTCTCTGAGGAAGATTTCATGGGGTAGCTGAAATTAGCTTTTCCTTTCCTTTTCCTTGTTATTTTTTGAGAGCTTCAGCTAGCAATGGAAGTACTACTTCTCTTCTGTTTCTCTGAGGAAGATTTCATGGGGTAGCTGGATTAGAGATGCCTCAGGGTCATCAAGAATATGAATGTAGGACCTTATACTTTTGAGAGATTCACCAAAAAGTATAATCTTCGGGAGTCCCTAAAAGGAGAAGGTTCTTGTAGCTACTGTGCATGGTCATATGTCAACCTGGAAATAATCTTAGTATGGCTCAGGGAGGTCCTTGATTGCTTATATCATGAGCCATGAAACGTAAAGAACTCAAATCCTATATTCTTCCCATAGTAGATAGTATTTTTAGTGGTTGTTTTATCTGAAGCTACAAAACTGAGCTACAGAATCCTCTAAGTTTCTGCTGTGGGCTGTTCTACTCTTTGCCCCCAGCCTTCCTCTTCATGTCTTCTGTCTCAATCCCCATTTCTTAGAGATTCTCTCTCTACATCTCTATTGCCAGCTGATTATCCAGGTGTTTTATTAACTAACTGTGCCCATTGGATTAGAGTTGCCATATTTAGCAAATATAAACACAAAAAAGCTACACATTTAGCAAATAAAAATACATCCTTGAAATATTTGGGACATTCTTATACTAAGAAAAAATATATTTGTTGTTTGTCTGAAATTCAAATTTAGCTGCATATCTTGTCTTTTACCTAGTAACCCTGTTTTGGATCCTTCCCCCTTCATCCGGCTCTTCAGATGTCTCCCCTGCATGACTGAGTTTTCTGAGATTCTGTGCTTCAACTCAGCTCTGCATCTGGCCTTTTGATTTCCTGGAAGGGGAACTGGACTCGTTTTTCTCCAGTCATACTTTATGTTGTGCTCTAACATGAATTGTCTCTGGGCAAATAGAAACAGGTTATAAAGAACATATTCTGAGTACTGAGGCTGAAACACTCATTGCCTGTGCTCAATCGTTACTGCTTCCTCTTGCTCCAAAGTCCTCAACGCACCCCTCTCCTCAGAGTGAGAACTCAAGCCTTCAGACAGATAATTGTGTTCCAACATAACAAGGCAATCCTTTACTTAGTGCTATTCAGATTCTTCTCTTAATAGCATCACTCTGGATGATTAAAAGGAGTTATATAATGCAGGTTGAGATTCTTCTAAACCAAAGCTGTAACCAAGGAAATTTCTTCAGAAATTTGTGTCGTCGATTTTTGTTTGTTTTTGTCTACAGTGAAGGAAAATGAGCTTATTCCATTAAAAAGTTTGTACACATCAGTTCCTAAATGTTGAAAACCTAATTCCCTCTCTAGAATCAGACCTTTCTGTTTCAGATCTGCCCCTATCCTAGGATTTAAGCTCTAGAAACTTAGAAATAAGAGAAGAGATCTTGTTTTTAGGAGTGAATGCAGCATGTAAGTGTGTGCTTTTACTTTCTTTTAAAAATTTTAAACAGCTCTATTGAGATATAATTCACATACTGTACAATTTACCCATTTAATGTGAAAATTCAGTGTTTTTAATTATATCCATAGGATTGTGTAACCATCACCACAATATAATTTTAGAGCATTTTCATCTTGACCGAAATAAACCTGAATCCATTAGCCGTCACTCCTCATATCTCCCCTTCATCCTATTCATCACTTCATCTGTTGACAGTCACTTAGGTTTTTTCTACTTTTTAGTTTGTATGAATAATAGTACATACAATATTATTCATAGTACAATAATACTATGAGGATTCATGCATGAGTTTTTGTGTAGACATATGTTTGCATTTCTCTTGGCTTGATATCTAGTGGTGGAATGGCTGAGTTTTATAGTAACTCTCTGTTTAATCATTTGAAGAAATGCTAAACTATTGCCCAAAATGAATGCATCATTTTACATTCCCACTAGCAATGTATAAAGATTCCAATTTCTCCGTATTTTGCCTACCCTTAATGTTGTCTATCTTTTTTATTATAGCCATCCTAGTGGAGTGAAGTGGTATCTCATTGTAATTTTGATTTGCATTTCTCTGATGGCTAATGATGAACATCATTTTGTGTGCTTAATGCATATTTGTGTATCTTTTTTGGAGAAATGTCTATTCAGATTCTTTGCCTATTTTTAAATTGGATTGCTTGTCTTTATTATTGAGTGGTAAGGGTTCATTATGTATTCTGAATGTAAGTCCTTTTGCATATATATTCTTTGAAAATGTTTTCTCCTATTCAGTGGATTGTCTTTCACTTTCTACATGTTATTATTTGCAGCACAAACATTTTTAATTTTGATGTTTATTTTTTATTCTTGTCACTTGTACTTTTAGTGTCACATCTAAGAAATCATTGCCTAAACAATTGTATTATAGATTTACTCCCGTGTGTCTTCTAGGAGTTTTATAATTTTAGCTCTTACATTTAAGGTCTATGATCAATTTTGAATTAATTTGGGGGTATGGCATGAAAAAGGGAGAAAGGGCCTTGATTTAATTTTTTTTACATGTGGCTCTCTGATTCTCCCAGTGCCATCTGTTGAGAAGACTATTGTTTCCCCGTTCAATTGTCTTGGCACCATTGTGCAAAATTAATGGATTATAGTGTAAAGGTTTAATTGTGGACTCTTAATTCTGTTTCACTGATCTATAAGTCTATCCTTGTGCCAGTGCCACACTGTATTAATTACTGTAGTTGAGTAATAAGTTTTGAAATCAAAAAGTGTGAGTCTTCCAACTTTGTTCTTGTTTTTGAAGATTGTTTTGGCTCTTCACAGTTGCATTTACGTATGAATTTTAAGATGAGTGTGATTTCTGCCAAAATAAATAAATAAATAAAAGCCAGCTAGATTTTTAATAGGGATTGAATGACTTTTTAAATCAATTTGAGGAGTATTGCCAACTTAACAACATTTTATTTTCTGAACCATGGACATGAAATGTCTTTCAATTTATTTGAATCTTCTCTAATTTCTTTTAACAATATTTTGTAGTTTTAAGGTTATGTCTTGAACATTCTTTGTAAGATGAATAAATCAAAAAATTTTACCCTTTTTGATATTATTATAAATGACATTTTCTTAATTTTCAGATTTTCCATTGCTAGTGTATAGAAATTCAATAGATTTTTATATATTTATCTTTCATCCTTGAACTTTGCTGAACTTTTTAATTCATTCTAATAGTCTTTTATTTATATTACTTAGGATTTTCTATATACAAAATTATGTCACCTATGAAGAGAGATAGTTTTACTTTTTCCTTTTCAATCTGGATGCCTTTTATATCTTTTTATTGCCTAATTACTATGTCTGGAACCTCCAGTAAAAGGTTGAATGGTCACAGTGAGAGGAGACATCCTTGTCTTGTTCCTAATTTTAGAAGACAAGCAACCATTCATTAAATTTTTCACCATTAAATATGATATTAGCTGTAGGTTTTTTGTAGATGCCTTATATCAGATTAAGTTTCTTTCTGTTCCTAGTTTGTTGAGAGTTTTTAATCATGAGTGAGTATTGGATTTTATGAAATGCCTTTTGTCTCTTACATTTAGGTCTATGGTCAATTTTGAATTAGTTTTTTGGTATGGTGTGAGAAAGGGCCTTAATTTAATTTTTCTGCATGTGGGTATGGAGTTCTCTCAGTACCATTTGTTGAAAAGACTATTTTTTCCCCATTCGATTGTCTTGGCACCATTGTGAAAAATCAGTTGAATATAAATATAAGCCTTTATTGTGATGATGGTTTTTGCCCTTTATTCTATTAACATAATATATTACAGTAATTGACTTCCAGATGTTAAACCACTGTTGCATTCCTGAGATAATTCCCACTTGCCCATGGTGTATACTTGTTTTTTTAAATGTATATTTCTGGATTCACTTTGTTAGTATTTTGTTTCAAATTTTAACATCTGTGTTCATAAGGGATATTGTTCTATACTTTTTATTTCTTGTGTTGTCTTTTATATCAGGATAATACCAACATCATAGAACAATTTGGGAAGTGTTCCTATCTTCTGTTTTTTGGAAGCGTTTGTAAAGGATTGGTATTAATTCTTTTTTGAATGTTTAGTGAAATTCACCAACAGGCCAAATGGGCCTGAAGTTTTCTTTGTGGGAAGTTTGAAATTTACTAATTCATTTTATCCATTTTGGCCTGTTGAGATTTTCTCTTTTTTCTTGAGTCAGATTGGGTAATTTGTTTCTTTCTAGGAATTTGTCCATTTCATCTAAGTCATCTAATTTGTTGGTATATAATTATTCATAATATTTCCTTATAATCCTTCCTGTTTCTGTAAGGTTGGTAGCAATATTCTGATTTTAGCAACTTACATCTACTCTGTTTTTTTCTTTATCACTTCATCAAAAGATTTGCCCAGTTTGTTGATGTTTTAAAAGTACTAACTTTTGGTTTTATTGGTGTTCACTATTGCATTTTTATTTGCTATTTTATTTATTTCTGTTCTATCCTGTATTGTTTCCTTCTTTCTGCTTGGTTTGTGTTTATTTTGTTCTTATTTTTCTAGTTTCTTAAGATAAAAGGTGAGGTAATTGATGAGATCTTTCTCAATTTCTAAGAGAAGCATTTACAGTTATAAATTTCACTTTGAGCACAGACTTAGCTGTACCCCATAGTTTGTTACATTGTGTTTTCATTCTCATTCATTCTGAAATATCTAATGCCCCTTGTGAGTCCTTCTTTGACGAATTGGGTAAGTTTGCTTATTTTCAGGTATTTGTCTATTCCAAAATTTCTTCCAGTCATTGATATCTAATTTAATTCCAATGTGGTTTGATAGCATACTTTCTATTATTTTAATTATTTTAAATTATTGAGGCTTGTTTTATGGCTTAGCATATTGTCTATCCTGAGAATGTTCCTTGTGTGCTTGAGAAGAATGTGTATTCTGTTGTTTAATGGGGTGTTCTAGACATATTTGTTGGTTCTGGTTGGTTTGTAGAATTCTTCAACTCTTCTCTCCCTTTGTTAGTTTTCTGTCAAGTTGTTCTTCCCATTTTTGCAAGTGGAGTGTTGAAGTCTCCAACGATCATTGTTGAATTGCCCAGTTCTCCCTTCATTTCTGTCGGTTTTGCTTCTCTCACCTTGCGCCTCTCTTTGTGGAAATTGTATCCAATGAGTTAGGGGACGGGGTAATCAGGGCCCCAGTATTCTCAGCTTGCAGCTTCTGGGGTAGAGCTTTCTCCTTACAAATGGCAACTGGGTGGGTGGCTACAAAGGCAGTCTTTTTGGTCTCACCTGCCTGGAATAAAAGTGTCCGCAACATGGGGCTGGAAGGCAGAATAGGGGCGGGCATGAGAAATGCCAGCAGCCGGCTCCTCCTAGGATGAAACCATAGTTTCAAACGGACTGCTGGAGGAAAAAGGAGCTCCTTCCTTCTTGACTAAACATGTTTCAGGAAGAGCTTCCCAGGAACTGGGAAGTGGATGTAATGGGCCAGGTCATGGCTCAAATGCCACAGATTCTCACTTTTCTTACTGATATTTAATATGTTTTCTTGAATGAATGTTGTTACATTTACTGTATGCATTTAGGACAATTTCCAGGGAATATGAATGATTAATGATCTTTTAAAATAATTTTTTTGTGAATTAAATTGTTGTTTTGTTGGGGAGAGGTTGTGCCGAGCTCCTTATTCCTTCGTTCTCAAAGTCCTGCTCCTCCCCCCACTTTTTTAAGATTCTAAAATACTATGAATTTTTTAAAATAGTTTATTCTGTGTAGGATCTATATCTGCCGTTTGTTAGTCCATTAACACAGATGGTTTCATTCAGATTTATGTTGGGTCTGATAAATATCTTAGATAACACTTTAATCTGTTCTGATTCCTATATAATATTTATGGCTGAATAGTATACATTATATATTTATATATTCCTATATATATATTTAAATTTAATATATTTAAATAATACATTAAAATATATTTAAAATAATGGCAAGTAAAAATAATGGCAAATACTACAATTACTTTTGCACCAACATATATATATGTGTGTGTGTGTGTGTATATATATATATATCACATTTTCTTTATTCAGTCCTTTGATACACATTTAAGTTAATCCTGTATCTTTGCTATTGTGAATAGTGCTGTGATATGCATATATGCACAGGTATCATTTAAATACATGATTTCTTTCCCTCTGAGTACCCAGTAGTTGGAATGCTGAATCGAGTAGTAGTGCTATTTTTAGTTTTAGTTTTTTTTTTAATTTCTTTTTTTGTTTTTAGTTTTTAAACACATGCTGTTTAATTTCCATGTATTTGTGTAGTTTTCGGGGTTCCTCTTGGTATTTATTTCTAGCTTTTTTCCACTGTGGTCTGAGAAGATACTTGATATGATTTTGATTTATTAAAATGTGTTAAGACTTGTTTTGTAGTCTAACATGTGGTCTGTCTTGAAAAATGTTCCATGTGCTTATGAAAACAGTGCATATTCTGTAATATTGCATAGAATGTTCTGTAAATGTCTGTTAAGTCCATTTGGTCTAAAATCCAATGTAAGTTCAGTGTTTCTTTGTTAATTTTTTTGTCTTGATCATCTGTCTAGTGCTATGAGTGAGGTGTTAAAGTCCCCTATTATTATTGTATTGCTGTCTGTTTGTTTAGGTCTAGTAATATTTGTTTCATGAATTTGGATGCTTTGATGTTGGGTGCATATACATAGGATTGTTATATTCACTTGCTGAGTCCATCCTTTATCGTTGCATAATGACCTTTGTCATTTTTACTATTTTTTATTTAAAGTCTGATTTATCTGATATAACTAAAGCTACTCTTGATCACTTTGGTGTTCCATTTGAGTGGAATGTCTTTTTCTATCCGTGTACTTTCCATCTATATGTGTCTTTGTGGATAAGGTGAGTTTCTTGAAGCAGCATATAATTGATTCATGTTTTTATCCATTCTGCCAATCTGTATCTTTGAAGTGAAGCATTTAATCCATTTACCTTCAAGGTTAATATTAATATATGAGGCTTTGTTCCTGTTATATTGTTGATGGTTTTCAAGTTGTTTCATAAATTGTTTCCATCTTTTTCACTGTCTTTTTGTTTTTGAGATTTTGTAAAAATTTTGTCATGTTCCCATTTGATTTCTTTCTCATCCTCGTCGTGTGACTGTTTTAAATGAATTGTGGGTTTTATGTTTTCATGTGACTTTTATTATGGTAAATACTGACCTTTCATTTCCATGTTTAAGACTCCTTTGGACATTTCCTGTAGAACCAGTTTTCTGGTGACGAAAGCCCTCAGCATTTTCTTGTATGGAAAGGACTTTATTTGTCCATTATTATGAAGTTTATTCTTGCAGTATACAAAATTCTTGGCAGATAATATTTTTTCTTTTAGGACTTTGAAAGTGCCGTCTCATTCTCTTTGAGCCTGTAAAATTTCTGCTGAAGGTTTCCTGTTAGTCTAACTAACAGGGTTTTCTTTATAGGTGACTAGATACTTTTCTGTTTCTAATTTTGAAATTCTTTCTTTCACTTTGACTTTAGATATTTTGAACCCTATATGCTGTGGTGAGGACCTTTTTACAATGTGTTTGTCTGAAAATTGCTGTGCCTCCTCTATCTTGATGTCTAACTCTCTTGATAGATGGGAAGTTTTCATTGATTATTTTCTTAGATATATATTCTAAACTCTTTGATCTCTTTCTTTCTCCTTGGAATATAAGTTTGGTCACTTTATGTAGTCCCAGATGTCTGAAAGGATTTGTTCATTTTTTAAAATCCTTTTTCTTATTTTTATCTGGCTGGATTATGTCAAAAGACCTGCCTTCGAGTTCTGAGATTGTTTCTTCCACTTGGTCGAGTATATTGTTGAAGCTGTCGAATGTATTTTGTATTTCCCTCAATGAATTTTTTACTTTCAGAATCTCTGCTTGTTTTTTTTTTGTTGTTGTTTTGTTTTGTTTTTTTTTTCTTTTCTGTAAGATATCTGTCTCCTTAGTAAGTTTCTCATTCACATCCTGGATTAATTTTCCTAATTTATTTGTATTGTTTTTCTGATTTCTCTTGCATCTCACTGAGCTTCTTTAAAATCAATATTATGATTTTTTTACCTGGCATTTTGAGGAATACCTTTTGACTGGAATCCGTTGCTGGACAATTGTTGTGGTTCTTTCATGGTGTCATATTTCCTTGCTTTTTCATGTTTCTGCATCCTTCTGTTGATATTTGTGCATCTGGTATAGCTGTCACTCGTTCCATTTTTTTCAAATAGCTTTAGTAGAGGATAATTTTTTCTTGAGGATGTATACATCTGTTGTTGAGTAAGACACTTTGGCTTTGATTTTGGATAGTTGCAGTAGTGTGATCTTTGCGTGACTTCTTTGGCAGTGGTCAGTGGTCTCTGTGATTTCCTTGGTGGTTTAGGAAATGGTTATTAGTTCAGGTTGTGGTGAAATTTCGCTGGGGACTTGGATGCCAAGCAAACAAGTCTTTGGGCCCCAGTGGTGGCAGTAGTGGTGTGAGTATGCCTGTTTTTAGGCTTGGAGAAGCTTATACTGCCTCCCATGTTAGCAGGTCCTAGAGGGTTACTTCTTGACCCTGCAGGTGACTTGCTTAGGAGCTTGTAGTGGGAGCGGTGGACCCTGTGTGCGAGTGGGTTCTTAGGCTCCTAGACAGCTGATGTGGTGTGGGTGGGTCATGGCTGTAGCAGTGGTGGAGCAATGCATTGGGACCCAAGCAGTCTGGGTTGGTGTTGTTAGAAGCTGCAGTAAATTCATGGGCTAATCCCAAGTCACACAGCTGCCCATAGTAGGTGGCAGGTATTGTTCTAAGTGTGCTTAGGAGGGCTTGGTCTCCTCTGTCCCTCCAGTAACCCAGGGTAGTGGCTGCAGCTGACTTATCTCAAATGTGGTCCAAGAGTGGGGTATAGCCCAGTGTTAAACTCTCAAAATGGTGGCAGCTGTGGGTTTTGTAATCAGAGTGGGTGAGGCCCCTCTCAGGTGCACAGAAAGAGGAAAAAGCTGTGGCAAGAAACTGTGGAGAGTACAATCCACATGAATGTTGGTTTTATAGCAGCCTAGAGCAGGGAGGTATATATTGTACTAGGTATGCTTAGGAGAATGGGCTTCCCTGTTTGTCCTTGACCAAGCAATGGCTGTGGCCATGTCAAGTTGAACTCATTATGAGGGCACAGTGCAGCCCAGTGTTAAACTCTCAAAATGGCAAGTTAGGCCTGGCACAAGAGAAGGCAAGCAGGCAAGCAGCATGGCCAGGAAGCTGTGAGGAGTGTGGTCTGGTTGCATCTTAGCCTCATGGCAGCCTGTTGCATGGCTGTGGGTCTTGTCCTAGATATGCATAGGATAGCCTGGTTTCCTTGTCAGTCCTTGGCTGTGTGACAGCTGCAGCCTTATCAGCCCAATCTCAGACTGATATGAGGGCACCATTCAGCATTAAACTCTCAACTTTCACCTTGGGTCTGTTACCAGAAAGGGCAGGTCCCTCCCAGGCAGGCAGCATGGGCAAGAAGCTGTGGGGAGTGTGATCTGCCTCATATCTCGGTCTCAACAGCAGCCTGAAGCAGGGTGACCAGGACCCTCCGAGGGATGTGTGGGGGCACCTGTTCTCTTTCTGCCTCCTTGGAGGAGTGCAGCAGCTGCAGCCCTGTCTGTAGACCGCTTAGTAGCTGGGCTGTCAAAGTGGTGCCCAGCTGAGGCTGTTCTTGGATGCCTGTGGGATTCTGTGTGGGTTCCCTTTCTGGAGCAACATCTCTGTGCAATCTTTAGGCAGCTCTGTATGCCAGGCATAAGGATCTAGTGGGCTGAGGGTTTCTCTCACAGCCGAGATCATTAAAGCCCATATCGGAGCTCTCAGGATTTCTCTCTTACTGTTTTCCCTTGTCCAGGAGCCTCTCCTGGTTCTCAGTGGGCTTCCCACTGGGCAAGCTGCTTCAAATATCCTCCTTACTCACTGAAGCACCTGAAGAGACAAGTGCTGCCTGTCTCTTCTTTGATAAATCCATGTATTTTCTTCTAGACAATCTCTTTGAATATCTATGAACTATTCTGTTTCCTCTCCATGGAGGAGGCGCACACTACCTGTGTCAAGTCAGCCATCTTGATCCCTTTGTCCTGGTTTCTATATAATGTTGTTGTACTATCCTCTGTGAGCTTCCTTAGACAGCATTGAGGGGCAGAGTCTTAGCACTTTACTCAGGTAAACTATCACATTCTTTGGTATACTTCTGCAATGTCTTGTTACCATGGTATTAAGTTTCAGGCCAAACCTAGTAGTGACCTCTGATTCTTACTTGGATTTAGGAATGGAGTTATGGAATCATCATCAATAGAGACATAATGTACAGCTTAGTAATTGAAGTAATTAATTATATTTCCCTCTAGTAGCTGGGGTCTCTATGAACCTAATATAATTTACATTGAGGCAGAAATCATTTTCATGACAGAATGGATTTCACTGGACACAGGCTTCTGTGTCATGAGAGTCAAGCAATGACTAGGCTAATTATGCCTTAGAGAAAGAGGTATTCTCGAATATTTGATGAGTCTCTAAATTAAGATCATTTTCGAAGTCTTTCTATTAATTTCCATTTCCTTCCTTCCTTCCTTCCTCTCTCTCATTCTTTCTTTTCCCCTTCCTTCCTTCCTTCCTTCCTTCCTTCCTTCCTTCCTTCCTTCCTTCCTTCCTTCCTTCCTTCCTTCCCTTCCTTCCTTCCTTCCTTCCTTCCTTCCCTTCCTTCCTTCCTTCCCTCCCTCCCTCCCTCCCTTCTTTCTTTCCTTCCTTCCTTCCTTCCTTCCTTCCTTCCTTCCTTCCTTCCTTCCTTCTTTCCTTCTTTCTTTCTTTCCTTCCTTCCTTCTTTCCTTCTTTCTTTCCTTCTTTCTTTCCTTCTTTCTTTCCTTCTTTCTTTCCTTCTTTCTTTCCTTCCTTCTTTCCTTCCTTCCTTCCTTCCTTCCTTCCTTCCTTCCTTCCTTCCTTCCTTCCTTCCTTCCTTCCTTCCTTCCTTCCTTCCTTCCTTCCTTTTTTTTTGCCAGAGTCTCACACTGTCGCCCAGGCTGGATGGAGTGCAATGGCACAATCTTGGCTCACTGCAACCTCTGCTTCCTGGATTCAAGCAAGTCTTCTGCCTCAGCCTCCTGAGTAGCTGGGATTATAGGCACCCGCCACCAGGCTTGGCTGATTTTTGTATTTCTTTTAGTAGAGACAGGATTTCACCATGTTGGCCAGGCTGGTCTCGAACTCCTGACCTCAGTGACCCACTCACCTCAGCCTCCCACAGTTCTGGGATTACAGGCATGAGCCACCATGCCCAGTTTTAATTTTAATCATTTTCAACATAAGACTTTACCTATATCCACATAATGGCAGTAGGCATGACAATTTGGGGTAGAAACCTAACCAAGAAAAAGTCCAGTGGCACCCCTGTTCCTTTTAATCATGAGAGTTCTATAAAATTACCTTGTTTCTGTGAATTCTTGGTATTTCCTGATATTCAGTTTTAACCCCAAAACATTGAAGAATCCTGGTTTTGTTAAATACCATAGCGCTTCATGCCTAATATTAAAGCACAAATATCAGATGTTGTATATCAAACAAGAAAGAGACATTATTTGCCTTTCCTATTTATTTTCAGAGAGCTCTAATTGGGTCCAAACTCTAGAATCATCCTTATTTAACAAAGAAATTCCAGTTTTGGCTGTGAAGGAAATCCATTGCACATTTGCCCTGCCATTCAAGGTTATTTTGCTAGTGAAAGGTGCTCTGGAGCAGTGAATAGAGGATGGAGGAAAGTTTGAAAGGTTTTATTTTTATTTATTTATTTTTGGTTCTTTTGGATTTAATTCTGTTTTACTATTAGATCTCTAATATTAAATATCTAATTTTATTTTAATATTATGTCTCTTTTGCTGATTATAGCAATTCAGTTCTTACAACACATTGAAAGTCACCATTTAAAGTCCTCTGTGATAGGACAAGTCTAAAGTCCTTATGTGATAGGACAAGATTCTAATGTCCTGATGTTCCTCATGGGATGCCCACAATCTTATCTAAATTTCTCATTTCACTCGAAGAAAGTCTTCATTTTTTAAGATTTACTTTGGGAATTTGAATTTTCATCAGTGCAAATACAAATTTATCCTGCTCTGAGGCCAATTGGTACCATATCTTCCCTTTGTGTCTTGTCACTCTGCCACATCCCATCTCATCTTGACCTTTGAGTCAAGGACCCACTGAACTGACTATCTAGTTCTAGAAGTTCTGCTGCAAGACCAGGAAAGCTTGAGAAAGGTATTGTGGAAGAAGCAAAGGTGGACCGCATCCGTGGGCCTATGAATGATGACAGCATCTGACATTCTGCACCAGCTACGTCTGCCTCAATGGCAGAGAAAAGGCCATAAGAACAGACTTCAAGGAAGAGTGATTTTCCCAGTGCTTCCTTCTGTACCTCACCACACCCTAGTTACATATAACTCCATTGAACAGCATCTATTCAGAAACTATACTGAATAAAAAGACTGGTGGAAGGGATCACATGGGTAGCAACTATGAAACATAAATAGGGCACACAGTTACAAACATTATCACCTTTAGTTTTTCAGAAAATGAATCCCTGATTTCATTTACTTCGAGCTTAAAAGCTCAGCCATATTACTCTAGTGCCTACCAAACTGATCTAGAAAGTCATTTCCATTTCGTTTGTGATATGTAGAAGTGCAGACTTCAGGAAGTTCACCTTTAACTTTAGCATTCTAGATGAAGTTTCCTGACTCAGTGCTTTTGCATAAAGAACAAGAAAAAAAAATGGTAAGGAAAATCGGAGATGCTAACATCCTCCCCCATCCCAACTGCACCTTAAAATATGCATGTCACCTTCAAGGTTTTAAAATTGCACTGTTTATGTATGTACACATTAAAATTAATGCTACATTTAAGGAAAATAAAATTGCTTGTTTCTATGTAATTCCTGTCATTCTACAGGAAATTCACTTTTCCAGCTACTGAGTAGAATGTTTAACAGCCTCAATAAAAAATAAATAAATAAATTTCTCATTTTGCATATTCAGGCCCAGAAAAGCCAAGTGACTTGTCCAAAATCAGATCTTTTGCTCCGAAGTTTAGAGGTCTTTTTAGCTCACAATGCTGCCTCCTAGAAGTAACTTCTGATCTAAACACAGTACTTGGTGGTCACCACTTGCTTTCCTCTTCCTGGATTTCCTAGACTCCCATGACAATCAAATAGAAGTGAAATGAGTATGAAAGTTCTTCATGTTTCACCTTTCTTGACATAGCATACTCAGTAGCCATTTTTATTTTTTGGAAATGTCCGTGTCACATTATGGTGACACCACTGTTATGGTGGAGCCTCTAAAAACCCATGTGGCTTTGTGGGGTAGAGATTTAAATTGGCCTGACCAGTTTTAGACATGTAAGTTGAGAAAAATATACTTTGTTTTGTTAATCCACTGAGATTTGGGTGTCAATGTGTTACCATAGCATAATATACCATATTCTTATTAATACAATTTCCAAAACTTAGTAGCAGTCACATCAAGACATTATAGCATAAGAGACTCCCTTTTCAAACAGTATGCTGAATGTTTGAATAATGAGGAGAACTAAGAAGACATAGCTTCTATTCAGCCAGCTGAATGAATGTAAGAAGCAAGCTTAAATGAAAGCAAAAGCATTGGGAGGTATCTTCAGTTTTTCTTTGTCTTTTTCTTTCTAATTTATTAGGTCATTCCTGTGTTTTGGTCAACCATTGTCTGTCTTTGTGCATAGGCAGAATTGACTAAATTCTAGTTGCTGTGCAACACAAACATCTAATAGGACATACATTTAAACTTGAGGTTCCACCTTATACAAAATATTTTCAAATGCATTTGTGAATAGTCTGGTAAAATCACACAGTGTGAAAGACACTGAGGATATTAAGTTTGCTGGGCTACTTTACATTGGATTCTAATGGCACTAAAGTATTTATCAGTAATCTGATTTTTTAATATGCTGCCTAGTCATTTTTATGTTGCATTAAGTTTATTTTGTCTTTTTTGGATCATTCCCATGCCACTTAGAGTGCACTGGGTTGTGGCCTAATTGCCTTATTATGCAGTATTAAATAACCTATAAAACAGAATAGAAGTATGAATTAAAAAGAATGGACTTTTGTCACTGTAGGTGGTATAGAAGAGCAAAACAATAGAATTAGGACAAATGTAAATGAAATACTAAGCAGAACATGTCACTAGTATAAAGAGCTTTCAGAAGACTTTTCCCCCCAGAAGGAAACCAAAAAACGGGCCTTCGGGAGCTTATTTAAACCCAAATGCAGTGAATAATTAAATATGTTTTCGCTAAAGGCTACATCTTTATTTTGCAAACCATACTTCTTTCTCAATATTTTACTGACTTAAAATGTTCAGACTCTGCTGTCTTTAGCATATTAAAGACCATAAGTGATGAAATCTTTTTAAAAATTACTTAAGTCATTTCTTTTTAAAAGAATAGAATAGGTGGCAGAGGGTATGAAAAGGACAGATTTATCCTGTTACTTTTTGAAAATAGGATCGTTATTGTGCTAAATGGCACCAAATAATAATTTACTACTCTAGGTGTTCTTTACACTCCATTCAAAGAAAGACTTCAAGTCCAAAGTTCGTAAATATTGATGTAGTTATAAATGCTAGTTAGTTGGATTTTATTTTTCCCATCTTTGATTGTGTATGTGTGTGTGTTTTTTTAATTTGTTTGTTTTTATTTTTGTTTTTACAAAGTAAAATGTGTCTAAAAGACTGCTTAAATTCAATCTGAAATAGGAATATTCTTTATATATTTGCTAGCCTGGCCAACCAAGCTACCTGTTTCTGTGACTTCAGCTATCATTTTCAAATACGCTAATTCCCACATAGTATCTAGAGCTCTTAAACACTTCCTTCTTCTGGTATTAGTTCCTAATCTCCAGCCCCATGTCAGAGTTTTTCTATTTGCTAGTTAAGAGGCACCTACATTCCATGTATCCCAAATTCCTCCAGTAGAAGCTCTTGAACCCATGATTTCTGTTAGTGACATCATCTTCTTTCACTATCTCAGATCTGCATCTCCAAATCCTCCTTTTCCTTTATTTCTCTTTCTCCTCATATTTTTTCAGCACCAAATCCAGGTCATTTTTTTTCCCTGTGAATTTCTCTCAAATACCTCTTTTCTCTTCCCATGATCACTTTTGTTAGCCTTTCCAGACTCTCAGAATAGCTCACCAACACTGCGGTGGTGTCGCCTTTACTGGTCTCCTTTTCTTTCTCCCCTGACTCCAGTTCATCCTCCACACAGCCAGAGCAGCCCTCCTGAAATACCCCTCTCATCATGGTTTATGCCTGTGGAATACCCTAGTACTTCTCTTTTTTTTTGTCCAGGGAGTAGAGTAAAATGGTTCTAGTCTCAGACTCAAGTATTTACAAAGGTCTAGCCCCACTCTGGGTTTTCAGTTGCACCTTGTGTTACTTCTCAACAAAAGTCTTTCCTCCCCAGCCAAACTAGTCGATTGACTAGCCTGCAATATCATATTTCCTCTTTCTTATGTTGATCCTTTCCTTCCATATTTCTCAGACATAGAATTCCCTATTCTGTGCCCCCTAAAAAGGGCTTAGTGTATATTTACAACACTCTTTCTTTTTACAGACTCTTTCCTTTATTCAACATGTATGTAGTGTGCATCTACAGTGGATCATATCTCTGAAGCGGTTATTGATGGAAGCTAAGGGAAGTGTCTTTGTGACGAACTCCCTAACAACTAGTTGTTGTTTTGGGGTGTATTAGAACACTGGACTGTCAAGTACCCTCTCACAATAACTGCTCTCTGAGTGTATAGAGAACTTCATGTTGTTCATTTGCTTCTCCCCTGGCAGTGTCTCTAGACCAAATAGGTGCCCAGTGCAATTTTGTTGATGAGTAAACTGTGCCTTGGACAAAATCTTACCCTTCTGAGATGCAACCTCATCATTTGTGAAAGGAAGAATAGAAAATGGTATGTCATTGAGGAAATGTGATTGTTCTGGTCATCACGCACATGTATTTTCTTTGTCCATGCATAGTTGGCTAACTTTTAATACCCGTACCTACTATATTACATGATCTTTGCGGAAAGACCTGTAAATTTTTAGTAGACGTGTGGAACTTGATTTTCAGCATCTTGAGCATTTTTAGTATAGATCTTATTTGGGCAAATTATTGCCTTCCATTCTTCCTTTTAAATCATCATAGGAATTTTTTTCTTGTCCTTGAAATAAAGGCAATTGAGACCATTTCTGATACATTGTGTCTGTCTCAGAATTACTTTCAGGAACATTAAGTTAACTTACATGCACCTCTTGAGGGCAGTTTTAGGAAAGAAAACAATAGACTCTTTCTTAAATGATATTCATCTCTCCAGTAATACCCAATACACCAAAGTTGCCCAGCTCTTTACATGCTGAGAGGTATGTTGGCACAGAGTAGGGATGTCTTATCACAGAGAATTAAAGTGATAGCAAATTCAGTCAATGAACTAAAAGTCCCATCTCTGTCACAGTGACTTAAATATGTGTAAAGACAGTGCACTTCAGAACTAAATACCACAGTGGGAACACAGTAGGTAGGCTGTGACTGGCACTGGGTCCTAGACATTTTTATGCTAGGTATTGAGTCTCTGCATATTGGCATTACCATGAACTCAAGGATTAAAACACAAGAATGAATCCACAATTATGTTGGTAAGCTAAAACTTACACATTTCTCTCATACATGACAGAAAGTCGCATATATACAAATCAGTGCCTCTACAAATTCAAGATTTCTAACTTCATCTGGATGCTCAAATTGAACTGAGTGTAATTGTGGCAACTTTTATCTCCTACTCTTAGCGGTAATCAGTCCAGACTCTCATTCCTTGCCTGTTTCCTTCTATTTCTCACTCTCAGCAGATGATTTTATTTTATTTTTTGAGCTGGAGTCTCGCTCTGTCACCCAGACTGGAGTGCAGTGGTACGATCGTGGCTCACCACAGGCTCCGCCTCCCGGGTTCACGCCATTCTTCTGCCTCAGCCTAGGTGATTTTATTTTTAACTTCACAGAGGGAATAGAGGCCACTATGTGGGGTGATTCTGTTAAACTCCAACTTTCCCTCCACTCTATGCTAACGCTGACATCTTTAATTCCTGTTTAAAGGGATGAGGGTGGTGCCCAATTCCAGGTTGGCTGCTTGGCTCTGCAGTGTATTCATCAACCCATCTGTCTTTAGAACAGTAGGTTTCAACTCAGGCTGCACATTAGAATAACCTGGGATGCTTTTATACGAAGCTGACACTGAGACCCCACCTTTGGCTAATGAAATCAGAATCTCTGGAGTGAAGCTCAGGTATATGATTCTAATAAAAAGGAGGCTTTACAAACCAGTCCTCAGCCTAAAAAATCCACAAGGGTAAGCATCTTGTTTGTGTGCTCAAAACCGTTCCACTTAATACGCTGCAGGGCCCCTGACTCAGAGTCGATGCTTGATGTGTATTTTTATCTAGCTCTGTCACCAACCTTTCCTCATCCACTGGCTCCTTATCCTCAGGAGACTTACATGACCTCTCAACAACATCTTCTCTCAACTATCTTCTCTCTCTTTCCTTCACAGTCTCTCCCAGTCATTATTTCAGTTTTGAAAACTGGCTTCTACTCTCACTGCTCCACTAGTACTGCTCTCATCTGAGTCCTCCATGATCACGTTCACTCCTTATATTTCTTAGCTTTTTGCTGCTCTTGATACACTATTAGTGACTTCTGCCTTTTTTTTTTTTTTTTTTTTTGAGACAGGGTCTCACTCTGTTGCACAGGCTGGAGTGCAGTGGCACAATCCTGGCTCACTGCAGCCTCACACTGCTAGGCTCAAGGGATCCTCCTGCCTCAGTCTCCCGAGTAGCTGACTACAGGCATGCACCACCACACCTGGTTAATTTTTAATTTTTGCCTTTTTAGACTGTCCTACTCCCTTGTCTTCAGGGTCATCATTCGATTTGCTTCCTCCTCATGTCTCCTTTACTAGTTCCCCTTCCTCTGCTTACTCCTTAAATGCCACTATTCCTTTGAATTCCATTTCCTTTTCTTCTTACTCTTCATCTCCTTTCTAAAGCATTTTCATTGGTTTTGAGCTTCTTTGAAAATATTGTGAAATCCATGGACCCTTTCTTCAGGAAAATAAAATTTGGATGTAAACCAAAAAGTTGGCACCTGACTTCAGTAGGTTTGTGGACTGCTGTTGTATTCCATGTTTATCAATAGGACACATGTAATTAAATGTAAGAAAACTGGAAAAAATTATAGGATCGATGGCAGAAATTCCTGAGGAATGAGGATGTGGGTTTATAAAAAGTCTTGACATTATAATTGTATGAAGACATTATACTTATCAAGTCAAATATAGAAACTTTATATCCAGGATTCCAAAAAAGCTAACTGCTAAAATCTCTGTTCAGCTTTCTTTCTCCTAAAATTACAAGATTTCCCTATAAACCCAGATGCGTATTGCTGAAATATGAAATGTCACATCTAATTTCTCTTCTCATGTGGACTCGTTCTCCAACTTAAATACATTCAATTCTTGTTATTCACAGATTCCTTATTTGTGAATTCACCTACTTACTAAAATTTTTATGATCCTAAAATCATTTTTTTTCAGTGCTTTCATTATTGTTCATAGATAGGTGGAGAGCAGCAAAAAATTTGAGTTGCCTCATATGCAAGTTCCTAGCTGGGGTCAAACAAGGTGAGGTTTTGCTTCTTTTTTCAGCTTTTATACTGTAAACAAGTAGTCTTTTCACAGGATGGTTAGTAGCATAGTTTTTGCATTTCTGTGCTTTTTGTTGGTGATTTTGCTGTCTAAACTGGCTTCCAAGCCTAGTGTTCCTAAGGGCTAGAAGGCTGTGATATGCCTTATGGAGAAAATATGGTATTGGATAAGCTTCATTCAGGCATGAGTTCTAGTGCTATTTTCCTGAGTTTAATGTTAATGAATCAATAATATATATTAAATAAAGAGTCTTTAAGCAAAAACACACATAATACATGATATGTATTGATCTGTCAAGGAAAATGTTGCTACTGGAGGCTGGTAGGAACCTAACCCTATATTTCCCCTAGAAGTATTCACGAATTCAGCGTTTATGGAGACTTTACAAAATATGGTTACTGCAAATAATGAGAATTCACTGTATATACAAACTTGTAAAAGTAGTCTTTATGGCAAGCCAACCTTGACATAAGTAATAATCACAGAAAAATATTTCTTTTCATGTATATTCCATTATAATTATATGTGAGTGAATTTTGCTATATATAAAACCAAAGTGTAAAAATTAATCTATAAATGCTATAGTAATTTTTAAATTTAAATTTGAGAAGCATCTAAATACTTATCAAGCCAAATTGTAGTTATTAATGATGATAGGAAGCACAAAGAGGTGAATAATTTATGCCTCAATTATTAGAAATAAAATGTTCACTATTTTATTAGTATATACTTGACTATATACTAATATAGGGTTTAAACTATTTCTTACCTAGAAACCTAGCAGCTCATAGCTTTGTTCACTGAATGTGAGGGCCCTTTGCTCTGGCAAAACTGGAATGTTTAAAATGTTACAGAACAGACAGTTTTCAACAGACATATGTGTGGACAACAAGCCTATAAAAAAAAACTGAATATCACTGACCATTAGAGAAATGCAAATCAAAACAATGAGATACCATTTCACATCAGTCAGAATGGCATTATTAAAAAGTTAAAAAAAAAAAAAACAAACAGATGGTTTCAAGGTTGTGGAGAGAAGTGAACACTTATTTGCTGTTGGGAGTGTAAATTAGTTCAACCATTGTGGAAAGTAGTGTGGTAATTTCTCAGAGAGATAAAAACAGAAATACCATTTGATCAATCCCATTACTGAATATATACGCAAAGGAATATAAATTGCTCTGTCATAAAATCACATGCACAAGTATGTTCACTGCAGCATATTTACAATAGCAAAGACAAGGAACCAACCTAAATGCCCATTAATGGTGGACTGGATAAAGAAAATGTGGTATATATACACCATGAAACGCTATGTAGCCATAAAAAAGAATGAGATCATGACCTTTGCAGAAACATGGATGGAGCTGAGGCCATTATTCTCAGCAAACTAACACAGAAGCAGAAAACCAAATACCACATGTTCTCAATAGTGGGAGCTAATTGATGAGAATTCATGGACACAAAGAGGGGAACAACAGACTCTAGGACCTACCTGAGGGTGGAGGATGGGAGGAGGAAGAAGATTAAAAAGATAACTGTTGGGTACTAGGCTTATACCTGGGTGACGAAATAATCCATGTACCAAAACCCATGGCACGAGTTTACCTCTATAACAAACCTGTGCATGTACCCTGAATCTAAAAGTTAAAAAGATGTTACAGTAATTGACACATTAAAAGATGACTTTAATGAGAGTGTTATTTTCTACATAGACAGAAAAATGTTGCATATACCTTATTTCTATCGTTCCTACTTGTAGAAATGTTCAGACTTTTATTTGGGCTCACTACTCCTCCATGTTAGTAACTCCTTGTGGTTGGTTTCATGAATTACCCTATATTTTAATTCAATTAAAATTTATATTAAAATAAGTATTAAAATATTTCTTTTATGTTAAAGTATAATAACACTTTATACTATTATAATATATATTTTATTATATGAGCATATACTTATTAAATTTATTAAATATGTATTGTGTATATCTTATACTTAATTCAATAACTAAGTCATAATGCCAATGAAGAAGAAACATTTGGTGAAAACACTTAAAAATTTTTTGTCAGGTCTTATTTTCATTCAAATAGTAATCTTGTTTACTTTATTCTAAATCTATAACAAAATTTTTTTGGCCATAAAGAAAGTCGCTTACCGATTGATACATACAGTAGTACTGCTAAACCTTTAAAACATAGTGTTAAGTGAAAGCACCTAGTCCAAAGGATTGCATGGTGCATAATTCCCTTTGTGTGGCATGCCGATGATAGGCAAATCTATACAGATAAAGTAAATTAGTGGTTGCCTAGGTGTTGGGTGGAAATGTGTAGTGATGCTAATAGGGGTAGAGTTTCTTTCAGTGGTAATGAAAATGTTCTAAAATTGTGGCGATGGTTAAACAATCTTGTGAATGTACTAAAAACTAATTAATTGTGTACTTTAAATGAGTGAATTAATTATATATCAATAAAGCTATTATAAAAAGTTTTTAATAAAAAGAAAATATGAATCACGTTTTTCTTCAGTCTGCCTGAACTTCAAGTATAAAGTTAAAAAAATTGCTTTCATGAACTCTTTGTGCAAAATCTACTAGACATTGGATTTCAGATGACCAAAATGACTGCAGGGACATCCGTGTAAGGACAGGTGATAAACATGAAATATATATTTACCTTTAGTAGTAGTAAGACTAAGTGACTTTTATAAATAAGATGATCATATATCCCATTTGCCATTAGAGTCCAGATTATAGGTCTCGTCTTGGCCTAATTAATAGTGGCCTCTTTCACCCTCAAAACTTTTCCAATTTAGATGATAAATTATGTGAATGTTTTTGTAGTAGCATGTGTAAAGCCTTATCTTTTAACGATGTAGATATAATGCAATTAATAAGAGCGGGAGAATTGCCTTTGGAGTACTGCTGGGAATAAATGGATATCCCTTTAAATTAGATGCTGGGGGAAAGAAAAAGAGGGAGAAGAAGAGATTACAAACTAATTTGAGACCACAAAACCAATAGAAAATTGATCAAAGTTTTGGTCCTGTAGCTCTCAAGGCCATTAGAAATTCCTTCATCTTCATAGTTGATAATATTCAGGTCTTGCTGTTCCAGTGGTTCTTTCCCTGAACACATATTTCAGATGACTGGGGCATACACTATCACAAAGTTTTGTTAAAGATACTGCCCATGAGTTTTTGTTTAATTTATTCTATTTACTCTTCCTATATGGGGAATTCAAAGAGATTTAAAAATCTATAAAATCTACACTGCAGTTCCCATCTTCTTCCCAGATCCCTCCAGATAACACATTTCCCTCTTCCTTAGTTTCTTCTTCTTTTTTTTTTCTTATTCAGTTTCTTCTTCTTTTTTTAAAAAAATTCAGTATATCCTCCAGTAAATTGTCAAGAAAGAGTTTATGAGAGGTTTTTGTTTTGTTTTTGTGATTTTATAATTTACATTCCTGAAATGTCTTTATTTTACCCTCACATTTATTTGATAGTTTGGCTAAGTAGAGAATTCTCGTAAAAAATCTATTTCCTTCAGAATATTGAAAGCATTTTTTTCTTTCTTTTTCATTCCCAGCAATGGCTAAGATGATCTTCAGTCCATTGCATGCAATTTGTCTTATTATTGCTATTGGTCTTGCTGTCTTTGAAAGTTTTAAGGATTTCTCTTTGTCTTCATGGCAGCTTTCATTATTCCTGTTATAGGGAGAAGAAAGGAAAAGTTGAACAATTAGCTTAAGATAGCACAAGTAGTAACCCCTACTATATGTATTGAACTCAAGTTCAAAGCTCTTGTTCTCTTTACTGCTTCACAAGCGTTTAAATAGATAACTTCAAATGAGACATCAAGTCCCCACAACACTAACATTTACTGAGTGTTTACCCAGCCCTGAGCTAAGTGCTTCACATACATTATCTAATTTCATTCTCATAAGAACCCTAGGAGACAGGTTCTAGTTCTAGCCCCGATTTATAGATGAGAAAGCTGAGCCATGGGAACATCACACAGGCAGCAAGAGAAAGTCCTAAATACATAATGTCAGGATTCTAGACCAGGAGTCAGCAAACTTTTCCTTAAAAGGGTAATTAGTAAATATTTTAAGCTTTGTATGCCATACAGTCTGTTGAAATTACTCAGATCTGTCATTGTAGCATGAAGATAGCCATAGACAATGTATAGAGAATGAGCATGGTTACATTCCAATAAAACTTTGTTTATACATGTAGATTATGGGCTTGATTTGGCCTGTGGGCTATAGTTTGTCCACCCATGACTTACATGATAATTTTTTTATTTTTAAAAAAGCAGAAATAATGAACGCCTGGTAATGAAGCCAAATTCTGCTCTAGCCAGATTGATTATTACATTCTTGGTACTAGGCAAACACTCAACTAAAGCATGGGCATTTCAAAGCCTCTGAGGAAATAACTAAGTATTGAAAATTGATTAAGGAGGAAAAAATTAACAAAGGTAAGGGTAGATTCTAGTAGCACTGGTGCTTGAAGAAGAGGTGGAGGATTCCCCAGAATTCCTGAGGTTTCTTCCTGTGTACATTGGTGTGTTCTTTTGGGTTCCTCATATGACTCAGACACCTTCTTTCAAAGAATGAAATAATGAAAATGGATTAATGGGACCATAATCAATAGTTACAATTTGGCCAAGATGGAACTACAACCCAAGTGCCTTTCAGTCATCCAATACCTTAATAAAACAAACAACAAAAAACAACTTTCCCTGAGGGAAAATTTTAAAAGCAACCTCAGTGTTAATCGAAAGGAGTAATTCAGTAAAGCCATCAATGAGTAACTTTTAGGTTATACTTATGTGGTTTTGGTAACAAGAAACAGGTAATATCATTGGTTCCAAATGAGTAATATGGTCTGGTATTATTTATTTGGAACCAAGATCAGAGGAATTGTTTACTTGTCACCTCCACATAACCATGGGATTAGGAGGGAGGAGGAGTGTACTGACTTGGTGACAGGAATGTTCTGCTTTGCCAAGAATATAACTTGAATAGACTTAATGAAATATTTTCATTTGTCAAAAGGACTTGGTTCACAGTTTGTGTTTGTATTATATAGGAAACCAGCAAGATAGCAATCATTTAAGATTTTATTCCTACTAGAATATAGGCTTGTCAGCTGTAACCAGGATCCAAGGCTCAGGATAGAAGCCATAATCACTTTTATCTTTTATGCCACAGTGAATAATAAGAAAATTTCTAAAGGATGAATTTAAAGCAGAAAATTTGCTTTATAGTAAGCTGGGAGTAAGAAACCAGTAGCTAGATAAAGAATAACAAAGGAGAGTTACTTTTCTTCATTGTGAAACATATTCCTTATACTCAGTGACACAGACCCTTTGAGCTTGTTTGTGGACTAACACTCTAAGGCAGGAAGGGATCATGCTTGTCTCCAGGCTTTGAAAAACAGTTGTCTCCTTGCTACAGTTAAATGAATAAATCATGGTAGAACCCAAGACATAAAATTATGTTACAAGTCGGACACATATTTTGCATTCTCTCCTTGAGTCACTCTCTCTGCACATCTAAATTTTCACTGTGTGTTTCTGCATTGATTAGTCCCTGGACACCTGCCTCTAGGAAGAGACAAGATGGCAATAATCAATTGTTTTCTTTTAACTCAATGAACATCACCTGTAACCTCCACATTATTTGGAAAATAATTCTGTAAATAACTTTTGAAGCTCCTTTTGCACATTTATGTTAGAAAGTAGATATAAATTTTCTGTCTGGACCAAAATGTGTCAGCAGTTTTTAGTACCTGGGAAAAGACTAAGAGATAAATACATCCTAAGTCTCTACCACATTGAATTTAAAGCATTTTAATGAACTAGCCAGTTACCCAAACTATCCTCAGGGACAACTGAGTATTTGGTTTCTTAAAACATTATAATATAGAACTCAATGTATTTTATGTAAAAGAGTGTTAGCTTTCATCTGGTAAATTTACTTCAACTGAAATTCTCTTCTCTATGGTTTCCAAAGGTTTTTAATTTAATAACTCACTTTTTTAAATCAGTGATTTTCTGTTTCTCTCATCAGTCCAACATTAGAAATGAAAACAGTTTGGAATTTCAATAACATGGGAAACAATGAAAAACAAAGGAAATTATTTCCTCATTTTTTTTTTGTCTGAGAAACATATGTGTGTTATTTACATTGGACTAACATAGAAGATAATTGACATTAACATATGGCTTTGCAATCAGTGACAGCTATGGATGCTCAATTGATTTGAATCAGTTATTAACACTTCTGGAAAATGTAGGTTGGTAGGTCTCAAAAGTGTAATCCCTGAAACCATTATGTATACCCATGAACATTAGGAGGCATCTTACAATGTTGTCATTGGACCATGTGAATCCGAAGTTCTTATGTAAAGGTAAATTTATGAGCTTCACTCAAGATTGTTTTAAGTAAAATCATTAGAAATTATCAATAGATACAGAAAAATCATTTGATAAAATCCATTACTCATTTATTATAAACACTCTCAGCAAACTGGTAATAGAGAGGAACTTCCTAAATTTGATAGCGAATATATACAAAAACCCCCAGCTACCACCATATTCAAAGCTTCCCCACTAAGATCAGAAACAAGGCAAAAATGTCCCATCTTACCACTTCTTTTCATTGTTGCACTGGATGTTCTAGCTAATGCAATAAGAAAAGAAGTAAAAAGTATAGATATTGAGAAGACAGAAACAATACTGTCTTTGTTCACAGGTGACATGATTATCTATGTAGAAAAAATTTTTAAAAGCCTTCCTGGGACTAATAAGCAATTACAGCAAGGTTGCAGGATACAAGGTAAATACACAAAAGTCAATTGCTTTCCTATATATCAGCAATTAACATGTGGAACGTGAAAATTAAAATGCAGTACCATTTACATTAGCATAAAAAAAAATAATTAGGTATAAATTTATCAGAATATGTATAAGACTTGTATGAGGAAAGCTACAAAGCTTTGATGAAAGAAATCAAATAACTGAATAAATGGAGAGATATTCCATGTTCGTGAATGGGAAAACTCAATATCATCAATATATCATTCAATTTGATCCAGAGATCTAATTTAATCCCAATTAAAATCCTACTAAGTTATTTTGCGGATATCAACAAACTAATTCTAAAGTTTATATGAAAGAGTCAAAAGATCCACAACAGCCAACACAATATCGAAGAAAAACAAAGTTGGAAGACTGACACTCCTAACTTCAAGACTTTAAATCTACAGTAATCAAGATAATCCAGTATTTGCAGAAAGTAGACAAATACTTCAATGGAACATACTAGAAAGTCCAGGGGGAAAAAAACCCCACATAAATACAGTCAACTAAGCAAATATAGTCAAGGAGGAAAGACAATAAAATGGAGTAAAGATAGTCTTTCAACAAATGGTGCTGTAACAACTGGACATTCACATACAAAAAAAGGAATCTAGACACAGACTTTATATGGTTTACCTAAATTAACTTAAAATGAATCACCCATCTAAATGTTAACACAAAAGTATAAAACTTATAGGAGATGACATAGGACAAATCTTTTATGACCTTGGGTGTGGTGATGGCTTTTTAGGTACAACACTAAAGGCATGATCCATGAAAGAAAGAATTGATAAGCTGGACTTCATTAAAATTAAAAATTTCTGCTCTGAAAATGACATTGTCAAAAGAAGACAAAGAGAAGTCACAGACTGGAAAAAACATTTGTAAAAGACACATCTGATAAAGGCCTGTTATCCAAAACATACAAAGAACTTAAAACTCAACAATAAGAAAATGACCAAATTTTAAAAAATGGGCAAAAGATCTGAACAGATACTTCACCAGTGAAGATACAGATGGCAAATAAGCATTTAAAAAGATTCTTCATATCATGTATCATAAGGGAAATGCAAATTAAAGCAACAATGACATACCACTACACAAGTACTGAAATCGTTAAAATCCAGAATGCTGACAGTACCAAATGCTGACAAGGATATGGAGCAATAGGATCTCTTATTCATTGCTAGTGGGAATACAAAACAGTACAGCTGCTTTGGAAGACAGTTTACTGGCTTCTTACAAAACTAAACATAGTCTTCCTATATTATATAGTACTTGTGCTTCTTGATATTTACCCAAGGGAATCAAAAACTTCTGTTCACACAAAAACCCGCATATGGATGTTTATAGCAGCTTTATTCATAATTGTCAAAACTTGGAAGCAACAAAGATATCCTTCAGCAGGTGAATGGGTAAATAAACTATGGTATATCCAGACAATGGAATATTATTCACTACTACAAAGAAATGAGCTATCAAGCCATGAAAGAAGGTGGAGAAAACTTAAAATGCATATTACTAAATTGAAGAATCCAATCTTCAAAGGCTACATACTGTATGATTCTAGCTATGTGACGTTATGGAAAAGACAAAACTATGCAGACAGCAAAAAGGTCAGTGATTTTCAGGGTTGGCACGAGAGACAGATGAATAGTTAGAGCACAGGGGATTTTCAGGGCAGTGAAATTACTCTGTTTAATGGTGGGTATATGTCATTATACATTCGTTCCCACCCATAAAATGTACATACCAAGAGTAAATACTAATGTAAACTATGGACTTTGGGTGATAATGATGTGTCAGTGTAGGCTTATCAATTGTAATGAATATACCACTCATGTGTGGGATGTTGAAATTGGGGAGGCTATGCACATGTGGGGCTAGGTGTACATGGGATGTCTCAGTACCTTTGAAACAGGATATTTCCCTGACACCTTCATGGGACTTGTGACAGGGTGTCTTGTTCACTCAGCCTACCACTCTCAACTCCTCATGGGAAGGAGCATGTGTGCAAACAAGTGCAGGAACCAGAGCAAGTGCTTTTGGGAACTGGCAGGAACAAACTCCATTTACTTGGCTCACCACGCTCAACCCCTTGGGGGAGGGAGCAAGTAGGTAAGTGAGTATGGGATTCAGTCAGCTGCTTTTAGGCGCTGTTGCAGGAGTGAACTCTTTGCAGGCCCTGCAGCAGCATCCAGGTGGAGGTGCCTGTGACTCTTGAAGCCCCAGAGGGCATGTGTTACAGTGCTATTTTAGCTCTGCCATCCATGGATGGCTTATGTGTTAAAAGCTTAGTAGGCCCTTTGCCTTTTTGTGTGAGGTGGCTGCCATCCACCAGCAAGAACAAAGGGCCAGTGTGACAGCCTTTTGTATTTGCACTCGTGGCTCCCAAGCTCTTGTCTGGTATCCAGGAAAAATGAGGTCGCGCAAACAAATTGAAGGATGGTAAATACAGGGGATTTTATTGTCAATGAAAGTGGCTCTCAGCAGGAAGGGGAGCTGAAAAGGTTACAGGGTGGATAGGTAATCTTCCTCTGAAGTCCACCTGTCTCTGGCCAGATTCTTCTTCGAAGTTAAACTGTCAAGCTGTCCCTCTGAAGTCAAACTGCTTCTCTCCAACGTCCAGCTGTAATCTCATCTACCAGCTGAGTCTGGGGTTTATATAGGCACAGGATGGGGCAGGGAGGGGCCATAAGTGCTTTAGGAAGAGGTAACATTCAAGCAGGAAAACAGGGATATAAATACTCACTTTGGGCTGTGGTTGCAGGCTTTTTGGCTTGAGGGTGGGGTTTTGCCAGGGATCTGCCCTTTTCTGCCTAGAATTTCTCTGCTCCGTCCCTGTCACCTTCCTATCAGTTTTACTGCAAATCTAAAATTAATCTTTAAAGTCTATCAAAAATAATCAGAAAATAAAAATAATTGGGGTAGCATCTGTAGATAAACTGTATGTTAAGCATCAGCATACTTTCTCTGTGAGGGCCAAACAGTAAAAATTTTAGGCTTCGTGGGTCAAAAATTGTCTTTGTTGCATATTATTCTGTATTTCTTAAGCAATTGTTAAAAAATGTAAAAACAATTTTTAGTTCATAGACCTTAAGAAAAAAACAGGTAGCAGGTTGGATTAGGCCTACAGGTCACAGTTTGCTACTCTTTGGACTGTATAATTAGAAAAACTGGTCTTGTAAAACAAAGTTCTGAAAGCTAATGTTGCAAGCCAAACCTGTAACATATCTTAGGACCACTTCTTGGCTTAACAAATAATACATTAGAAATGTGTATTTGAAACTTCTAATTAAAATGGTATTGCCAATTGATACATTAATAAACAACTCCCTCAAAACTTCAAGATAGCAATGCTGGAAAAAATATTTAAAAATATATATTTAAAGTATCTAAATGCTACTTTACCATGGTAATGGGCAGGAGAGTGGAAAAAATCTAACCCAAGAAGATGAAAGCCAAATTTTATGAAATAGGGCCAATAAACTCAATAATCAAGTAAATTATCCAAAGAAATACAAATACTAAAGCAGTCTTTCAAAAAAGATTTGTAAAATAAGTATTTTTAAGATTCTAAAAGGGATACAAAAATGTTTTTAAAAAAGAAAAAGGAATTATGAAGTACCAACAGACAAATGAGACTCAACAGCAGGATTAGCAGAAAAGGAGCCAATTAGAAATCCTGGCATTGAAAATTATGGTCATTTTAAAATTAACAAGTGAACATAGCTAAAGAGATAATAAATAGAAAGACACAGAGCAAAACACTGAGAGCTTATTTGGGAGGCTGAGGCAGGAGAATTGCTTGAACCCAGGAGGCAGAGGTTGCAGTCAGCCCAAATCGTGCCACTACACTCTAGCCTGGCCGACAGAGCTAGACTCCATCTCAAAAAAAAAAAAAAAAAAAAAAAAAGTGAAAGTCACGTTAAAGACCCAGATCAGAAGATAGATCGAGAAGTTCCAACATATTCCTGATATATGTTCAAATAAGAAATGTAACAATGGAAAAGAGACAAGATTTGAAGAATTAATGAGAATTTCTTCTGAATTGAAGGAAGACAAAGTCTCATACAGTGACCCAAGTAATAAATATGCTAGTAAAAATAAATTCAACACTGTATGCATTATAATATCACCACTACCCTATATGACACGTTTATGTGAAATAGAAAATAGTGCCCTCTGTCAGATGCTGTTCTTTAATCTCATAACTTGAGTGAGTGTCTCATGGCCTGGTTTTCAATCCCCACTTACTTGCTTAGCTGTATTCCTTTGTACAGGGCAAGAATTACACAAGTGCACATGGATAGGCCCTAGGTGCAAAGTGATAGAATCTAACTAGGAATTGTTTTAAAGATTTTCTACAAAGTAGCAATGATTAAGCTGACAGTAGATGTTTTTATTACTGACAATATATGCTAAGAGGTAACAGAATACAATTTTTAAGTGCTGAGGAAAAAACTCAACCTCAGATTATACAATACAAAGCTATTATTTAAAAGAGAGAATGAAACAAATTTTGAACAAAGACTAATATAATTTACCTCTTACAGATTCTTGCTGAGAGAACTACAAAAGGATGAACTCCAGCAAGAGGAAAAATGAATCTAAGGAATGGAATGGGATATAAGCAATAGCAGTGAGTAAAAATAGTAGTAAAATATGTACATTTAGTTCTAATATAAATCAGTGATTTTACTGAAAACAAGAGTTAGGTCAGTTGAATGTTTCAACTAAACTCTCTGCCTATGGTTAAACTATTTTCAGTTTAGTGATTAATTCTTTTTTATGTATTACCTGCCTATTTCTCTCACTAGCCGACCACCACTACATTAATAAAACATAATAGGCACACAAAAAATATTTCTTCAGTGAATAAATATATTTTCATTTGAATTTTAAGAATAGTTTTTGATGTGAGATAGCATTTTGGTGAGATTAAGTATCAGAAAATATGCTGTAGTTTTAGCTCTACTTTTAATTAATCTTTGCTCTGCAACAAAATACTATAGCTTCTTTCGACCCTGTTTTCTCATTGAAACTGAGGATGACGAAATACACCTTACTACTTCACCAAGAAGTTGAGGTTAAAACAATAGTTAAAGTGCATGGCTGGATAATATGTTTGAGATTTATTTTTCTTTTATTTATATGCCTCATTGTCTAGTAGCCAGATAAACATTTAATGCTTTGGTGAAAGTATATCCAAAGCAGAATGCAAAAATAGTTTGCAAGGTCTCCTGTAGTTCCTTTCAAAAAATTAAGCAAGGAGTAAAAAGGGGAGTAAATGAGGGAGACCAGAGAAAATCTAAGAACCTAGGCGGGGTCCTCTCAGCAGGAAGCTATAAGACCCTAGTAAACAATATTTGCATGGTATCGTTAGGCACATTGTACCAAAGGCAACCTCAAAAATATTTTTTTTGATATGACTGTTGCCTAGAACTACCATACCAGAAGGGTTACATGGACAGGCAATGGGTATCAAAAAATTAAACTAAGTATTTGAGGGCCTTCCCCAAAATACTTTAGGGCTACATTTGATTCTGAGACCATGAAGTCATTAGGGGATTGATATGTGAATGACAGTGCTCAAGAATGGCAAACTGCATTTTTCATCTATCTCAGTGTGCAAATAAGTTGATTTGAAAATTTGTGAACTGTATTATATTATCGGATGGGAATGTCAATTCTTCCTCAATTAAGCTGTGGATTTGGCACAACTCCAGCCCAGGGAATCATATCCCATGTTTGTTTTTACCATAAGACAGTGATAAAAAAAGAAGCTGAATGAGACATTAATGTTAAAAGTCAGACTTTTGGTGAAAGGTGGTCTTGGTCTCTAAATAGGCATTCACTTGGTACTTCCTAATAAGTCAGCTGTTTAAGAAGTCCAGGTTCTGTGTATGTTGTGTTACCTTTTCATCTGGAGTTTTTGATTATTGAAACTGGTGGTGTGACTACTTGATGTGAGTGAGCGCCATAGAATGTATGTGTTTGGATATAAATGCTTAATCTGAGGGCAGCAGATGAGTGCCATCTCTCATAATCTCTACTGAGGTCTCTTCTGCTTTCATGCTGTCCATCTTTCTGACTACTAACAGTCAGTAGCATTCATTGATTTTCTGCAAGACAAAATGTAAACCTAATACATATTATTTTGCGTGCTTGCACTACATGTTTAAAAGAAGATACATAATTTAGGTCAAGAGTTAAAGAAATATCAATACCTGGACACAAATATATGTCAATTGATAGCATCCATTGTTTGACACTAAAGGTCTGCATGGAAAAGTAACCCACAATTAATTAGTCTACTGGAATGAAAAGATTTCCAAAGACATACAGTGGGGATCCTGATTCTTTGCAGCTTCAGAAAAACTTGTTTGGAGAAAAATCTTTTGGACATGCTTATTTTCCCTTTCAAAGTCATCTTGAACTGCTTTGAAATTATGAGCAAGAAGGAGAACCATGTCTGTTTTTCTTTAGCCATATTTTAAAACATTTCAGTAAAATATATAAATAACAGATGGTGATCATTTTCACATTTAATAAAATTAATGGTTTTGACATTAAGACAGGAGTCTCCTTGGGAATGCAAAGACAGCCAAAATAGACAGGGAAGAGTATTTTTCAGAGTCCAGTTAGGCGATAGAAATCACAGCAATTGTTTTAACAAGAGAATTTTTTTTTTTTTTTTTTTGATATGGAGTCTCACTCTGTCATCCAGGCTGGAGTGCAGTGGTGCTATCTTGGCTCACTGCAATCTCCGCCTCCCGGGTTCACACCATTCTCCTGCCTCAGCCTCTCCAGTAGCTGGGACTACAGGCACCCGCCACCACGCCCGGCTAATTTTTTTGTATTTTTTTTTTTAAATAGAGACAGGGTTTCACCGTGTTAGCCAGGATGGTCTCAATCTCCTGACCTCGTGATCCGCCCGCCTCGGCCTCCCAAAGTGCTGGGATTACAGGCATGAGCCACCACACCCGGCCTAACAAGAGAATTTAATACAAAGAATTGTCAGCCAGGAATTGACAACCTGAAAAAAGACAACACTACATTTTTCACAGAGCATCTATCTGTAAGGCTGGGGAATAAAAGGAAGAGGCTAGGGTTGGTTTTTAAAGTTTAGAAGCTTGGATGAAGGACTCAATGAGCTAAGACAAACTTCTGCGGAAGGGGTGTTGCTGAGTTGTGATGCTGCCTCAGGAATGCAACAAAAGGGCTGTGTGGGGCTAGGACCCAAACCTTTGAAGGAGGGGGCCCCATTTGGCAGCACCTGGGGTCTGTGAAGGGGGCAGAACAATGTTACTTCTATGGTTGTTGAAAAAAATGCAAACTAGAATCAGTTGTACTGTTGGAACAACTAGCTACTGCCAGGGTGAAACAGTGTTCAGTGATGCTGAGAACAGGAAACAAAACAGGAACAGGAAACAGCCTAAAAGGAAAGTATTCTTTCTCTCTCTTCTAGCATTTTAATATCTCTCTCTCTGGTGCCCCCTTTTGGTAGAACCTAGTAGTAATTCAGCTCATCACAGAACTGTGGTTTTGAGTTCCAGCCCAAAAGGTAAAATAAGGAAAAAATGGATTTGAATCTAAGAGGCAGTAGCTTAACAATGAATATGGGGAAAAGCAAAATAAAACTTACTTGTTTTGCTTGCCTTCTCTATTATTATTTCATCAGGGATATGTTCAATACTTTTGGTTTTCTATATTTTAGATAAAAGTAACCATTTTTTAGAAAATATTTTTTTCTTGCTGAATTAATGGAGTGTGAAAAGAAAGTAGTTGAATAAAGGTTGATAACTAAACATATGCATGTATTTTCCACAAGTCTTTTAAGATAGTTTAAATATTTTTTTAGATTCTAAGTCTTAATTATGTAATGAAAAATAATTCATGACAGGAATAATTAGGGAAAAGAACATGGATTTGCTTCATGCAGAAGAACACTATAGAAAAAGCACAGCACAAAAGAAAGCAGAATCCCACCAGAGGTGTGGGAGTGATCCCTGGGGAGCTCCAAGCTCAAAGTCAAGGATTTCAAGGCAGGTGAGGTTTCTGGAACATTGGGCTCAGTAGTAGTGTAATTATTTTCTGAACGAGCCTGAGAACCAGTCAGCCTCCCTTTTCTTCTCCAACTGTGCTGAGCCATGGGCTGTCACAACTTGCCACCAAGATAAAGTGAAGAGTGTAGGCTTTGAAGCTTGATGAGTTAGCTCCTTAGAATGCTGTGACATCTAGGGTGTCTGTTCATGTCTTTTGCCCATTTTTTGATGGGGTTATTTGTTTTTTGCTTATTCAATTTTTTGAGTTTCTTGTAGATTCTAGATAGTAAAACTTTCTAATTCTAGATAGTAAAACAGTGATGCAAGAACACAAAGACGACCAGACAAGCAAGAATTGCCTGAGAAAATCTATCCCTATAAGGAAGAGTCATCAAATTCAACAAATAGAAGACTTTATACCTGAAAAGGTTATTTGACTAAATACAAAGTATTTTAAAAGCTTTAACTGATATTGAAGAAAGGATATAGTATCTATAAAAAGTAAGGCATTATGTTAAGAATGTAGGTAACTTTGTAATTTAAATATGGTGGTAGAAATGTGAAGATCTCATTAATTAATTTAAAGATCTAATTAATTTGCTTAAATCCAAAAATAGACACAACTGATGAGTAGCAAGTCAAAGGTTTCTCCACTATGGATAATAAGACAGATATTAAAAATGACAGAAAATTTATATTATATAGAAGAAGCATCAAGACTGTGCAGAGTATCTGTTTTCTAAGCATTGTAAGCACATAGAACAGAAAAAGGTGGAATAGAAGAAATAATCACAGCAGTTATTTACAAAATATTTTCAGAGTGAAATATGACACCAATTACAAGTCACGAGTGGATTAAGTAACAAAAGACACATATATTTGTTTGTTGTGTTCAATGATATATCTGTAGCACACAGAGCAGTGCTTGATACATAGTAGGTGCTCAATAAATATTTATCAAACGAATGAATTAGTCTAAGCATAAAAAGGCAAATTTTGAGAACACCAAGGATACAGAAAAAAATCCAAGTTATGTACAGAGGAAAAAAAAGAAATGAAAATCAAATTTTTGTAAGACTTACCAAAAAGAGATTCTAAGTGGGACAGAATTTCAGATTTTGAGGGAATTGATTTTGAACCTAAATCCTTATAGCCAGTTACATTAGCATTTAAGTATGAATATAGAGTAAGACTGAACAAACATGCCAAAACTCAGAAAGATAATCATCCACGTATTCTGTAAAATGAATATTTAAAGCTTGTCTTTCGGCAAAACAAAATGAATTGAAGAGGGATGTAGATTAGTGAGCAAATAAATCAATAAAGCATGTAGTGAAATTCATACAATTGTGGTTTATTGAAAACAAAGCACTACCTGGGACTAAAATCCCCAAAGATCTCACCAGAAGAAATAGTGAGTCAGGGGTTAGAGGAAGAGTAGAGTGAGTAATAGCAGGTCAAAAGAAGAGAAAGCGTTCCTGTTTTCTTCAGTAGGTTAGTATACAAATTACATTTAATTTAAAAACTATATGTTTTAACCTAAAGGAATCCTTAGATTAAATGTTCTTAAAATGCAGAGCACATAGACTCCTTTTTCAATATTGAATCATATTATATGAGCATTTTTAGCATTGATAGATACTGGCAAATTCTCTGCAGTAATGTATATCAATTTATATTCTAACAATTTTTTTAAAGTGTTTATTTCCTATATCTTCACAACACTTGATATAATTAAGTTGCTTTTCCTCAATGCTATCATATTATGCATATGATTTTGCAACTTGCCATTTATTTTAATAATGTGTCATAACCATCACTTGAAGTCATAAAAAGAGAGATCTAATTCATTTTTTAAAATAGGTGCATAATGTTTTATAGTAGCTGTATTTATTCTGAATATGCCAATTTTATTGTTGTCACTATTGTTAATAATGAAAGTTATTAAGCAACTATCATGTAAAGAAATATTGGCCGGGCACAGTGGCTCACGCATGTAATCTCAGCATTTTGGGAGGCCAAGGCGGATAGTTCACAAGGTCAGGAGATCGAGACCATCCTGGCTAACACGGTGAAATCCCGTCTCTACTAAAAATACAAAAAATTTGCCGGGCGTGGTGGCGGGCGCCTGTAGTCCCAGCTACTCAGGAGGCTGAGGTAGGAGAATCGCTTGAACCGGGCAGGCGGGCCTTGCAGTGAGCTGAGATTGCGCCACTGTACTCCAGCCTGGGTGACGGAGCAGGACTCTGTCTCAAAAAAAAAAAAAAAAAAAAAAAAAAAAAAAAGAAAGAAAGAAAAGTAAAAGAAAAGAAAAGAAATATTGGTGGGTCAAATAATAAATGAGTACCTAATTTTTGAGGACTACTCTTTGATTTCTTTCATATAGTGAATTAAATAACAAAATACTTCTGTGTCTTTTGATTAAGCTGTTTATTTTCTTGACCACTCAGTCCAAAAGACTGTTTTGTTTTAATTCACTCATAATTCTTATTACTGTCTGAAAAGTTTTGATCATTTATGTTTTTCTAGTATCTTACTTTGTTCACCTCTAGAATGTACACTCTTAGGTACATTGACCAACTTGCTCTATGCCCGATATTTATAGCAGTTAATAAGCAAATGAAGGAATGAAGGAATGAGTGAGTGTCAGTGTCTTCCTACCTACTTACTTGTGTTTTTGCTGTTCTTGCTACTAAAAATATAACCTGTCAAGTTGTATTTACTCTTCAACACCTACTTCCATTTCCTTTTTACTCATAAAGCATTCCTAGATCCGCTTGCTTAAAGAAGTGACTTTCTCCTTTACTCATGCCCTACAGTACCCAGTACTGTTGTACTCTTACTCTTACCCCATTCTGGCTTCCACCTTAAAAACATCATTAGTTTCCTACACAACTTGTTTTCTCAGTAGATTATAAATTCCTTGAGGACAGAGCTGATGTCTGTTCATTTTTCTGTCCTCTAGAGCACCATCATTGTGCCTTGCACTTGACAGAATTTTTAATTGAATTGAGTAATTACCATAAGTACCTTAATACTTTTCGTAGCAGGCTTAGTGGAAAAGTAATAAAATTTGAAATCAGAAAAAAAGTATGAAACTTAGTTATTTCACTCTTAGCTGTGTGATATTGTTTCTGAATTAAGCCCAGGTACCCTTTCCTCACCTGTAAAGAAGGATTATAATTCCTAAATAGCAACGTTGCAGTGAAGAGTAAAAATGAAACATACATGTAAGGTAAACATGAAGAGAACATATGATGCATAGTTGTTGAAACATAGTAGGTGAATACATGTTGATTCATTCCTTCATTCAGTAAACATTTGAGTGCCTACTGTGTGCCAAACGATGATGATGATGATGATGATGATGATGATGATGATGATGAAAGAAGGAGATGATGACAATGAAGTTCCAAGCTTTAAATGAATCCCCATTGATGAACGCTTATAATTTGGGGAATGAAGAAAAACAATGACATAGATTTTCACTTAAGTGATTTGGTGTTCAGGTGTTAAGGAACAATAAAATTTCAGTCTTGAGATGTCATTTTAATTATTAGAATCAAATTCTCTTTCAACTGAAAAATTAGTATAAAATATAGACTCCCTTTTTAATATAAGTTTCAAAAGTGAAGAACATCTCATTTACTTTTGAGATTCTGTTACATGAAATAAACAATCGATTTATATAACAGTATGTAGAGTAGAAAAGAAAGTCTTGAATATTACATTTATGAAAATAATAAAAGGAAACTAAGTTTCACAACTGCATTTCAAATTTTAAAATATTGTCAACCAAACAAATTTTAAAAGCAGACAGCTTAAAATATGTAACTTTAAACCATCTATCTAATTTTTTGAAATAAAATAGAGTTTTATTATGATGTAGCCTGCTTTTGGGAAAAATGCAGTAACATCAGTAATTGGGAAAAGTTGGAAAATTTTTATTGAAACACAGACTAAAATTGTGCCTGAAATTGCAGTTACACTAATTTCCTTTATGTTTCTCCATTTCCGGTATATAAGTTGAGCTTTCTCACTCAGCCCCTTACTTGGAAATTATGTGTTCATGATTTTCAGATTATGACTTCTTCATAATTTTATTAGAAGTTGAGAAAGTTCAGAGTGTTGTCAATCACATACATGATTCTTTAACAGTGACTTTTGGATTCTTATGATTGAAGGTTTGTATCATGTTTTTCTTTTACACATAAAATTTGTCATTTATCTTTTCTCTTTACAAGCGTTTTGCTTTCAAAAATAAAAGACAATTATAGCAATAAATTATTACTTTCATAGCATATTATCTAATGGCTCTACTATTTAAAAAACATTAGATTGTTTCTGAATGTAACAGTAAAATAGTTCAAAGAGAAATTAACTTAATTTGCTTATTTAAACAATTGCATTATTTAATTAATTAGGTTAAATTAAAGGATGGAAACAGTAAAGGTATAAAATTTATGATTGTACTAAAAATTAAAACAAATTTGATTCTTTTTCAGAACTTTAGGCAAAGATAGTTTCCATTCTATTACTCAGTGCTCAGTTTCATAGAGAGCTATATGATAATGATTTTTTCTGGATTTTAATTTCTGGAAAATGTTTCTAACTCCTGAATTACCAGCTTGTTCTCTTTTATTATCTAGTAAGGTCTCTGCTATTTTTTTTTAACATTTTCTTTTTTGCTTTTATTATCTAGGACCTCTCAATTTTTAACTTAGTATTCAGATACAAGAATTATATGTCCCCTGGCCTGGTTATTTTCTCCTTATTCCTAAAAGACTCTTAACTTTTATCTTTATATTAACTATCTTGTATGCTCTTGTTTTTCATACGTAAGTTCCTGAAATTCTTTCAAATGTTTGAAAATTCTAAAAGTTTTTCCTTAAAAGATTCTATTTGTGATTATTTGATATAGGACATATCAGAGTACCAGGTTCATATATACTTGCTTTATTTTAAAAATTAGATGTAAATATTAATATGTATTTAAAATATATGTGTATTATAGATGTATATTTCAAATACATATTAAAATTTACATACAATTTTTTAAAGAAAACAAAAGTAACCTTATTTTGTTCAGGTTTAATTTTTGGGAAGAGTCTAATTACTATTGTGATACTAATAAGAAAGACAAGCAACTGGACTTTTGAAAACATGGCAGTGTGGTGAAAATGGGACAAAGAGAAATAAATCTCCAGTTTAGAGCCAGAAACAAGAGTATGGAAGGAGAGGCTGAAAGAGAAACAAACCATAGAAATGGACTTAAGCCTGCACTAGATGCGTTGTACAGCTGGAACACACGTACCAGAAACCTTTCTTTTTTTTTGCTTGGGTTGAATGCCAGGTCTATTAGATAAATACTCCAAATTGTTCAAACAAATAGACCTAAAGGTGGAAAATGGCTCAAACACACAATAGAAGTTAAGGAGGTTGACCTATAACTAAGAGATTGTATTATTTCTTTTGAGATATATTAATAATTAATTTTTTCCTTTAAATGTATTTATTTATAGCACAGGATTATAAAGGATAAGTTAGATTAAGGATAAGTATTAGATTATAAAGGATAAGCAGTATTCTTCATTTCTGAGATATTGACAATGATAGACCCATGGGGTAGTGATATTGTTATTTTAAAGTTGCCTGGGAAAGTTTTGATCTTTGATTTTAAGTGTGTTTACATGATGGTAGATGATATTATGATCATTTATGCTAATAGTGGTCACCATGGCCACATTTATTTATCTTTTACTTCTAAGATGTTTCTAACCCAAGTGTAAATTAAGTTTGCCAATGACAGTATGAAAACTGTGACAACCAATTAAGGGAAAATTTAGGCTGTGATGGGTGGCTGAATTTTATGTAATTAGGAAAGGTAAATCCTCCAAAACCATGTCCATCACTAGATGACTTAATTACTTCTGTCCTCTTCTTCAATTTCTATCTTCCCATAAAATGCCTTGTTTTTTTCTGTTAAAACCTTCTACTTGGCATTAGGCTGTTACAGGTAGAGAGATCTGTGGGATAATTGGATTGGAGGCTATTAGCATCTGACTTGGCAAAAATCAGTTTAAATGAATTCAAATTGTTGAATTCATTTTAAAAATATGCTTTTAATCTACTGATTTCTTTTTTTTCACTTTTGAGACCAGTATTCATATTCTCAAGATTAACTAATATTGCAAAAATTATGGGAATCCCAGTGTCCCTATCCCAGTGTGTGGGCCTGAGAATCTGTGACTTGGCTTTACTTTTACTGTTTTGAGCTGAAATAGAATGTAGCACATAGGAGTATGTTGGGGTCTGCATGTCTCCTAAACAAAGGAATGAACACACAAGACAACACAAGACAAGATAAACACGGCGGCTGCCTCAAATGGCACGCGCTGCTTTATTTTATACAGTCATTTGTGGAATGTTGGCAAGTCACAAGACACATTGTTGTCTTTCTGACCTTTCCCTGACTTTCTGGATTTTCAAGATGTTTACACATAAACAAGCCCCTAGAGTCTGCTGTTAGCAGCTGGGTCCTTTGTCCTCCCTGTTTGCAGGGAAGGAATGCCCTGCTTCGTTTGCAAGAGCAGAACTTATCGGGAATGCCCTGTTCGCGAGCACGTAGTCCTCTACAGAGTAAATTATTCAGGTAAGAGGCTTCATTGAATAGAGGATTAATGGTCTTATCTGAAATAGAAACAGGATGAGAACACGTCATGAGTTCTATTTACTCCACAATTTATAACGTTAAATTTAATTCTAAATTAGTGTTATAAAATGTATAAAAATTAATGGTCCATCTTAAATCACATAGTATTTTTTTCTCTACCTTTCTAAATTATAAAAATAACATTAAAAAATAAAAATAAAATAGTCACTGGTAACCATCGGTAATATTTTAAGATTTGCATATTGCCTTCCAGTCTGTCCACATGTACTCCAGCCTCATAACTTCCTCTTTACAAGCAGGTCTTTTTACATACTTATGAGAACACATACCCGTGTTCACAATAACAAGTACTTCGCAATGTATCAGGCTTAACCAAAAGTTTTTCCAAATCTTTCCTATTGTTATCTTTTGATGATCTCATTTGTTAAACTTTTAAATAAATAATCCCCATTGAATTGTCTTCTCTAGCTTAAAAAGTCTTGTTCTTTACCTTCGTGGTGTCAAAAAGTTTTGTCTCAAAGTCCAATCTCAATTTATTGATAATGATGGCATGGAACACTCTACTCAGAATTCTGGGTTTTCCTAAGAGCTTAGCAGTAAAGAGGTCCGTGATTGATTAGTGGTGCCGATCATAGAAGCAGGAGGGTGGTTTTGAAAGAAATAATGCTTAATGATTTTCAGAGGTAATTTTTTAATATTGTTTCTTGTTTTAACAGATACAAAAATAATTTAGTCTCTTGGATTTTAAAACTGCTTTTACTGCTCGCAACAGTCCTTTTATTAAAGTGATAAGCAACTTTGCATACTTGATTATATTTTCTTCTTGGTCAATTGGATACCTCTTCATGTATATTAACATTCAAATAACATATTCTGATCACTTATATATATCTAAGGATGTATTTTGCCTTGATTCACCAAAAAAAAAAAAAACAAAAAAACAGCTTTGTTTTTTGTTTTTCAATAGGACCATAACACTGTCTCCTGATCATTTACATGTTTCTCCTTTGACTCTGTTTTATAATATGGTGAAAAAAGTCTGAAGCCAACTTAGTTTTGGTCTTTTGTGGGAACCCAATTTCTTTTTCCTGAACAGATATATACAAAATTGTTTTGCACTTTTATTCTTACAGTGAAAAAAAAAAATCAGAATTTTCTCCATTGTTATAGTTCAAAAATTTACCAATGGAAATACTTTAATCAATGAAGATTAACCACAATGAGAACACAATGAGACTTCGCAATTTGCTCCAAAAATATTGAGTGTGCTTTATCTTTGATTGCTTTTGTTCTAATTCTTCTTATCTTTAAGAAAACTACTTGTTTACATTTTTCTTCTCTGTTCCCCATCCTCTGCATCACTCATCTTCTTTTGCATTATTTTAGTTTTGTCCCATTCTTTTGAGTTCTGAGATGACACTTGAGCTTTTCTTTTATATATACTTCACTCATTTACTGTTCCTTAGAATCAACACTTCTTGCTATTGCCTTCAACATGAATTTTAACTTGGCTTTAGCTTTTTCTCTTTGTTTTTTTTGGTTAGCAGTTCATCCTTATATCATTCATTTGATTTTTTCCTCATCTAGTTATTATAACAATCTCCTTTAATTTCATAGCAACCATATTGTTTGAACTTTATTGAGGATATCAAACTATTCCTGGAAGATTTCTTCTGAATCCTACTCTAGATTATTTTCAGACATATCATTTATCTTCTGAATCTTAACCTTATTTGACAATATTTTTCATAAGTCGCGTGTATTTTTTTCTGTCTCTCATCCTCAAACAATGTAAGATCAGAATTTCCAATAAACGGAGAAGACTGACCTTGGTCTTGCTCTTTGTCCACATGTGCGATGGTAAATTTTTCTTCTCAGATGCAGATTGGACTGAGACATGCATAGTTTCCTCTTAATTTTAAGATTCTGTTAGGATTTCATGTAGTATATTTTTCTTTGCTCATGTGCCATTTTTCTTTGTTCTCAAGGGCCTTGTTATCCCTGTTATATTGAACTAATGCAGTATATCCAGCAAAACATATTCCAAATGCATTGGGGTATTTCTTTATTCATAGATCCTTCACCCAATAAGACATTGTTTGGAAGAACACTGTTCCAAAAATACACTGTGCTACTTCCTTCACGGTTGTTGAGGATCTACATTCTCAGGTATATGTGTGTAAATGGGAGATGGGGAGTGGAGAAGAGGGGAGTGAGGCAGAGTGGCTAGGGACAGGATTCTGCTTACTCTTGCAGAAACATGTAGGGAGCAGAGCAGGATGGCTGCCAACCTAGTGAGTTGTGGGCCTCCCTGGAACTGACTTAGGGAGCAAAACCTGATCAAAGGGAGTGGCCTCCTTCACTCCTTTTGAAGACACACTTCATTTGGGTAAGCAGGTTCAATATGTTTTATGAGTTAGAGTTCAGAGAGGATTTTCTGTATCTATCTCCTTTAGCTCTCAGTAAATTAAAAATATTTATGTCCTGTTTTGGGGGCTATGGGAAACTGCTTTAACAGTTTCACAGTTATCCTCTCTGTGAACATGAATATTCTTTGGAAAGCTTTATTTTCTCATCTTCTCCCACATGAGAGCAAAGGAAGACATCTAGGAGGACATCAATTCAAAGTCACCTCTCTGAGCACCTCCGTGGCCTGAGGAAATTGTGCTTTCTCTTTCATAAACACATGATTAACCTAACTTGCATTTGAAGCAAAGTAGCACAGTCACTCTCCTGAGCATGTTTATAAAATATGCAAATCCAACTTGTCCTTTGCTTCATTATTGCATCCATTATTTAGTTTCATTATGAAACATTTGAGGGTGAGAAAGGACAATTAATGCAATTAAGTTTCCATGGTTTAAAAATTCCCTAATTTTAGTAAATGTTTTAATGGAACTTTAGCGTTAAAATGATGAAATTCATCACCTTAATTATAACAGTGTCAAATAAAACAAAATAATAATTCTGAAAGCTCAGATATTCTATAAATGAACATTGATTCATAAATGGAAAGCCTATTATATAGTTTATACATCAGAAACCTATTTGTATAGTTTAGAACTATACATTAGTATTCATTTAGAAACTATACATTTAGACTACCAATGTGTATACGTGTGCTTTTGCTGTTTCTGAATGAACAGGTTTAAGAAAGGACATAGGAGTGAGGCTAAACTATTCATTTTTTAAAGGGGTTAAATCTAATACACAATGTAGCTTGCTTAAAACATCACTGAAGATACATCACAAAAATCTTCTTTTCCTTACTATGTACTTTGAGATTGAAATTCAGTCAACATTTTCCAAAAAGCAATTAATTCTCAGACTCTGTACTACTACTTTTATTTGTTTCCTAATGCTCACAGCTGATGAGGAAACTGAGTATGAAAATTGGCTGGATGATTTGCTGAAGATTACTCAGCTGGTTGGGGGAGAAAACTAGTCAGTGAAAGTTTGCTATGCTAGTTTTGAGGCTATGCAGTGATCAGTGAGAAGCATTTGAAGGCTGCATACTTTAAACCATTCTGGTTCCATTTTATCTTCCTCCTTGGGTGAGGAGTATGTGAGTATATGTATTGTATATGTATATTTTAACAGCCATAATTGAGTGTGTCATATATACTTTTCTCATCTTTAGGTTGTGGTAGTCCACTGTTATTCTTAAATTAGGCATCATTTACCATTTGCAGTCTTAGTTCTCCTAGAATAGTTCTTTGTCTATCTTTCCAAAAGCTACCTATGGTAGCAGATAATGGCTGGATTTCTCTTCAATATCCCAACCAAACATAGCTAAGTGTGTAGATGGTGTACTTATCGAAGGAAAATAAAACAAATTTTTCCTTCATTTTTTTTGTCCTAAAATTTATTTGGGTTTTTAAAGATTATGTTTTTTTTTTTTCATTAGACCTCAGGCTTAGAATTCAATTACAATTCAGTTACAGTTAGAATTCAGTTACAATTCTAGGTTCAGATCACATGCTCACTGTTGGTTCACATATATCTGCTAAAATAATGAGTACTCATGAATCCAGAATCTAAAGTAGAAGCCGAGATCTTGGAACTAATGACTGACATTAGGCCGTATGTATGCCCTTCGTGTGATTTTGCTGCCCCGCTTCATCCAGGCCAGTATCATCCCAACTCTTGTGTTTATCATTAAAGTGTTTTTCTTTCTATTTGTGAAATATATATTCATTGCTTGTATATATGTGAAATATTTTTTCATTGCTTGTATAAGTATTATGTATATTACCTGTGTACATGTACACACACATATATGCACATACTTGCTTTATTTGGTGTTTATGGAAAAGGATACTATGCTATATGTAATCTTTTGGGATTTAATTTTTTATAGTACTTTGCTAAGATTCATCATATTTTGCATGTTGCTAGTTTATTCAATTTAACTTTCAGTAAAATATATCACATCGTAGTCATCAAGTCTCCCAAGGAAAAACACTGTTCACAATAGGTTCTTTCTGTGGTGAACAGTGCTGCTAAAAATAGTCTTGAACATAAGTCTTGCTATACATGTGCAAGGGATTCTCTTGGGGATATATTTCTAAGAATGGAATTTCTGGATCATAGGAGCTATGTGATTGTTCAGCTCTTGAAAATAGTACCAAACTGATTTCCAGTATGACAAGCCATTGTTGCCACACTTTCTCTCAAAAACTTCACTGTCTGGTAGATTCAAACTTCCATCTTCTGATGTGGGTTGTCAAAATTCTCACACACACACACACACACACACACACCCCACAGAAAAAAAAAAATGCCCTGTATTTGCTTTTTATGTGTGAAAAAGAACCTACCTAGGTAAGACATGTAAGCCCCTCGAACTTCCACAAACTGAGGGAGTTGACCTAGATTCGTACCTTTCAAGCCATGTCCTGCAAGTGGCTTTACTGTGTGTACCTATGCAGTTGTGGACATTGGAGACTATTTGGTACCTGAAGGTGGAGATAAGGCAGGGGGCAGAGACAAGGCTGGAGCTTTAGCAGATCCCCCACCATGACTAAGAAAGCAGCTTCACTTTTATCTCCAATTTTTTTTTTTTTTTAAATTTCACCTGATGAAAATCTTCCTTTGAAAAACACAATCTAAAGTTTGAAACACACTGGCACAGGCGATCTTTCAGGTTCCTTACTGCCCTAATGTTTTATGATTATGCATTGTATTATTTAGGGTAATTAATGCTAACTGCAACTGATTAAAGCCCCAAATCTCAGTAACTTAATCAACAGAAATTTATTTCTAACTCATATATAGCCTGTGGGTTGGCAGAGGCTTTTCTCCACGAGGTGACTCAGGGAACTGAATCTTGTGATGCTGAGCTCTTGCCCCGTGGCCTTTTAGGTTGCAGCAGCATAGGAAGAGAGGGATGGAGGAAGCATATCAGCTTCTGACTGACTTAGCTCAGAAGTGACACTTGAGCTCGCAGCCCATTCATCAAACCAAGTCACGTGGCCTCGATTTCACTGCAAAGGAAGCTTAGTCATGTGGGGGAACACATTGAATATCTGGACTCAGTAAGTCTCTCTAGCACTTGTACCAAGTCCAAGAAACATAATTCAAATGCAGAAGGGCAGAGTGATCACAGTAAAGGTGAGATATAGTTAAGTAGCAGAGACTTCATGAGAAATACTTTGCTATCATCTTGTAAGTTATTCTTTTCAAAAGATTTCCATTGTGGTCTTTTTGTTTATTTTCTGGAGAATATACACTATTTCCATGAAGACCTCTAATTCTCTTTCTTTTAGACTTAAAGGATAAATTACAAAAATTGGATTATTGTTGGGTGTGGTGGCTCACGCCTGTAATCCTAGCACTTTGGGAGGCCCAGGTGGGTGGATTGTCTGAGCTCAGGAGTTTGAGACCAGCTTGGCCAACATGGTGAAACACCATCTCTACTAAAATACAAAAAATTAGCCGGGCGTGGTGGCATGCACCTATAGTCCCAGCTACTTGGGAGACTGAGGCAGGAGAATCGCTTGAACCCACGAGGCAGAGGTTGCAGTGAGCCAAGATCACGGCACTGCTCTCCAGTCTGGGTGACAGAGTGAGACTCCGTCTCTTAAAAAAAAAAAAAAAAAAAAAAAAAAGGATTATTGTTCTCTACTGTATTGAAATTTAATTTTCTAAAAAAACAATTTCTTGGATTCTACCATAGGGAGTTGGCATGGCAATTTATGTTAATTTAGAATGTAATTCCAATAACCTATGTCCTATCAGCCTGAGCAGTCTATCTCTTTTAACATAGATCAAAATGCAAGGGCTCTTTTCTCATAAAGCATGGACCTATTTTTTATGGTGTGCTGAGATGAACGAGAACAGAGTAGTGTTCCTGATAATCTTCGATGTGATTTAATTGTATTTTTGAGCTTGATGATAATGTCTTTATCATCCAGTTACTGTTCTACATCTCATCTCCTGGTGGTACAGCATGCTCAGTGTGGTTTACTTTCTGAAACAACAACAGATTTAGTTTTTATGTTGATGAGGATAGGAAGAGGCCCAAAGATTGCATCAGAAGCAATTAAATCATTTTGGGAAGAGTTAGTGTGCTCTTAGGAGGGTAATTCTGGTGACTCAAAGTAACTGTAAGTGCATAATGGAAGGAAGCCCATGCCTGATGTGGGTGTGTAGCTTAATGGAGAATTGGGAAAATAGTCAGCTAGAGAAGCAAAGATAAAATTATAAACCCAGTGATGTAGGAAATAACTGACATCAGGGGATACATTTCAGCTGCCTGATAAAAAAGCCACCAAAGACTATGAGAAGGAAAAGAGGAAAAGTTAACTGATGTGAGGAATAGAGGCAAGAGAGGAGATGCTTATTGAAAAATTTAGAGAAATATATTTAGGAGCTAAATACTGGTATGAGATGTTTTTAAAAAATATTGCTTCTGCAAAGGAAAGTACTATTTTATTTCCTGACCTTATTTTAAAATGAAGCCTAACTGGGGCAAAGCAGATTTAGGGACAAAGAAAATGGAATAGGGCCATTTTGAGTCACCCTATCTTTCTCAGTTGGAGGAATACTTGAGAAAAGAGCAAATTAAGGTTCTTTTCTGTTTTCAACAATTTGAATCCTTTAGTTTTTTTGTCCTGTTGCTTCCAGCAGTTACTCACATCCATGTTTGAAAGGTGGTTCTTTGCAGTGTGAGCTAATGAAGTAACTATCTAATGGTGGTTTCCCTGTGGGACTTAGCCCTTCCTTCTCCTTTATTTTACCAATCTTCTTGAGGAAACCTCCTGAGATCTTCATTTGATGTCATAGGTGTTAAAGCCTTTGAACTATCAGTTGAAAACACCAAATAACAAATAACCAAAAGATATATTTGAAAGGCAATTAGAATCTAAAAATTTTGAAGTATTAGATTGAGATTATTTTGTAACTGCATTCTAAGCATTAAAAAAGGCACTTCGTATATTATTGAAATAATCCAAGGAACAGAAAAAATTGAAACATTCCCAGTTCATTTTAAGAAGCCAGCATAAGTTTAACATCAAAGCTGTGTACAGTATCCTCAAGAAAACTAAGGATCATTTTTACATATGAATATAGATATTAAAATTAAATAAAATGTTGGCTAATCCATGTTTTAAAATGATACTAACTTGTGATTAGGGGAAACTTACTCAGTTTACAAGGTTTAACACTATTAAATCACATGTAAAAGGTATTATACCAAAAAATTTGAATTATAATTATTATATTGTAAGATGTCAGATAAGCATTGGTAAAATTCATTTATTCCTCATAAAAGCTTATACAATAAAAACATATGGAAATTACTTAGATATGATAGGAAAACATATAAAAATCTACTGTTAATATTATATTTTTAAAAGAAAGCTCAAATTATATTTTTCTGTTTTTTTGAGACAGAGTCTCACTCTTTTTTTTTTTTTTTTTTTTTTTTTGAGACGGAGTCTGGCTCTGTCACCCAGGCTGGAGTGCAGTGGCGCGATCTCGGCTCACTGCAAGCTCCGCCTCCCGGGTTTACGCCATTCTCCTGCCTCAGCCTCCCGAGTAGCTGGGACTATAGGCGCCCGCCACCTCGCCCGGCTAGTTTTTTGTATTTTTTTAGTAGAGACGGGGTTTCACCGTGTTAGCCAGGATGGTCTCGATCTCCTGACGTCGTGATCCGCCCGTCTCGGCCTCCCAAAGTGCTGGGATTACAGGCTTGAGCCACCGCGCCCGGCCGAGTCTCACTCTTTTACTCAGGCTGGAGTTCAGTGGCATGATCTCAGCTCACTTCAACCTCCACTTCCTTGGTTCAAATAATTCTTGTGCCTTAGCCTCCTGGGTAGCTGGGATTACAGGTGCATGTCACCGTGCCCATCTAATTTTTGTATTTTTAGTAAAGATGGGGTTTCACCATGTTGTCCAGGCTGGTCTTGAACTCCTTGTCTCAAGCAATCCACTGCCTCATCCTCCCAAAGTGCTGGGATTACAGGTGTGAGTCACTGTGCCTGGCCTCAAATTATTTTCAATAATGTAATAAGTAATACAGAGATAGCTGCTTATCTCTGCTATTACTCAAGTAGTATTTTGAAGGTTTTAGTTAACATAATGAGGCAAAAATATTTTTATAGATCTTTGAAAAATTGATATAAATATGTGAAAAGAATTTTAAAAATTATCTACTAATAATGAAATTACACAAGAGGATTTATTAACTCTCAGGCAGATTAAGGAAATTGTTAAGATTACTGAATTAAAATATAAAAATTAATAGCTTTTGTGCTAACTAGCAATATCTAGTTAGTAAAGATTATTTGGAGTAAAAATCATTTGTATATGTGTCTATATGTATCCTGATCCAAAGAAAAATAAATTATAAACCACCTAGATATAAGTACTTGATTATAAAAGGAAATTATGAAATATAACAAACATACTTGTATAAGACCCAAACAGTAAATATCTAGATAAAATAACTCTAATGTCACAAAAATAGCAATAATTCTGAGAACATTATGTAATTTAATGTAATGCCACTCAGCATTTCAATGGATTTCAATGGATTTGGAATAGGTAAAATTCATTTTAAATAACGAATATAGTAGGATAAATTTTGGAGAATAGCCAAAACATTTTGAATAAAATAGTGAAGATAGTTATGCCTTAACAAAAATTAAAATGTATACCAAGTTGCTATAATCAAAACATCATTCTGTTTTCAGGAGAATCTACATAAATGGACGGGTGAAGACTAAAATATACCAAAATGGAGTCAAGTATTAATATGTATGGGAAGTTAGTACATGGTAAGGATAAACTTTTAATTCAATGAATAAAGGACAATTTATTTAATAAAGATTGCTGTCATGTGGAAAAGAAAAAGCTAAGAACCTTGTCTTTCACAATAGGCAAAAATGTAATCTATGTTAAATATTTAAGTGTAAAAAATAAAAAGGTTAGAATAAAATTTACCAGAATATATATTTTTTTATATATATGGAGTGTGAAGGACCACCAAAATTAGATCCTTGGAAGATTTAAAGATATACATATTGGAGTATTAATCTTTTAAAGCATGCACAGCTATATAGAACCATGAAGTGTGGAGATTTTATTCATTTTTCAGGCTAAAGGGCCTCCCACAATTTAATGGATCAGCGTGTTCTTGTGCCTGTTTCTTAAGCCCCAGTTCCCACATGGTGAAATGGAGAGTGTCAGGTAACACATGCAAACACAGTAGGTTACAGAAGAGATGTCCTGAGCTTAGGGACCCTAAAATTTTTATAATGGACAATAAGCATGCCTGCCCATGCTTATTATTATTATTTAGAGGGAGGTACGATCTCTGCTTTCCATGGCTGCTCTCTATACAAACATCCTTGTAAAGATAGTGCAGGGCAAAGGCAGTCAGTGCCTCTGCTCAGTAGACATATGAAAGCCAAGACCCATGGAGAGCTGTCTTCAACAATAGCATAAACAAAATAAAAGGTAAAATAATGAACCTCATAAAAAGACTTGCAGCTCATATAATAGACAATGAGTTTGCATAGTTTTGACCCAGAAATCCTGTGTTGATAACATATAGGACAGGCATTAATCCAGTTCTCTATAAGTATTCATTTACAAGAATATTTATACAAACATTGTTTGTAGTGACACCAGTTGAGACACAACCTGAATGTCTACCAAAAGAATGGTTATATTAATTCAACTATTTCTTTCCTTAGTCCTTAGGAAGACCAGTGTTCTATCTATTTATTTTGAACTCATGTTGTGAGTAGGATAAAAGGAACTTCAGAGTAAATGTTAGAAAGAGTGGGAAGGACAGAAGGAAGGAAGGAAGGAAGGAAGGAAGGAAGGAAGGAAGGAAGGAAGGAAGGAAGGAAGGAAGGAAGGAAGGAAGGAAAGAAGGAAGGAAATTGATCTCTAGGTATTGGTATACATTTTTGTGAACGTGGAGAAAGGAACAGAAAAGTATATTACTATTGGATTCCTTAGGGAGAATGCAATATAGGGAGGGTAGATTATTAACTTTCTAAAAATGTGGTTCATCTTTGTGTTGCTTCCCCTATTACAAATTAATAAAACAGAAAAAATAAAAATAAATTGGCCGTTCCTTTGGCAGTAAATGAGGCCCAATATGCCTTGTTTGGGACTCATTCATTCATCTATTTATTAAACAAATATTACTGAGTATTTTCTCAGTGTCAAATACTGGTTAGATGGGGAAAACACCAGTGAGCAAGATAAATTCTCTGCCATTGTGGAACTTATATTCTAGTGGGGATGTCAGAAAATATAAAAATAAACATATAATATGTCTTCATACAAAATTATTGGTACATAGTATATTTTATACTGCACAAAAAAGCCCTCTAAATCCAAGTTATTTAGATTGTGGCTTAGAAGAAAGCCATTTTAAGTTCTCAGAGTTAAGACGAAAGAAAAAGATGAATAAAAATCTACAATGACATTTGATCTCAACTAACCTGTGTAACACAGCAACTCACATATATGTTTATGGTAGTCTCCCCTTTTCCTCAGTTTTGCTTTCCTTAGTTTCAGTTACTCGTGGCCAGCTGAGGTCTGAAAATATGAAATGAAAATTTCCAGAAGTAAACAATTCATAAGTTTTAAATTTCATGTAATCCTGAGTAGTGTGATGAAATCTCGCAGTGTCTGGCCCCATCCTGCCCAGTACCTGAACCACCCCTTTGTCCAGCGTATCCACACTGTCTATGCTACTGGCCCATTAGTCACTTAGTCACTCAGTTATCCGATTAACTGTCATGGCTTGTGTTCAAGTCAACCTTATTGAAGTTAATAATGGCCCCAAAGTGCAAGAGTAGTGTTGCTGGCATATTGTTATCATTCTTCTATTTCATTATTAGTGACTGTTGTTAATCTCTTACTGTGCCTAATTTATAAGTTAAACTTTATCATAGGTATGTATAGGAAAAACATAGTATATACAAGGTTTGGTATGTAGTTTTAGGCATCCACTAGGGATTTTGGAATGTATTTCCCCCAGGATAAGGGGCAACTACTGTACTTATGTTATAGAACACCAAAGCAGGTTTCACTTTGGGTAGGAATAAACAGGAGATGAGCAATCTTCCGTCCATAGTCCTTTTCTGGTTCCATCCAGAGTCCTAAACCCCATTTTAACTACTGCAGATTACAAGTACTGGATCCCAAAAGGAAGGATTCACTGAAGGTAACTGTAAGACAACTACAGTAAATGTTAACCCTAAGAGAAACGTGGCAGACCTAATCTCAGCTATTGGTTAACTGATACATAAATGCATGTGAGAATGCTTCAGAATGATGTGATTCCTCAAATCCAGATCTGAAAGCCATCTGTTAAATGAGCTTCACTAATATCTAGTTAGGTCAGTCTCTAAATTCTGGAACTTGCTGAAAATAAGAAGGGGAAGTTAATGTAAATGCAGCTTTCCTGTTGGAGCAGGTAGTAAACAGACTCCTGAGAGTAGCAAGAGTAGAATTTTTGGACCTAAGAGCAAGACGGATTTTTTTTGCTTGTTTGTTTAAAGAAAAGAGGCTGGGCATGGTGACGCATGCCACTTGGGGAGGCTGAGATGGGTGGATCACCTGAGGTCAGGAGTTCAAGACCAACCTGGCCAGTATAGTGAAACCCTGTCTTTGCTAAGAATACAAAAAAGTAGCTGGGCGTGGTGGCGGGCGCCTGTAATCCCAGCTACTCAGGAGACTGAGGCAGGATAATTGCTTGAACCCGGGAGGCGGAGGTTACAGTGAGCGGAGATGGCGCCATTGAACTCTAGCCTGGGCAACAAGAGCAAAACTCTGTCTGGGGTGGGGTGGGGGGAGGGGATGGAGGAGAGAGAGAGAGAAAGTGAGAGAGAGAGAGAAAGAAAAAGATGTGTGGACTTCTTTAGATAGTAGTCTATCTGTGTTGCCTTGGTGAAGTTTGTGAGGACGGTAACAGCTTCCCGGCTTGGTGTTTATATCAATTAACGGTAGTATCTGAAGCTTTACTCATTGAAGCTAATATGCAGGTTATGGGCTCTAAAGTCACAAATACAAATTCATTTACTTAGTGGGGTTGCTTATCATTTAATATGGTGCTTCTCTTTTGGAGCTTCTAGAACTGCTGGATTATTCTGTAACTTAATGATAACAGTGCAGGTGAAACTCTTCCATAAAATAAAGCAAAAAAAAAATGTTAATGGCTGTCAAATTACTCAGCATAAAAGCCAAGAAATAATAGTTGTACAAGGCATTGGCTGTTTAAAAAGAATTGTCAATTAAAGTGTTTAGCCATTTGCAAACGAATTCATCAGACAAAAGCAGGTACTGGTAAAATACTTAAATCCTTAACATAATAAAAGATTAAGGTGTCAAAGTTGATGAAAACAACTATCCCATAGTAAAAGCAGAAATATTTTCTTTTCTTTTCCTTTTTTTTGAGATGGAGTCTCGCTCTGTTGCCCAGGCTGGAGCGCAGTGGCACAATCTCAGCTCACTGCCAGCTCCGCCTCCCGAGTTCACGCCATTCTCCTGCCTCAGCCTCCCGAGTAGCTGGGACGACAGGCGCCCGCCACCACGCCCGGCTAATTTTTTGTATTTTTAGTAGAGACGGGGTTTCACTGTGTTAGACAGGATGGTCTCGATCTCCTGACCTCATGATCCACCCACCTCGGCCTCCGAAAGTGCTGGAATTATAGGCGTGAGCCACCGCGCCCGGTCGAAATATTTTCTTTCTAAATCAAAAACTCTAGTGCTGCTGTCACTGCAGTTGTATTTTGTATGTGGATGAGAGAGGTAGAGAGGTATTTGGGTATCTGGTTAGACTTGAAGTGGTCTGAATGTTAGCAGGATTATTGATAAACGTGATATCTCTTCATGCACGTAACAAATCACCTTGCATTTGTGTAGCATTTTATACTTCACCAAATGCTTTCACATATATATTTCACTTAATCTTTTCAAGACTGTTGTTACTAACAAAGAAGCTGAATTTCAAAGAGGGAAAATGAATTGCCCAAATTCACACAGCATCTATATCAAAAGCAAAGTTTCTTATTTCTCATACAGCTCACGGCAGCCACACTATATATAGCTACCTTTTGGTTTAAAGTGTAGTGGATGAACTGCTTGCCTGTCTGTTCTAGAATGATTTATCTGACTGTGAAATAACAATATAAGCATTTTTTGGCAAATTCAAATATTCTTTCTCAAAAAAACCCAAAAAACAAAATAAAACAAAAAACATAGAGCTGTCTTAGATTATCTAGCTCAAGCTCTTCCTTTTACAGTTGAGGAAAGGAAGGCTGCATAATTTACCTAAGGGCCTTTAGCAAGCTGGAGAACAGTCAGGAACAGGTGGGCATATCTTATGTGCTAAGCCATTGAGGACTCTTTTCTGCTCTCCTGTGCTGCCTCTACGTTATCACCAGATTTGTTCTCAGCATCTCTACTAAAACTCACAGAGAATTCATGCAGAAGGCCAGATATATCGATGTGGCCTCAAACCCTCAGGGATATTAGACATATAAACAGATTTTCTAGGACAGAAGTTTTTTTCTTGGAGGATCAGGGTGGTCTTCAAGCTTCAGTACAGTACCATGACTTTGATCTCTGATTTCCACTGATCTGTTAAGTGAATTGTCCCTGACTTTATTTCCTATTTCATGAATGTGAGTAATTTTGTCTACAAAATTGCCTTGATAAATGCATAAGTACTTCTTGTAGATATAAATATATATGATACTAAAGAGGCCAAGAAATACTGATTTCTGCTTCATTTTGTTTATTTGTACTCATAAAAATGCCTAATAACTATAATGTGGGATGATTATGCATCTTATTGGGTAAAATTATTTGTGATTGCTCTAGGCAGCCAAAGCAGTCTTCACTTTTGTGTAGAGAAATCATTATGTTGCTGAAATTTTAGAAAATAAACATAATGCCAAGGTCACTTTTCATGGCTGTGGATACTTATCTACCTATTACAACGATGTATTTTGGTCTATGAACTTTATTGTTTATAGAGTAGAATGACTAAATCACTAAAACTCAGAAAGGCTATAAAATGATTAATCATACCAACTTAAATTGACATTATAATTATATAAAAGTAAAAAAAATTCTAACATTGGTATCATACTATTAGAGCTACTGTACCTTTATTTAAGGCCACATAAACAGGTATTTGTGATAGTCATAATCTCGAGGATATGTCCAAAGTTGGTTGGTTTTTAACTTTCAAATGAATAATACAATATTCAAATGAATAAGACAATATTATTCTTATTCCTTTTGTTAATAATATGGAATATTAGTTAATATATATTAGTTAATATTCTTTTTCCATTAGTTAATAATGCCTTTATTAACTAACATAATTTAATATTTCTAAAAGCTAAGTTAATGAATTATTCGAATGTTTTTAATTGAGAAAGTAGAAGGACGCAACACTGTTGTTGTAATATAATTTCTCTGATTTGTTACCTGGAAATGGTTAGATTATATCACTTGCTGATGAGTAAGATTAAAGAGTGACCTGGGGCTGGGCATGGTGACTCACGCCTGTAATCCCAGCACTGTAGGGGGCCGAGGTGGGCAGATCACTTGAGGTTGGGGGTTCGAGATCACCGTGACCAACATGGTGAAACTCTGTCTCTACTAGAAAAATAATAAGAATAATAATAACAATAATACAAAAATTAGCCAGGCATGGTGCCATATGTTTGTAATCCCATCTACTCATGAGGCTGAGGCAGGCGTATTGCTTGAACCCGGGAGGCAAAGGTTACAGTGAGCCAAGATCGTGCCACTGCACTCCAGCCTGGGAGAAAGAGTGAGACTGTCTCCAAAAAAAAAAAAAAAAAAAAAAAAAAAAAAAAAAGGTGACCTGGGCTAAATGAATAAGAGATGTCTGTGCTGACTCTTCTGTAATGGACAGTTTTCTACACGTGCTGGCTCCTTCTTATTTGTCACTTGAAGATGACTCTTGGTCACTGTCTGCCCATAAATGTTCCGGAAGTTTCATTTAGATTAAAATGTATCAACAGTGCACTATTAAATTTTATTATTTAGATTTTGAACTCTTGTTTCATTATTGGCAAGTTCCCAAAGGTCAGCAAAGTGCTGAAAATGTGTCCCAGTGTGTCTCATTGGATAATTTCTAAAGACTTTTTAAATGAAAGTACCAGAATTAAAAGTAGATTAAGTATCTACTTTCAACTTACTTATCAAATATTAGATCAACTATAAAGAATAGTTAACTTGCCTAATGTTTTTCAGTGGCCTGAACTTGCTGAGAACATGCTCACATACCCCTTTCCATGATGCGATTTGTCAGACTAGCTTAAGTAGTAGCTTAGATTTAATGAAACAAGAGTAAATGATTTAATCCATGGAAATTGCTGGCAACTATGTCTGACACATAGCAAGCACCCAAAAGGGTAGCCATTATTGACGTGGTAGTTTTTTTTTTTTTTTTTTTTTTTTTTCAGAGGAAGGATTATGTCTCAGGTGGGTTTCTGGCTTTGCTAATATTATTTCTTTCAAGTTTAATTGGAAGCCCTCCTTGTGCATCTCAGTAGAATTATTTCAGAAATCGATCTTAATTGTTTTTGTGTTTTCCACCTGAGACTTTGGACTTCCCTTTTATTTGCTTTCCATCCTGACTTAGGACAGAACTCTAGACTCTTCTTACAGTTGGATGACTGCTGTGAGCAAGAATGTTCAACATGTTTCCTTCATTATTTGAATTAGGTCATGTTGTCCTACTTGAAGTCTCAGTCCAGTGCCTTCTTGTATAGTAATGCTCCGTGTTTCCCCCAGATTCTTACGTGGACAGGGAAGAGGGAAATGTATATTAGGGGTTTAGGATGATTCAAATACACATTACTTCAGCTTGAGAGTTGGTGTCATCCTCTTAATGATATTATGGAAATTCATCATGTTTGGAACATTAAATGGTACCTCTAGTACATCTTTTAATTTGCCTCAATTAGAACTGACAGGGCTAATAAGAAGTTTAGTTATTTGGGGGGGAAGTTACACAATGTAAAATGTATATTGACCAGCTTCGAAAAGAACATGTAGGTGGATGATAGTGAAAGGTAAGGTACATATGGATCAAAGAGCACAGAACGTATCTGAAAGACGCAGAGAGGATAATAGATGTTTCTAGCTACTAAATATTTCTTTTTTTATATAAGTTGCATTACTTTTGCAAGAAGTTAGGCTTCATTTCCTGGCAGTCAAAGCAAAAAATAAGTGTACATCGTTTTGTAGTCTCATTTACCAACTAGAAAATTATTTCAAATTTATTTACAGAGAAGAAAACATAATCTTTGAAATTAAACTCAAGCAACTATTTATCATATGGATTTCTGATCATAGAGAGACACACTGTACATTATTTAAAGCAAGCATTTCTAAGTAATTTTTCTAACCTCCATTATACTGAGCATAATATTAGCAAATTTATTTAAGTTGCTCCTATTAACCCATAAGTTACAGAGGGCTGTGAAGAAGAGGGTCACAGCACATAGCATAGTAGCCATTTAATGAATCATTCAAACTGGAACACTTGAGGGTGTGAAAGGGGCACTGTTGGCAATTTTGCCATGACAGCAGGTGAAAACCAGGATTGTCCTGGTAAAAACTGCAATGAATGATCACCCTAGTACAGAGTGTTACCATATTGTCCCTTTCAGATTTAAGGGTTAGGAAATTTTCAGGAGTAAATTGCTACAAAGGAAAAGTTTCTGCATAAAATAAAACATGAGAAGAGAATAGACAATGAAAATAGCAAGACACTCTCTAAGGTCTGCTGATGATTCAATGGAGATCAACATTTCTTTTTTTTAGACATGAACTTAAAGTTCTGTAGATCACATTTGTGAAGAACATAAACATGGTATCATGAAAGTTCTTGTTTATTTTTCTCTTTCTCTCCCTTTCTTTCTTTCTTTCTTTCTTTCTTTCTTTCTTTCTTTCTTTCTTTCTTTCTTTCTTTCTTTCTTTCTTTCTTTCTTTCTTTCTTTCTCTCTCTCTCTTTCTCTCTCTCTTTCTTTCTTTCTTTCTTTCTTTCTTTCTTTCTTTCTTTCTTTCTTTCTTTCTTTCTCTCTCTCTCTCTCTCTTTCTTTCTTTCTTTCTTTTCTTCCCTTTCTTCTCTTTCTTCCCTTTCTTCCCTTTCTTCCCTTTCTTTCCTTTGAGTCTGGCTCTGTCACCCAGGCTGGGTGGAGTGCGGTTGTGTGACTGTGACTCACTACAACCTCCACCTCTCGGGTTCAAGCCATTCTCCTGCCTCAGCCTCCCAAGTAGCTGGGATTACAGGTGCGTACCACTATACCCAGTTAATTTTTGTATTTTTAGTAGAGATGAGGTTTCACCATGTTGGCCAGGCTGGTCTCAAATTCCTGACCCCAAGTGATCTGCCTGCCTTGGCCTCCCAAAGT